>NC_065587.1:38603049-38924477 GCF_024542745.1 Macaca thibetana thibetana | reverse complement strand
AGACCCAAATCCTGCCCTCGTGGAGCAGACAATCTGGATGAGAAAGGAAGACATGAATCTGAGATGCACAAAAACATAATGACTGTGACAAGAGCTACCAAGGCGAGGGGTGTGGAGCCCTGAGGACATGAACAGGACTCGAGGAAGTCAAGGGGGTCAGGGGGAGCTTCCTGGAGGAAGGGGCATTTGAGCTGAGGTCTGAAAATTCAGAAGCCATGAACCAGATGAAGAATAGAGGAAATAACATTCTCAGTGGAGGAAAGAGCTTACTCAAGCTCCCCAGGAAGGAAGGAAAGGAGGGGCTGACAAAGGTGTGCCCAAGTGAGCTTCCTTTTGGAACAATAGTCTTGACAGCCACAAACACCTTCTTTCGACTCCTTTACTACTTTCTCTTGGCCAAGCTCATCGTGTTGTGACTTCCCTCTTGGCCTCCAAATTGCTATTACCTGTGGTCTTGCAATAAATGGCCTGTTCAGTTGGCAACCCGACATGTCTGTGGGTTTGACTCCATGCATACAGTTCAGTCTGTTCTGTTGACGTGCATAGATTAGACAACCAGGACACCCAAAAGCAAGACACAGATCTCGGTTCCAGAAAACCTGAGGTGGTTGAGGCAGCCGACAGGGACTGTTTGGCACAGATGACATCAAGAATTCCAGAAAAGATAAACATTAGGCATCTCCTCCACTACTGACCACTGGACAAGGAATTTCTCTGATTACGTAAACCTGGGGTCACAATGAAATTCTTTGAAGATGAACCTGAGACTTCACGTTGCTACCAGAGTTTTAAGATAAGAAATCATATCTAGCTTCAAAAAACTATCCCGCCTTGTAAAGGCCAGCTTTAGCTTCAGCTTTTCCATGTTATCCTGGTTTCTGAGGAGATAGGAAAACAGAAACTACAATTAATAGTTAGTTAATTAGTTATGATGAGCTAGCACTACACTATGTAATTGACACATGGTAACTTAAATAACTCATAAAACAACCCCATGAGGTCGGAACTCTTATTATATCCACTTGTCACATGAGCATATTGAGGCTCAGATAAGTGAAGTCACTTGCCCATACATGGGTCAGTTGGTAAGAACGGGGTAGAACCTGGGTTTGAAGCTCAGCTCCCCAAGAACACACCTTCTCTGAATTCTGCACCCCTAGATCCTTCCTACCTTGGGGACCATGCCCCAGGTTGACGCATTCATTCATTTATTCACTCATTTCTTTGGCGAATATTTATTGTGCTCCTAGTATGTTTTAGGCCCTGTTCCAAGTGCTTAAGATAAAATAAACAAGCCTACTGGGGTCTGAATGTTTATGTCCCCACAAAATTCCTATGTTGAAATAATAACCCCCCATGGGATGGTTTTCAGAGATGGGCACTTTGGGAGGTGGTTAGGTCATGAGGGTAGAGCCTTGTAAATGAGACCAAAGAGAGTTCCCTCACTCCTTCCACCATGTGAGGACACAGCAAGAGAACGGTTGTCTATGAACCAGGAAGCAGCCCTCACCAGACACCAAATTTGCCAGCACCATAATCTTGGACTTCCCAGCCCCTTGAACTGTGAAAAAATGGACTAAGGTGAACCTGACAGAAATTCCTGTCCTTTTGGAACTCATAGTTTCATAGGAGTTGACAACAAGAAGCCAAATGAATAAGTAAAATACACAGTGCACAGGAATCCTATGTGGGGAACTCAAGCAGGACAGAGGGTAGGAAGTTTTGGGGTGGAGAGGGGAGGCCACCTCATGAAGGCGAGAGTATTAGACGTGTTTCCTCCTTACATGAGACAATTTCCAACAAGATTCACATCTGGAATAATGGAGAGGGTGGTGTGTTAAAAATGCTAAACATTCATTCAGATATTTCTTGAGTGTCTGCTTTGTACTGGGCGCTGATGTATCACTGAACAAAATAAAGATACCTCTGTCTTAAGCTTCCGGTCCCGTGTGGAGAGCCCAAAAGTAGGGAGCAGACGAGATAAACCATCACTGACTCCATAGGACGAGGCGTGGCACAGAGTGTGATGAGTGCTGGGGGAGTGGGTCGAAATTGTTTTGTGGGGTGGGCAAGGCCTCTTTTAGAAGATGACAACTGAGTGAGGGGGAAGAAGGAGAGGGAGAGGATTGTGTGGACACTGGGGAAGGACATGCAGGGCACAGGACCAACTAGAAGAAGGTCTCAAGGTGGAGCTTGTTCCAGGTGTGTGTGTGGAGGAATGAGGAAGCTGGTGAGGTGGGGCCAAAGTGAGGGTATAGAGGACAGGAGGTCTGAGCCTTATTTACTCAGCAAGCATGCCAAGTGCTAGCCTGACCTGACCTGACCGCTAACCTTTCCAGAGCCCTTCATGCATACCAGGGGCTGTGTTTAAATCATCTTAAAGGTATGTTCATTTTACAGATGAGGACCCATTTTACAGATGAGGAAACTGAGGCTTAGGCTAAAAGCAAACTTTCCAAAGTCTCACAGAATGTAGCCAACGCCAGGCACAAATGAAATCCTCCCAGGCACTCAGTGGGGGTCCTGAATGCTTGGCGAGCCTGCATCCCCAGGCATCCAGGAAACAGCAGGGAACGGAGAATGGGTGGCCCTTTCCATGGGCCCTGGAGCAGCTAGGGAGGCAGAGCTGACAGGAACAGGGCCGCAGGGAGTTGGTGCCCTGATGTTGGGGAGCTACCTAGCTGGGTTGAGACCCAGGTGAAGGACACAGTGCATACAGGCCGTAGGGCTTGCCTTCTTCCTTCCCTTTGGGAAGCAGGCTGAGCTCGCCCAGAGAAGGCCTTCAGATCGACACCCAGGCCCTTCCCTGGCGGGAGGCAGAGAGAGATGGTGGACAACGATGAGCCTCCGACGAGGAGCCTGTCAGTCCACGGCTGCTGGAGGGGCTTTATCTCCAAAATACAGTGTTCTGTTAGAAGGTGCACATTTTCACATCTATTAAATTGCTTTGCATGAAAGTGTACTTTCCTGGTACCATAGCAACCGTGCTTCCTAATCTGATTTAAATTTTTTGCCTTGTGCTGTAAAAGCTAATGCCACACTTTCTGAAGTCAGTGGCTGTGCCGTGCACAGGATGTCCATTTTTGAGAAAAGAAAAATAATCATCCTTGGCTAAAAATCACCAGCACCACCCCCGCCCCACAGGTGGCTGTTCTATGCGAATGGTTACAGATACAGGTGCCAGCATCTTCCCCGCTTTCCAGCGGGTGATTGTCATCAGGTTATTGAACCCCTTGGAGCCTCAGTTTCTTCATCTAAAAATCAGAAATTAAAATATTTCTGCCTCACAGGGCTGTCAGAAGGGTTAAACGACATGAAGCATAGGAGGGGCTTAGTTCTGCCTCTGACATTTATTAAGTGCTAAGTAAACAGTAACTAGGGATCTTGTCTTCCTCGATCCCGCTCCTTTATTAAGAGTAATAATTGACTACTGGCGATGTTGCCAGGCTGACTCTGAAATCTATTACTCTCAGTAGCGACTGCAATGCGGCTTTCCATTTACTGCTTGTCTTCCTCACTATAATATTCCAAGAAGGTGCTCAGCGGTTATTTGAGGAAGGGATGAAAGGCAAGGCTGCCTTTGCGTATCATGCTGTGCTGTTTCCCTGTGTCAGGCAGGTCTTCCTCTCTCAAAATCCACCCCCATGGATCTATCTGGCTTCCCTTCAACAATGCCAGGCTCGATCTGGAGGCCTTGGGTAGGCACTCGCCGTGGTCCTCACTCCCAGGGGGCTGCAGCCCTGTCTCGGGCAACCTTGCTCACATGCTGGTGGCAAGTAGGATGCTGTTAGTGGGAGGGTTATGGACACATCATGTCCCTGTCACGCAGCTGAGAGTTACATCCCTTAGATTCAGTGAGGATGGGCATCTCAGAATCACTCAGCTATGCAGGGCTGGACTCCTCTTCAGTCCAGGGACACAGTGGGCTCCACCCATCGGGGAGCAGAGAGGAAGGGATTCTTGCATCCACACACACAGGGTTTTTTTGTTGTTGTTTTTTGTTTTTTGTTTTTTTTACAGAGTCTAGCTCTGTCACGCAAGCTGGAGTGCAGTGGTGCAATCTCCGCCCTCTGCAAGCTCCGCCTCCTGGGTTCACACCATTCTCCTCAGCCACCTGAATAGCTGGGACTACACCCACTTGCCACCACGCCTGGCTAATTTTTTGTATTTTTAGTAGAGATGGGGCTTCACCAGGTTAGCCAGGATGGTCTCGATCTCCTGACCTCATGATCCACCCGCCTTGGCCTCCCAAAGTGTTGGGATTACAAGCGTGAGCCACCGCACCCAGCCAGGGTTCTTAAACTGGATGGCACATCAGATTCACTGTGGGGGCTGTTAAAATGCATATTCCAGGTATCATGACAGTAATCCTGATTCGGGGGGTTCAGCCTGGGACCCTGGAGCCAGCATTTGCACCTCTCACCCGTGGTTCTTGTGTAGATATCCAGACAAGCACTGTTGAACATCCGTCTTAGTCCATTTGTGCAGCACATCTGCTGAGTACCTGGGCCCTCCAGAGCTGTAGCCCGAGCCACATCTAGGTCTGGCCCACACAACTGGGGAGTGCTGAGCCTGAATGAGTGGAGCAGAAACTGAGGAGAGCTCTGACCATCAAGCCCTGAGGTCCCACAGGCACCCTGAGACTCCCCTTGAAACCATCCTGCCTTGAAAGCCCTGGCTGTCTGGGACTGTGATGGGCACGGCAACTCAAATACCTTTACGGTCATTTTTCCGTTGTCTTGATGAATCACATCTGGCTTTTCTCTCTCCATACTCATCTACTTGCTAGAGAAATTAATAGCAAGGGTGTCACTTGACCACACTCAGTTTTCCCTCCCAAACACACCTGTTCGTTCTTAACATAGCCAGGCTGAGAATTTTCCCAAGTTTTAAGTGTTGCTCCCCTTTTGATTATAAATTCCATCATTAGTTTGTCTCTTCTTACATTTTACTGTGAGTCATCGAAAGAAGTCATGTGGCACTCTCAGCACTTGGCGTAGAGATTTCTTCCACCCAGTTTATTACTCATGAGTTCTGCTTTCCACAAAGTGCTACAACATAAACAAAATTCGAGCAAGCTCTTTGCCACTTTATTACAAGGACAGTCTTTCCCTCAGGGTTCAATATCTTTTTTCTCATTTTCATCTGGGACCTCATCAGACCTCATATTTCTACCAACATTCTGTCCGCGACCACCTAGATAATCTCTGAGAAGACTGAGGCTCTCTCTCCAGTTCTCTTCTTCTGAGCCCTCCCCAGAATTACCCCTAACACTCTTTCATGGCAATACAGATACATATCTATCTATCTATCTATCTATCTATCTATCTATCTATTTATCTATCTATATATCTATCTATATATATTTATATATTTATCTATCTATACATCTATCTATATCTATCTATATATCTATATATCTCTATCTATCTATATACCTATCTATCCATCTATATATATCTATATGTCTATATCTATAGATATATATATACATTTTACGACAAAACTGTTCTCGCCTCTACCCAATACTCAGTTTCAAATTTCAGGTATTTGTGATAGTGACATCCTGCTGCTTGGTACCAGTTTCTGTCTTAGAACGTTTCTGCTGCTATAACAAAATACCAGAGACTAGGGTAATGTATAAACAGCACGAATTAATGGATCATGGTTCTCAAACCTGGGAAGTCCAAGTTCAAGGGGCTTGCAGGCTCAGTATCTGATGAAGGCCTGTTCTCTGCCTCTAAGATGATGCTGTGTCCTCACATGACGGCAGGGTGAAAAAGAGGCAGGCGGCTCTCTGGAGCCTTTTATATGGGCACCAATCTCATTCATGAGGGTGGGTTCCTTATGGCCTCCTCACCTCCCCAAGGGCCCACCTTCTAATGACAGCTCCTTGGTGATTGGGTTTCAACCTATGAATTTTGGAGAGACACAACCATTCAAGCCATAACAACATCTTAGAGTCTAGATGCTGTTGTATTATTTTAGAAAGTATTATTTATTGTTTAACTATTTAGAGACAAAATTTCATGATGTTAGTAATGAATATTAAATATATTACGTATACCTTAATATACTCCCAAAGGCAGAAAAGACAAAGTAAGCACAGGCAGATGTTAATGATCATTTGGGGAACTGTGTGTGGCAGTTCATTATTGTATTCTCCCTATGTTCCTCTATTTTGGAAATTTTTCATAATAAAAAGGGTTTTTCTTAATGCTATGATAAGCTAAAGATCTAAGGAACTCAGAAATCCTTGTAGATCTTCCCAGCTTTCAACTCCAGCCAGAAAATCTGATGTATTTAAATACTGGTGCTCACCTTGTACCTGAAGAAAATTCAGTTTCTAAAGCCTTACTTTTCAAACTTGAGCAGCTGTGGAATGATTTGTTTTTCCTTCTCCTTCTTTATTCTCTGACTGACACAGTGGCATCACTGGGGGACTGCACCTCATAAGCAAACATGACTACTGTGGCCTGACATCACGTGCCCTGATGCGATTCTGCAGCTGGAGATTCAGAGAGTTTCATTTTTCCTTCTTCTTCTTCTTCTTTTCATTCTATATGCTGTGGTTTCTGGCACCTCAGGAGAATTTGAAAGGAGAAAACTGTTTTCCCTAACTAGCATGAAAAATGCAAAATCCATGCAGTGTGTACTCTCCCTGCCCCACACACCACACACACCCACAGGGGGCGCTCTCGGCATGAGCCTCCATGAGGTTCCTTGTGGCTTTGGAGCCCAGAGTGCTCATGACCACAGAATCTGAGGTAGCAAAGGGAGGTACCAGGGCCAGTCTCCCCAAGTTTCTCCTGTCTCATCTGCGAACCATTTGGATGGTGCTTCAGCCTCTTTGTAAAGTTCTCCAAGGATGGAAAGAAAGCAAAATAAACCATGGGTCCAATTAATTTCCAGATCTGAATGCCTGGAGATGTAAAGCACACCTAGGGAGACATGGGATTACAATGAGCAGGCTTTAAATAGCCCAGATCCCAAATCTGGCTCCACCACTTACCACCTGTGTACCCTTTATATCGTCGAACCTCAGTTTCCTCATTTGTAAAATTAGGGGGAAGTGAATTTTTGGAATACTTTTGGGAAGACTGAATGAGAAAATCAGTGTGAAGCGTTAGCCTGGCATAGAGTTACCATCCAATAAATGTAATAATATTTACTTTTGTGTGGTCCTATGCACACACATACAGATTCATCAATACTGAAGCACCTCCAGACCGCCCTCTCCCCTGTGCACATCTTTAGGTAAGGCAATCCTCTCTGCACAAATCCAGGGACCCACTTAGCTCCACTCAGCGCCAAATGAAAGAAAGAGCGCGTCCATGGAAACAGAGAACACGGGGTTTTAGGGTTGAGAGGGACCTTCAGAACATGACATGCCTCCCCCCGTTCCCCCTCACACTCTGCTCTCATCAGCTTCCTGAGGCTTTCCCCTGCACTTAGCATAAATGCAACCCTCAGCTGCAAGGCCCAGTAGTATCTGGCCCCTGCCACCTCCTCTATCTCAGAGAATCTCAGTCCTGCTCCTTCACTGTGTTCCCACCACCCTGGTCTCCTCCCAGTTCCTCCCATAGAACCAGCAAGGGAGGGGCCATTGCACACGCTGGCCCCAGCTGGGAACGCTGCCTGCCTTCCTCCCCAATCCCACCGCCCAGAGACCCACGTGACAAGGCTTTCTCTCTCCCGCCCCAGGTCACCTCCTCTGCAAGTTCTTCCTGGAACATCCCTCTAGAAGCAAGTCCCTGCCCCAAGTTCATGTCACCCTCATTGTCCCTTTCATATCTGTCCTTGTAGGTTCATCTGTTTGCCTCTGCTAAGTGGCTTGTTAGAGATGCTACCATGCATGAGCTCCATGGGACCTCAAAGAGAGGTGACTTTGCTCATGGTGTCTTCCCAGACCTACTTGCCTCTCAGTACACTAGGAGGGAGGGAGGGGACACCTGGCCACTGGATAGGAAGGGGAACCACAGCCAGAGAATCCAGAGGCAGGGCAGAAGCTCAGCCCGACTCCATCCAGTGCCCCTCAAACTCAGCCAATTGTAGGAAGGAGGTAAGTGAGACCTCGCCTCAGCCTGGGAGACATCTAAAGAACGAAACAAGCGACTCCGAGAGGGTTCCCCTGTGGGCAGTCGCTCGCTGCTGCATTGCTTTAGCAGAGTGGTGCAGAATGCCATCTTGGTCTAAATATCTCCCCTCCTGGCCTCTTGTGCTGTGGGGATTCTGCCATCAGAAGTGTTCCCTGTATGAGTCAGGGGGCTCTCAGTGGCTGGTGACAGAGACCACATTCGAACCACTTAACAAAGGGAGACGGCTGCCCAGAGTCTCAGAGAGTCCCAGCGCCTGCAGCAGAATCCCTCAGGCACTCTGAGCTGCAGTGCTCCAAAGGCCCTTCACCATGTCTGGCTCCCTCACTGCCTGCCATATCTTCCATCTGCCCATTGGCTTCGTTGTCAGGCTCCTGGGTATACGGCTTTAGAAAAGAGCCACAGCAGGGGTGGCCCCCACAGCAGGGGTGGCCCCCACAGCAGGGGTGGCCCCCACAGCCTGGTGCCCTCAGGAAGGCTGGCGGAAGCCTCACAATGGTTTTAATCTGGCTGATAAGGGACACGTCTCCAGCCCAAGCACATCACTTGGTGCTCCTGTTGGCCAGATCCAGGTTCTGTGATCCGATCCTTATGAATGCAACTGCCATGACAAATGGGGCAGAGGGGTTTTCCATGGGGTAGCTGGACACTGATTCTAAAGGACAGGAGAGGCGCCACTGGAGTGGCCCAAACGAGTCCCACCACCAAGGGTATGCTTGCAAAAGACTTGTACGCAGATTAGTACTTCCTGGCGGGGGGTGGGGGTGTGTCCTCACACACCTGGGGAACATTCTGTCCTATGAGCAGCAGTAATTTCTCACCGAGGAAGGAGGTGTTGTGGGTGAGGACAGTAACACCAGCACAACTCCATGGTCGGGGCAGGAACTCTGTATACCCTCTTCTCCCCGCCAACCACACTCCCCTTGAGGTCGACTCAGTCTCAATATCCCTCCCCATGTGTATGAGGAGTTGGGATTTCACTTACATAGTTGCAAAGAAGGTGAAAAAATACCTGTGTAGGAGATGCTGGGTGCGGTGGCTCACGCCTGTAATCCCAGCAGTTTGGGAGGCTGAAGCAGGGGGGATCACTTGAGGTCAGGAGTTCAAGACCAGCCTGGCCAACATGGCAAAACCCAGTCTCTACTAAAAATACAAAAATTAGCCAGGCATCATGGTGTGTGCCTGTAGTCCCAGCTACTTGGTAGGCTGAGGCAGGAGAATCACTTGAACCCAGGAGGTGAAGGTTGCAGTGAGCTGAGATCGTGCTACTACATTCCAGCCTGGGTGACACAGAGAGACTCTGTCTCCAAAAAAAAAAAAAAACCACCCACTGAAAATCACTACAATAGTCTGTAATGCACAAGTGGCCCCTGTACAGAGATTCATATGCAGGCATGGTTTCAGGAACCACTCGCCAGGCTCAAGAAAGGCAAGAAGACAGCTGCCTACAAGTAGAGACTTGGGCATTCAAATCACCCAGTCCACGTAAGTCCAAATGCCTCATGGAGAGGTCAGAATGGTCCTGCCATCTGAACCCTATTTTCTGTTTGTTAGTTTCTTTATCCTTAGAACCTTGATCCATGTACTTGTCATGAAAATTATTGCTCATGTGAGGAAGCCATGTTCACAGCCTCCCAGTACCAGTTACCTGTTGCCACAATAACACTGTGTTCATAACCAGCCTGAAAACTCAGAGGTTTACATAATAAGCGGGAACTCGGCCCCACATCAGCGGAGCATCAGCTGACAGGGGCTAGCTTCAGTTGACGACTGAGAGGCTGAGGTCCACCCCAGCTCCATCCACAGCAGGCAGGAGCAGGAGCCACAGCAAGCAAGTGCAGCCCTCCATGCGCTGTCTCAGCTTCAGCTTCTGTCACGTTCACTCGCACCCCATGAGCCTCAGCAGGTCACACCATCGGTGTTGGGTGCTGCAAAGTGACCTATCCCAGGTGGAACTCAGGATACCCACGGAGTGAAGAATTAAGGGCCACCTGATCTCCCACCCTGACACACAGTGGGCGCTCAATAAAAACTGTGTTGGCTTCAAATTCAGATCTTTCGTGATCACATCCACATATTCTGCAGAGAATTCGCCCACTGAATGGTACCCACCATTCCCTTCTTAACAGCAACTAAATCCCACCTTCCTGCCAAGGGCTAAATCCTGAGGGCAGGGAGCATGTACATCTCTCTTTCATGTTCCTTTCTTCAACAAGGAGAAAAGAGATCAACGAACACAGACTGATTGACCAAAGAACAGCCGGACTGACCTGTGTCTGCAGCATCTGAAAGGTCCTGCGCAAAAAAACTTCACGTGGAATGTCACTTTTTAACATTTCATTGTGGAACATTTAACAAATACTAAAGAAGGCAGAATAGCATAAACCTCTATATACTGCCTTGACTTAATGACGAGCTGTATTTTACCATGTTTCCTTCAAATGATTTTTGCTTGAGAATTTTAAAAGTAAAATACTGACAATATGACATTTCATTTCTAATGTAATACTTCAGTATATACCTCTTAAAGAAAAAGACATTTACTTATAAACTACAATACCATTATCAGACTTAACAAACTAAATGATCTTCCTTAATATCTGCTAGCACGTCCATATTCAAATGTCCTCCATTGTCCTACAAATGCCTTTTGATAATGGCTTTGTTCCAATCAAATCCAGGTAACCCACATAAGACACATTTGGTTGTTCTGTCACTTAAATATCTTTTAATCTAGAAGAGCCATGACTTTTTATTTATGTCACTGACTTGTTGGGGGAATGTATCTTCTTTTAATCTGCACAATAGCTGTGCAATGTAATTGTACTTATCCCCATTTTCCAATGAGAAGACTGACAAAGTCGGTGTCATCAAAAAGGAGATCTGCTCTCATTCTCAAAACCACACTCTTTCTGCCATTGCAGGTCCATATCAGGAGAGGAAAAAGAAAGGCACTAAAACCTTCAGTTTACATTGTAAAAAGCAACACTCACATTTAAGGTGGGTTTCTAGCACATTTTGACACAGCTGGGCTATTTCTGCAAAAGAAAAGGAAATGGCAATGGGAAAGTGGCAATTCTAGCCTTATGGAGGAATAATATTGCTTCCCCCCAGCGCACATCCCATTCTGTGCTGGGCAGAAACTATCTAGCATGGCCGGGCGCGGTGGCTCAAGCCTGTAATCCCAGCACTTTGGGAGGCCGAGGCGGGCGGATCACAAGGTCAGGAGATCGAGACCACAGTGAAACCCCGTCTCTACTAAAAATACAAAAAAAAAAAATTAGCCGGGCGCGGTGGCGGGCGCCTGTAGTCCCAGCTACTCGGGAGGCTGAGGCAGGAGAATGGCGGGAACCCGGGAGGCGGAGCTTGCAGTGAGCCGAGATCGCGCCACTGCACTCCAGCCTGGGCAGCAGCGTGAGACTCCGTCTCAAAAAAAAAAAAAAAAAGAAACTATCTAGCAAATCGAGAACATAAAACTGAGGGGTTTATCTTTACAAATATGGGGGTTGTCAGACAGCACAAACAACCAAAATCGAAGATCCGATTGTCTTTACGATTTTACACCCTGACCATCTATTAAGTGATTTGCAGAAAGGAAGATGCTTCCCATGGTCCCATCTGATGTGAAAATGTGGGTTTCTGCCTCTCTCTGGTTGATCCTTTGAAGAGGCATGTGCTGGAGAACTCCTTAATAATACTGGGGAAAAAATATCATGGAAATCTCCACGAGGCGAATTAAGGATTATAAGGGCTCTTCTTCCTTCAAGTTCTTTTAAGCAAGGTTGCTTTGCAGAGAGAGATTTGTAGAACCGTTTCTCTAAAAGCAAATGCTGGCTGATAAAAGCTCAACAGCTCTGAGAATTGGGTTACAAGCTCTTTTCCTGTGCTCGCACCAAGAGTGCGATGGGCTTTCAAAATTCCATTTCTTCCATATTGCTGCAGCTCAGGAATTCACTTTTGAAATCCTGACGCCTGATGGATGAATTTTTAAAATTTATGTCCCTAGAAGATCCTGTGGGTATTTAATAGTAGATATGAAAAATTCCAAATATCTGAGCATTCTGTTTTAGATCTGGCAGCCTCTTATAATGAGCTCAGGTAGATCACCCAGGAAGGGTCCCTACAGATCTACCTACCAAAAAAGCAGGGAGGAGCAGGTGCGCCCCATGGAGGAGAAGGCCACCGTGGGCGCCATGCAAACCAAAGAGCACGATAGGGAGCCCAGAAATGGGAGGCACATGCTAACTGAGAAACCAGGGGTCACACTCCAAAATCTCCCTGCTCAAAAGATGTCTTTTTAATTCTTCAGTCCTCAGCTTAATTTTTCGAAACTCTTCCAATGAACAAGGTTTTCTCTTATAAATGGAAACTAGAAAATGGTGTAAGACTCTGTTTAATAAAACTATAGGAGATAGAGAAGATGTTTTGGAAGCTGATGCAAGTCTGAGAAACAAGAATGGCTCAGCACCAGGGGTTGGTGAGCAAAACAAGTGAGGGCTTCCAAACTGATTTTTTTTTTCCGTATAAAAAGGGTGGTTCCTTTTGACGGGTGATGTAATGGTGCCCCTGCAAGTTGTAAGATGAGATGCAATTTCAGCTTCTCAAGTCTCAGTTGTCAGATCCGTCCCAGTCTCCTCCATTTTCACAGCACAACCCATTTCCAAAGAGAATCCCAAGACTAATATCCTCTGACAAGAGTCTAAGAATTCCAATGAAAATAGTTTTCAAGGCCAGAATCCTGAAAAAGTTGAGCCATCCCTTTAGATTCCCTGGGACCATTCCAGTTTTTACCAATACTCAATCCACAAGGTATGGGAAGTTTATATGTTGCAATTTTTTTTTTTTTACTAAAGGAACCTCAATTTGCAATGAGATAAGTTTAGATAAAATTAATCATAATTGCAAATAATATGGAAACAATTTTATGGATACTGTCTTTCATCAGTGTCCATGACTTCCAAAATCGTGACTGACACATCACAGCATGACCGTGCTCTTTAACAGGACAAGACTTCTCCAGCACCCTCACGTGATCCTTTTTCTCCTCCTTTGCACTGGAATATTGCACCAACAGGACTCATTCGGCACTGATAGTGAGTTTTCCAGCCCGAAGAAGGAGTGAGCCCTTGAGTCTCTCAATATTGGCAAAGCTTTTCCTTTGCCCTGAGTTTCCACTCTGAAGACCTATCACTGAAAACGCAGCCTCAAATTCATCCGTGGGGAAATCAATAACAAATCAAGCAGCTATTCACTCAGATTTATTGGCATAACCAGGTGAGGCAGCCAAAACTCTCCAAGAGTGGGTTGTTGATTATGAGTCAGGCAGTCGGAAACAAGCTACCACTGGATTTCACGCTGATGTGATAAATTCTGCTACAGCCATGGATCAGACAAGTGGCAACTCAAATGGATGGTTCCTCAAGATGCAAAAGCATATTTCATTCCACTTACAGCTTGATGCAGCTAATCAGTCTTAATCTCAGCATAACTCACGAGTCCAGAAGAGTCTTCTGGAAGACACAGGTATGAGGCTCTTTTTGAACAGGCTCATAATTTCTGTGCACTAAGATCCTGTGGGGAATTTTCTTTGAATCATGATTTGAGGAGGAGTTCATTCCCAGGATATTTTTATGGAATCTCTTAATGATTTCTGGTGATCGACAGCCAGGTTTCTGTCATTGACACTTTGAGTGCTTAGTGGAGCTGAACGACGGCACAGAATGGGATCTGGGGTTTAGACTGTCGGTAATTTTGAAATTGAAAAAAAGGGGTTTGATGTGAGCTGACAACATGGCGCCTTTACAAATGCTGACATTTATTTTAAAATCTAAAGCCTGATTTTTTTTTTTAAAAAAAAAAAAAGCATAGAAATAAAGACAATTAAATCCTTCTAATTTCTTGCCCTAAGACTCTGTATTCTCTGGCCAGTGTCACAGGGGCACTTGTAGTTTTAACATCTAGTTTAGAACAAATGGGGCCTGCTACATTGACATTCCCTTTAAATCCCCACTGTGTCACTGAGAAAAGAACAATCTCGCTACTCAGAGGTTTTACATCTCCCTAACCACTTTTACAGCTGCATTTATTTATAAAAAAATAATTGGAAATGACTGATGTGAGTCAAACTTAATGCTCATGAGACTCTGTGGACTTTCCTGTCAAAGGACATGAATCAGAACATACAGGTGCACATTTCTGGTTAATGTCCAAATCCTGTCAACACAATGCACGTTTTAGAGAGCAATCTAAGGAACCTGAATTGTCCTTGATTCAGAGAAAAATAGGTTATAATTCCAAACATCTGCTTCTTACAAATAACACCACTTAAATGAGAAGTACAGAGTTCACATTCTGAAGATAAAGTCTGATGATTTTGCCTTCAACAATTGCACTACGGGAAAATGGTTGTCAGTGGCGTGATCCTTGTTTTGCACCTTTGGAAGGAGAACGGGCTGGGATCCTGAGAGAACAACAGAGGGGTCAGTGTGACCATGGCAGAGAAGTAGCCTGTTTGTACCAGTGGCTCCACTTCGTGCTGTAATGACGCCCTTTCCAATGTGACTTGGCACCTCCTCCTATGAGGAGGTGGAATCTCTGTCCTCAGCCTTTGAATGTGGGCTGGGCTTGCAACTTGCTAGGGCCACAACGGTTTCACACTGAAGTCTCAAGAAGCTTTGACACAGGTTGTTTGTGCTCTGGGAACCTTGCCTTCACTGCGAGGGCGGGCTCAGGCTGGCATGCTGGAGGAGAAAAGATCATGTGGAGGATAACTGAGGTTATATGGCCAACACCAGCAAACCCCCAGAAACAGGGCTGTCTAAGCAATCACTATAGACCACGGAGGAAAGAGAGAGCCCAGCTGAGACGACGTGAACTATCCAGTGATGCTCAGCCCAAATCGCCAGGCCTCAGAACCAAGAATTAAAAGCGTTAAGCCTCCGAGACAATTGGTTTATGCCATTAAGCTTCAGATTAGTTCTTCATGGGGTCTAACTAGTTCAGACCCCATAATAGCGTCTCTCTCTCTCTCACATACACACCTTTACGTCTCTCTTATCTCCCTCTCTCATTTCTATCTTTCTATCTCTGTTTCCATCTCTCACTTCCCACAGTCTCATAAATTCAGCCAAGGAGCCCCAGATCTGCTGTAGCACTTTCATGGGAGAGGAGTCTTATCTCGACAGGAAGGTGGGGGACACAGCTTAGGTTATGTTTGCGAAATCTTGTGGTCTCGGGACCCTTTTCACTCTTTAAATTAGTAAGAGTAACCTCAAAGAGCTTCTGCTTATGTGGGTGATGTGTATCAGTATGTATCATTTTAGAAAAGCTGAGAAAATGTTAAAAGTCAAGAAAATGCAAGTATGCATGCCGTTAACCATCAGAGCAATGACGTCATCCCACTTCACATGACTGCTGTAAAACTCCACTACACGCGCATTAAAAAAAAATGAGAGTAAGAAATGAATATAACCGCTAGTGTTTCTATGGAAGTAATTTTGCCCTCGTGTACCCCTGAGAACTTCTGACTTGAGCTGAAATGAAAGAATCAGCTGGACCATTGTCTCAGATATTCCCAAGCTCTCACTGCGTTTCCCTACTCTGTGTGCTAGGTTTTGCTTATGATGAAAATCATCAGAATATTAGCGCTGGTAGTTTGGCCTACATGAACAGGGGAGGAAAACACCCCCAACAACCCCAGGAATGTCTCAGGCAAGTATCAGGTGACAGTCAGGTGGCTGTTAAACTGTTCCTCTAAAATAACAGTTGGTTGCAGCTGGTGCCAGGGAATGGCAGTCTCCCAACAGGTAGAAAATACCTGAAGCTGGTGATGAGCAGCTTCCTAATAAGCTCTCAGGAGCCAAGTGGGCTCAAGCGTGAGTTCTAAGAGGCAACATGGCAGAGTTTAACTGGGATGTGGCCTTCCTCTAGGAACACTGGACTAGTAAGGGGAAAATGCCTCAAATAAGCATGTGCACCACTTCAGGAAACACCCTGTGCTTGTGGCCCCTCCTAAGTGCTGGCCGGTCACTGCACATACAGTCAGTCCACCCAAGGGAAGAATCAGGGGAGAAGAAATGCAGATTCCCAGAAGCATGCCGATGTATAAGACCCCAAGTCAAAGTCAAGCTTGATCTTTCAACTCACCTGCTTGGTCCTCTTCCAAGTGTCCTTTACTTTCTTTCGTTCCTGCTCTAAAACTTTTTAATAAACTCTCACTCCTTCCGAAAACTTAAACTCTCACTCTGTCTTATGCCCTTCAGTTGAATTATTTCCTTTGAGGAGGCAGGAACCAAGTGGCTGCAGACCCATACAGTTCGCCGCTGCTAACAAGAATGTAAACATTAAATGGCTTGCTCATTAGAATGCTTTGGAATTTACTACACAATGGTAAAATGTATACAGTTAATAAGCATTTATGTAGGATACACATTCTAAAATTATTGTAATTATTGCATCTCCATGGTAATATTTATTTTTAATGAATTACATGCTTACCTTGGAATTCATTGAGCTAACTGGGGAACTAATTTTGGGAAGCCTGTTCAGATCTTACATAAAGTAGCTTCTGCTCTTTCTTGGTGATAATGTTTTGAAGAATTTTTCTTTCCTTAAATTGTGGTGCAATACCAGATCTCTCCCTCAGGAAGCCCCTTACACCTCCTTTCAGGCTCATCTTTATGCAAATCAAAGAGAGAAACGATACTAGTTACTATCACTGCAATAACTACTCCTACTACTAGTACTCTACTGCTGCTACTGCTGCTACTTCTGCTACAGATAATAATAGTTGTCTGAGCTGTGTTAGAGTTGAATGGGAGGTGAAGACCCGGAGCCAATGTCTACAGACCACAGACCACACCTGGAGGATGTTCAGATGAGGAGAAGAAAGGAAAGATGGCTGGAGGCTCAAACACACACGCTCCACACACTGAGCCTGTGAAACTGAAGGAGAGGGGGATGGGAGTGAATGGGTATAATTTGGAGAGTTCCAGAGGTTGAATTAGATTTCCCTGATGGCCTAAACTTTTCTCACCAAATCAGAAGAAAGCCTGTCTTCCAAGATTGTCCCCAAACCCCATATCTTGTCTCAGTGCTGTGTAAATACCCGTTCCTAGATTCTGGTAGGTAAAGTTGTACTAACTGTGGATGCCCTTTCCAATTAAACTCCTTCCTCTTCAATGAAAACACTTGACAACATTGATGACCTGGGTCAAAAAAAGAAAATGTGCTGCTTTGCACTCCTTTTCTGGGCTGCCCTCCAGGTTCTCTTTGAATCCACACAAACTTCAGCTGTTGGGCGGGCCTGGCTCCCCTCCACCCAACCCTGGAGCCATTATGGATAACAGAGCTTGCTCTCAGTAAGCGTCCTGTTGAGGTCACTTGACTCTGCAGCATCACAGAGTAGAAGAAAAAGTGTCCAGAGTCCTCTCCAGAAGACACAGGAGCCCAAGGGACCAGACTGAGACACAGGATTTGGGAATCATCTTGATAGAGAGCTTCCTCCTAATTTGGTGAGAAAAATTCAGGCCATCAGGGGAGATCTAAGTCAACTTCCTGAGCTCCCCAAATTTTACCCAGTTACACCCATCTCCTCCTGGTGGGGATGGCTCCCAAGATCCAGGCTTGGACAGGTGTCCACAGCAAGACAGAGACTAAAATCAGGGTAGGACAGTGTTGATGACAGCATCTGGGGAGACACAGAGACAAGGGCCAACAGGACGGAAGCCTGGAGCTCCATTGGAGGGAGGGAGCAACTGCAGACATCACATCCCAGGAGACAGGGGAGAAGCAGAATCATTAGGGTTTAGCAAGGGCTGAAGAGAAAGGAGGCGAAGCCCAAGAACTTCCCCAGGGTATAAGAGCATGCAGACGCCTTCAGTTCTGTGTGTGGCGGAGGAGAGAGAGGTGTTAGAAATACCCAACGGCCAAAAAGTTTCCCAGCAATGAGGTCCCTGAGTGATTGGCAGAAAACCTCCACCAGGTCTTTTTTTTTTTTTTTTTTTTTTTTTTTTGTGGCTTCGTTTTATCTGCTTTGCCCCCTGTGAATCCATGCACCTAGAACACAATATTTACTGACTGTCTACTTTATGACCGGCATTGTTCTCCATGTCAGAGTTTAAGCCAGAAACAAAGTAGACAGAGGTTCACACCCTCACCAAGTTTCCAGACAAATGCATGCATCCTGAGTTGGATAAGTCTAAGGGCTACGAAGACAGGTGCAGTGAGCAGATGAAGAGGGACCAGCCATGGGGGGAGGTGGAGCTGGGTAGATTCAAGGATGAGCAAGGAGGAACTCTTTGAGGAGATGATATTAAAGGAGAAATCTGAAGCAACTGAAGGGGCTAGCCAGGACCAGGGAACTGGGGGAATGGGTTAAGAACA
Organism: Macaca thibetana thibetana; assembly: GCF_024542745.1. Lineage (NCBI taxonomy): Eukaryota > Metazoa > Chordata > Mammalia > Primates > Cercopithecidae > Macaca > Macaca thibetana. Next base: position 38,905,998 of record NC_065587.1, on the reverse strand, counting down.
CTGTGCCTCAGTTTCTTCCAGTGTAACACAGGCATAAAACTAGCTGCTGTGTAAGGTTGTTTGATTTTATATGAGGTTCTTTATGTAAAACACTTAGGGCATAGTAAAGGGTATGGTAGACAATCATAGCTCTGTAAAGACTATTATAGACAATCATCATCATCATCATTGTCATCATTATCATCATTATTTATTTTCTCTCCAGGGCAAACATATTGCACGTTTAGGATTTGTCCACAGAGAAAATGATTGTCCTTGAAGTAACAGGACTGAAGGGCCTTTGATCCCTCCCAGTTCCCTGGCACTGCTGATATTAACGACTTTGCTGACTTCACTGAGACAATAAATTTGGGCTCTAATCCTTATGGGGAAGAGAATCCATTTTCATGGTGGCTGTACATCCAAGAGGAAAGGTTCATAGTTCCACATTTCAGTTAATTATAGCTCTGAATAATTTAGACGTTAGAAATCCATTCATACCATTAGCTTTTATGGTGGATTTTTACTTTTCTTCTTCCTGGTCCCCATTTCAATTAAGAAATTTCAAGTTTTATAAGGGATCAATGGGTGGGCACCACATCATTAATTTAATGAGAAAGTTTATATGAGTGTTCAATTCCTTTGTCAATTCTCTTTCCCTTAATTTGTAAAATTATCAGGAAAAAAGTAAAATTCCAATAGAGATAGAATATTTAAAGATATAAAGAATAAAACTGCATGAAATACACACACACTCACACGCACACACACAGACACGAGTGAATACAAATGAAACCTGAATCTGTGGTAATCTGAATAAGGTTAGTGCGGTGTATCTATACTGATACCCTGGTTGTGATCTTGTGCTAATTATGCGAGATGTTACCATTGGGGGAACCCGGGGGAAGGGTTCATAGGATCTGTCTGCATTATTTTTTATAACTACATATGAATACATGTAATATATATTACATATGTGTGTGTGTGTGTGTGTATATATGTATACACACACAAATATATTTATGTAAAAGAGTGAACTTTTTGGCAAAATGTCAACTCCTCAATAAGATAGAACTAATAATAACTCTAAAAATTTGTAGACAATGCAGGCATTCTTTTCTTAAGTTAAACTCAGTGACCACATATTCTATGAATTGTCCTTCCACTTTCCTCTGTAAGTATTCAGTTCTCCTGTTTTCCTTGCTAACCTGGTGCTTCATACATGTTTCCTTTTTCTGTGAAGGGCATCGCTGTTCTTCCTACAAGCCAGAAACCCAAAACCTATCCCGATTCCCTCCCTCCCTCACTCGCCATTGCAAATCCCGAATGAATCCTTAATCACCTTGCCTCCCACACATGCCTATGTGCGTCCACTTCCGCCTCTCTCTCTCCAGCAGCGTCCAGGCAGCTGCCCATCATCTCTCACGTGGGCAGTTGTGGGAACCCCCTTCACATCGATTGACTCTGTCTTCTCTCCACCCTCTCAGTGCTATTCTCCTCTCAGCAGCCAAGATGACCTTTAAAAAAAATACAAATCTGAGCACATCCCTCTATGCCTTCCCCCACTCTTCAAAACAGAATCTTCCCCCAAACCCTATCAGGTCAGTCAGCAAGGTTGCTGTCCTTTCACACCCCAAGCACTCCAGCACTCCCCAGGACTTCACTTCCCTGTGCTGTTCCCACTGCCTGGATGTCCCCAGTCCCCAGCACTCCAGCCCACTTCCTTGAGTCAGCCTCTAATCTTCCCCTACATCTCCACACAGGCATCCTTTCCTAGGAACCAGCAGGGACAGATCCCTCTGCTGCAGGCGTCACAGAACACATCCCTTCTCTTCACAACAGGGCAAGTGCACGCTCTTCTGGGTAACCATTATTTTAAGTGAGGTGTAATGTACATGCTTTAACATGTGCAGATCTCAAGTATTCAGTTCAATACGTTTGACAACTGTCTACACTCATAAAGCCACCACTGCAAACAAGCCATAGACTACTTCCATCACCCAGAAAGTTTCCTCATATCTTTTTGAGGGAAACCCCACCCTTAGAAGCAACTACCATTCTGATTTGTTTCACCACAGATCAGCTTCGTCTATTCTTAAATTTCACAGAAACAGACTCACACAGCATCCATTCTCTTGTCTCCAGCTTCTTGGATGCTGCTGCATGTACTAATAAGTAGGGGGTTTTTTTAGTTTTTTTTTTTTTTTTTTTTTTTTTTTTTTTTGAGACAGAGTCTCGCTCTGTTACCTAGGCTAGAGTGCAGTGGCACAATCCCGGCTCACTGCAACCTCCACCTCTCGGGTTCAAGTGATTCTCCTGCCTCAGCCTCTTGAGTAACTGGGATGACAGGCACCCACCACTACACCTGGCTAATTTTGTATTTTTAGCAGAGACAGGGTTTCTCCATTTTGGCCACGCTGATCTCGAACCCCTGACCTCAGGTGATCTGCCAGCCTCAGCCTCCCGAAGTGCTAGCATTATAGGCGTGAGCCACCGTGCCCCTCTAGTAAGTAGATTCTTGATATTGCGAGTACTACACAGAATCCATCCCTTAATTCTCCAACTGAAGAGCATCCAGTCATTTCTAGTTCTTGTCTGTTACAAATAAGGCAGCCATTGTTGGAGAATTCATTGTATGGACATATGTTTTCATTCTTCTTGGATAAATACCTGCTGGGTCATAAGGTAAATGTATCTTTAACTTGACAAGAAACTCTCAAGTGATTATTTAAAAGGCTGTACAAGTTTGCATTTCCTCGTACCAGCCATGTATGAGACTTCCATTCTCTCCACATCCACTCCAACAACTCGCCTTGTCCATCTTTTTACATTAACCATTCAAGCGAATGTGAAATGGTATCTCATTGTGTGTTTGGGTTTTTTTTTTTTTTTTTTTTTTGAGACAGGGTCTTGCTCTGTAGCCAAGGCTCTAGTGTAGTGGTGTGATTAGAGCTCACTACAGCCTCAACCTCTTAGCCTCAAGTGATCCTCCTACCTCAGCCTCCCAAGTGGCTGGGACTACAGGCACATACCACCATGCTTGGTTAATTTTTGGTGTGTGTGTATTTTTTATAGGGACAGGGTCTTGCTATGTTGCCCAGGCTAGTTTCAAACTCCTGAGCTTAAGGGATCTGCCCGCCTCAGCTTCCCAAAGTTCTGGGATTACAGGCATAAGCCACCACTCCAAGCCCCTCATTGTGATTTTAACTTGCATTTTCCTAATGACTAATGAGCAACTTTTTCCTTGCTTATTAACCATTTATAAAGCTTCTTCCACGAAGTGTCTGTTAAAGTGTTTTGCCTGTTTCTATGGGGTTGTTTTTCGCTCCATTGTTGATTTGTAAGAGTCCTTTGTATAGTCTGGACAGGAGTCCTTTGTGAGGTGTATGCACTGAATGTTTCCTCCTTGTTTGTGATTTGCCTATTTGTTCTCTTAACAGGATCACTTAATAAGCAAATTTTTTCATTTCAATAAAATGAAAAAAATTCAACTTTATCTTTTATGGCCAGTGCTTTTTGCATTTTATTTAAAAGACTCTTTGCGCACTCGATGGCCTAAAGATATTCTCCAATATTTTCTTTTAGGACGATGCTATCCAACATGGTAGCCACTACCACATGTGACTGAGTCCTACTGCCCAAAACCTGGTGGCTTAAAACAACCCTTGCATTTCAGGAGGGGCTAACTGGGGTGGTTCTTCTTTGATCCACAGAGTGTTAGTGCAGACTTCCTTACTCCCATGCCTGGGGTTTGGGGGCTCCTTGGCACCCCTTCTCCTCTCTCTCTCTCTATAGCACCTCATCCTCTAATGTCTTTCCATATGGCATGGGCTTCTCACAGCATGGTGGCCTTGGAGTACTTGGACGTTTCACATGGTGCCTGATCCCTAGAAAGAATGTGCCTCTTATGACCTAGATTTAATAGCCCTAGGATATCATTTTCACCTCATTCTATTGGTAAAGCAAATCACAAAGGTCAGCCCAGATTCAGGAGGTTGAGAGCAATAGACTTCACCTCTCAATGGGGGCAATTCATACACACATAGGGAGGAACGACATTGATAGAATATTAGAACAGGCTACCACATTGACCTTGTATGCTGGGCTCTTGTTAAACTCATTTTTTATTTCTAGTAGTTGTTTTTGCAGACTCCATACCGTTTTTGCTGTACACACCCATGTCAGTTGCTAACAGCAACACTTTTACTCCTTTGTTTTCTCTCTGTGTGTCCAGTATGCCTCTTTCCTGCCTCATTGTGCTGGCTGGGACATTTGGTACAATGATGGATGGAAGTGATAAGAGGGCACCCTGAATTTGTCCCTGATCTTAGAGGGGAAGTGTCCAGTGTTTCATCATTTGTATGACTGTCTGATTAGCAATTGACTCGAGTCAACCGAAAGCCTCAGGATTATAAGGAGGCTGCCCATGGGCTCATTTTTATTTTGCCAGGGCTTGGCTCAATGCCAAGCACATATGAGGCACTCAAAACACATTTGTTAAATAAATAATCTTGACATGAATTTAGTCTAATCCAGAATGCTACTTGTGATGGTTAATTTCATGTGTCGACTTGACCAGGCCACAGGGTGCCCAGGTAATTGGTTGCACACTATTTGGGGGCATGTCTGTGAGTGTGTCCAGAGGAGGTTTGCATTTGAATCAGCAGACTGAGTAAAGTAGGTTACCCTCCTCAGAAAGGGTGAGCCTCCTGCAAGCTATTGAAGGCCTGAGTGGAACAAAGAAGCAGAAGAAGGCAGAACTTGCCCCCTCTGCCTGGCTGCTTAGCCGGGACATTAGTCTTCTTCTCCTGCTCTTGGGCTGAAATTTCCAGCATCAATGCTCCTGGTTCTCAGGTCTCTGGATTCAGACTAGAACTTACATCGCATTTCTCCAGGCCTGCAGGTGCAGACCACGGGATTTCCCAGCCTCCATGGTCATGAGAGTCAATTCCTCATAATAAATCTCTTCATATATATAAACAGTCCCCCACTTACCATGGTTCAACTTCAGATTTTTCAATTTTGCAATGGTGTGAAAGTGACAGACATTCCGTAGAAACCATACTGTGAGTACCTATATAACCATTCTGTTTTTTTACTTTCAGGATTCAGTAAATTACATGAGATATTCAACACTTTATTATAAAGTAGGATGTGCGTTAGATGGTTTTGCCCAACTGTAGGCTAATCCAAATATTCCAAACATGTTTAAGGTGGGCTAAGCCAAGTTATGATATTTGGTAGGTTAGGTATATTAAATGCATTTTGGACTTACAATATTTCTAACTTAAATGAGTTTATTGGAATATAACTTCATTGTAAATCTAGGAGCTTATATTTATAAAACATACATGTCTATATTTTTATATCTTCTGTTGGCTCTGTTTCTCTTCAGAACCTTTACTAAGACACTAGTCAAGTTAGTTATTTAACTCTCAGCTTAAGATCTTGGAGTTTTTAAAATCTGTAAACTAGGGGTTTTGATAGCCTCTGCTTCCATATCACTAATACGAGAAAAGAAAAATACACATACTCCAAATGTTTTGGGTTTTTTTTCCACTTGAAAAGAGACATCTAAGCATTTGTTTCAATGCTATGACCTACTGCTGAGGAGTACAAATGCTCCATCCATTTCTACTATGTCTAAATATCAGCCACAAAGTGGTTTCTTCTACTGTGAAAATAAATGTCTCTGCACCTGCTGCTGAGCCAGAGACAGATGCTCATCTCCATAGGCAGGCATCACAGGAAACCAGACTTTTTCATCCGTCTGCTTGAAGCAGGGCTCTCACCCAGTTTGCTTGAGCCCAGGAGCCAAACCAAATGAGTTTTTAGAGAATGATGGAGTGTTGTCCCTTTCTGACCACATCTTTTTTTGCTCTGATACACTGAAGATTGAATATGTAAAAATGAAAGCCAGGCTATGAACCCACAGGACGCTCTTGGGCTCTTCTCAGTGGGCTCATGGGGAGCATAGCTGTGGAATGTGAGATTAGGAGCCTGAATCCTTGCTTTGACTCTTCACATTTGGGCGACCTTGGGAAAGCAAATTAACCTCTCTGAGTCTCAGTTTCCTCATCTTAAAATGAAGACGTTAATTCCAACTTCCATGGGTTTTTGTAGGGACTCAATTACATTACCTTTGTAAGAAACAAAACAAGAACCTATGGTGTAGCACACATAGCAGGTACTTAATGGTGATTTTTGCTCTTACTGTCATTGTAATTAGTATTAGTATAATTATTAGTTACTAAATAGATCCAGAAGTTCACCTACTAGGGTTAAATTTTTGTCCTTCCTGCTCTGTTCGTCTGTTCTCACGCTGCTATAAAGAAATACCTGAGACTGGGTAATTTTTGAAGAAAAGTGGTTTAATTGACTCACAGTTCCACAGGCTGTACAGGAAGCATGGCTGGAAGGCTTCAGGAAACTTACAATCATGGTGGAAGACTAAGGGAAAGCAAGTATGCCTTACCATGGAGGAGTAGGAGAGAGAGAGCAAAGGGGTAATCGCTACATGCTTTCAAACGACCAGCTGTCATGAGAACTGTATCACCAGAACAGCAAGGGGGAAGTCCGCCCCCATGATTCAATCACCTCCCACCCAGCCCCTCCCCCAACACATGGAGATTACAATCTGACATGAAATTTGGGTGGGGACACAGAGCCAAACCATATCACCTTCCAACATCTCTTTGATTAGGAGACACTGACGGTCTCTGCTTTGAGATATGTTAGTGCTGTTGCCCTTACCTTGCATTTGGATACCTCCGTGAGTTGTTGGAGATGTTTCACATTCATTATCTCATTTGCCTTTAACAGTTTCCATGCTCAGCAGGACAGGTGGCAAACGAATTCATTGAGAGAAAAGACGTTTTCAAATTTGCTGGGCTAAAGGGCCGGGAAGTTGTAGCTGAAGTCCAGAGCTTTTGGTTCCTCCTTCTCTCCTATTAGCCTAGCAGGAAAATCTCATTAATGAACTTCCTTCCCATTTGCACCTAAGTTTCTTTCCTGCTGCTATTTAAATGAAAATTTTTGCCTTCTCCAGAGACACTGCCTTCCTATTGTAAAATATAGGATCAATGAATGAAGAATACACATCAAAATCCCCAATGTATTTTAATTTACAAGCAGTCCGTGGTCAAGACAAAAGCTTTTCCTCTAAGAGCCAGCTGGGACTGAACTAGAGGCTCAACAAATCAGCAGAACATGTTCATTTTCCTCCGCTGCTCTCAGGGCTTTGTAACCGCAACCCTAGGAGTACTGGGGATGGGATGATTCTCCCTGTGGGCGTTACAGGGTGCTTAGCATTCTCTGCTGTCACCTGCCTCCAGGCTGGGCATAGCAGTAGCATCCCCGAGCCTCCTTAAAGCCAATTCCAAATTTACAGGGAGCAAGAACCACCCCCGGTAAGAACCACTGGACAGTAATTCTCTTTGACAGATGGTAGTCCTCGTGTTGACAATACCATCTTTTTCCATCTTGGCTTTTGTTTTTTAAGGCAATGACTGACTCATTAGTATAGGTGTGCTCTGAAAACAGAACCAGCCAGCTTTCAAATCACAGGCTGAAGCCATTTCTTTGCACCTAAAACACTCAGGCACCAGCTACATTCTCCAGGAAGAATATTCTGTCTGACGTGCTTTCTCGCTATCTTTGAAAATCATGCAAATGCAAGTCTATCAAGGGCTTAGCAGCCAGGGGTTAATCGTTTCCTTGCAAAAATTAGGTGGCAATGTAGGTCTGGCAGCACCTTCCTAGAATGTGCTTACTTTTTTGCATATTCGCACCAATGCCTCCCATGTGTGAACACACGCTCACCAACTGGCGGAAACTTTAAAGTTGATCCCCAGAGGCCCTGTGAGCAGTGTTCTCTCTACTAGAAGTGTCCTTGTAAGCGAGACAAGTGAAGTCTTCCAAAGAAGGGATTGCTCAGGAGACCTGCAACATGTAGCCACAGTAGCAAGCTAGCATCCAAAACTGGGTTTCTCTGCAGCCTCAGCCATCACTTCACAGCTCTGTGCAGGCCAGCTCTCCTGCCCCCATGGTGGTTTCAAAATTCTAGGTATCCCAGAGCCTCTTCCAGGCCAGATCAGCAGGAATGCAACAATCCCCTGCTGGCAGAATCATTTTTATGAGAAGTTAGTGATTTGCATCTTCCAAGAGCTATGTTCCTTATCAGAGGGATAACCTTGAATGGCACCTGCCTTTTAAATACTTTACAATTCTGGCAGTCCCCTAGTTAGAACCCCACAGCCTTTATCACCAACCTATGTGTCCACAGCTTGCAGGCAGATGCTGCCCCTCAAAGATGTGTTGTAAGAAAAATATCAGTGGAAGGAAATTGCTTATTGGCCACCACTCGACAGCTGCAAAGACAGTTCACTTGGTCTGATCACATGTCATCCTGAGTTTCCTTTATGTTATAAGTTATTCATACCCCAACCTGCGGTCCTGAGGGTGGTCACTTGTATTTTGTGAGAACATGAGGCTTTGGAGAAAGCAGGAAAGTCGCCTCCTGAATCTGGCATCTACTTGGCAGGGTTCAATGAAACCACCTTGGAGCCAGGCTCGCCAAGCTCAGCAACTTAAAATGCCAGTGCCCAGTTAAGTCTGAGTTTCAGGTGAATGGCAAAGACTTTCCCAGTGATAATATTGCAACCCTACATGGAGCAGAGGCCCAAGGACCCGATGGCAAACTCACAGAGTCCTTCAAAATTATTCCTGGCTCACTAGCCCCCAGCTTTTCCACTGAAGAGGGAGGAGACTTATTCCCTCCTTGTGTTTAAGGTTATGTGTACTATATAGGCACCACCTAAGCAGTAACCATCATAAGACACCCATGAGCACCCACCCATCATAAAGAAGTGAACGTTGTTGGAAACTCCCTGTGTGCCCCTCTCTCTCCCAAGCCTCCTCCCAGAAGGAACCACCAGTCTAAAATGTATGTTTCTCATTCTCTTCTTTGACTTTTTCATTTTACTATGTCTACATGGGCTCCCCAATGTTTATGGAGCATTATGTGTTATGAAATTTCTGTTTCAAAGAACCATACTGTCTGTCTCTTCTGAAACTGACTCATTGCACTCACCGATCTCCTCCAATCAGGCATCTGTGCTGCTGGGTGGAGCTGTGGTCCATTCATTTACACTGTGGACCCCACAGTGCATCCATTAATCTTGCTGCTGAATATTTGGGTCATCCTTGTATCTTGCTATTACGAGCAGTGTGGTTATCCACGTGGGTGCCTGTCTTCTGCTGCACACAAGCACGATGTGCTCTAAGCATTCCCCTAGGAAGGGATCGCTGAGTCACAGGTAGGTGTTTCTACTTTACCAAGCACTGCAAAGCTGTTTTCAAAGGGGTTGCTCCAGTTTCCATTCCCACCAAGATTGCTTGAGAGAACCACTTGCTGCAAAGCCTGGACAAAATAATCAGTCACTAATCACTGTCAGTTGGGGACAAGGATGAGAAATCGTGTTTTACTGCAGTCTTGCTTTGCACTTTTTTAAAATTCAGTTTTTAGTAACAGATACTTTTCTAGGCATTTTTCCATGGTTTAGGATTTCAAGAAAGATAAAATTTACAAAAAAAAAAAAAACCCACTTTGTCCTGTGAAAAGACCTTAAGATTGACAGAGGCAATCAAATGATTAACAATATTAAAAATAAAACAGAAGAAAGAACTAGAAATATAAATTGAAGGGTTAATAAGAAAAAAGTACAATAACCTCACGCCAATACAGCTGAGCCCCAAAGGTACCTAACGGTGAATTTAGTGTTGGGACTGTCAGGGTTCCCCTTCCCGGAATTTCCCTCCATCCAGTGCCAAGACCAGGACGAGCAACTCCGCGGCGCCTCCTTCGGTGAAGTGAGTCAAATGAGTTTTTTGTTGTTGTTGCTGTTGACAGTCTCGCTCTGTTACCCAGCCTGGAGTGCAGGGGTGTGGTCAATCTCAGGTCACTACAGTCTCTGCCTCTCGTGTTCAAGTGATTCTCGTGCCTCAGCCTCCCAAGTAGCTGGGATTACTAGGGCGTGCCACTACCACACCTGGCTAATTTTTGTATTTTTAGCAGATATGGAGTTTCACCATGTTAGCCAGGCTGATCTTGAACTTCTGGCCTCAAGTGATCCGCCTGCCTCAGCCTCCCAAAGTGCTGAGATTACAGGTGTGAGCCACCACGCCCGGCCTGGTGACCTGATTCTTTATTCATCTAGTTTCCTCGCTGAGGATGCTGTCTGCCGGGGTACCAACTTCAGGCCAGCGTTTCCCCGTTTACAGCTCCATTTCTCTGGGCCCAAGAGTGGCCCACATTTCCTCCTTTGGGGACCCCTCCCATCCTGGCTCTAGAGAGTAGCACCACCTCACTTACCTCTTAGGATTAATTTACTATCATAATTTCTGGCATCGAAGAATTTCCCTCATTTTCCCACCAATACCACTACATGCTGAGGACTTTTTGGGGAGACACAGAAGTTTCCTTTGATTTTTTGTAACACCTTTTTCATGCTAGCCAAAACTTTTCATCATTTAAAAAACATGAAATGCAGAACCTAGAATAGCTAAAACAATCTTGAAAAAAAGAATAAAAAAATGGGAGGAACCGTGCTACCCGATGTTAACACGTACTATAAAGCCACAGCAGTTAAAATAGTGTGGTTCTGGAGGAATGATAGACATAGGTCGATGGAACAGAATAGAGAAGCTAGAAACAGACCCACCCAAATATGTCCGAGGAGTTTGAAAAAGGTACAAAAATAATTTAATGGAGGAAGAACAGCCTTTCTAACAATTGGTGCTAGAGCAATTGACTCCATGGGCAAAAGTGAACTTTACCCTACACCTTCTAACTTATACAAAAATCAACTCAAAATGGACCATTGACTTAAAAACATCAAACTATAAGACGTTTCGAAAAGAAAAGAAAAAAAAGGAGAAAATCTTTAGGGCCTGCGCTCAGTGGAAAGTTTTTAGACTTGACACCAAGAGCAACACTCGGAAAATGACAACTTGGACCTCAACAAAATGTAAAACTTTTGCTTTCAGGAAGACCCTATTAAGAGGATGAAAAGACAAGCTACAGACGGGGAGAAAAGTTTTGCAAACCACATATCTAACAAAGGACTCGAATCTAGAATATACAAATAACTCAAAGCTCAAGCATAAAACAAACAAAAAAAATCTGTTAGAAAATAGCCAAAAGGCATAAAGGGACATTTCACTGAGGGAGATATTCAGATGGCCGGTGAGCATCAGAAACAACGTTCAACATCATTAGCCATTAGGGAACCACAAATGCAAACCACCAGATATTACTACATATGTATCAGAAAGGCTAAGGTTTTTTTGAATATAATAACATCAAATGTTGTTGAGGATGCGGAAAAGCTGAATCACTAATACATAGCCGATGGGAATGTCAAATAGCACAACCACTATGGAAAACAGTTTGTCGTTTCTTACAACAGTAAACACGTGCTTACCCCAGGACACAGCAGATTCACTCTCAGGCATTTATCCCAGAGAAATGAAAACAACATTCACCCAAATATCTACCCATACATTTCCAAAGCAGCTTTAAAGTCATAATGGTCCCAAACTGAAAACAACCCAAATACCCTTCAGCATATAAATCGCTAAACAAACTGTGAGTACCTGGATGCAGGCTGTGGAATACTACACAGCAATGAAAAGGAGCATGTTATGAACACAGGCAGTGACTGGGATGGTGTGCAAGAGAATTCAGCTGAGGGAAAAATGTCAATCCCAAAAGGTTGCGTACTGTATGATTCTATACATATGTACAGTCTTCTGGAAGTGACAAAATGAGAGATGCAGAATAGATTAGTCTTTGCTCAGGATTATGGAAGAGGGAGGGAGATGGATGTGGCCTTAAAAGGGCAGCAAAGAAATCCTTGTGGGACTGTCCTGTGTCTTGACCATGTGTGATCAAAGGAACCTACACATATGATAGAACTGCAGAGAAGTAACACATGCACACATGCACACACGCACACATGCACACATGCACACACATGTGCATGCACACGTGTACACACACGCATGCACACATACACATGCACACATGTACACACATGTGCACACATGCACGCACATGCATGCACACATGTACATGCACACATGTACATACACACGCATACACACGCACATACACATGCATGCATGTACACACATTGCACACACATGCACATGCATGCACACACGTGCACACACATGTACGTGCATACACACGCACATGTACGCACACATGGACGCATGCACACACGTGCACACACACTCCACATGCATACACACACGTGCATGCACACACATGCACCCACACACACATGCAAACACACACATATGCACCACACGCACACACACATGGACACACATGCACACACATGTATGCACACACACATACACATGCACGCACACGAGTGCATGAAAACCTGGCAACACCCAAATCCTGGTGTGATATTGTATTATAATTTTGCAAGATGTTACCTTTGGGGAGATGGGGTGATGGGCACAGAGGATCTCTCTGCAATATTTCCTAGAACTGCATGTGAATCTGTAATTACCTCAAAATTGAAGTGAAAAGACAAGCATGAAATGTGAAACTGAAGATTACCATTATTAACATCTTGCGTGCTTCTCCTCATCTCTCAGATGGATGAGTATTTTTAATTAAGCAAAAGTGAGTTGCACATACTATTTTGGAACCATGGAGTCAGGGTGCCCCTCACACACCCAGTCCACTTTGTTGGACCCACAAGTTGTTTTCTGTTTATCTCCACTGTAAGCGGCACTGTGATGAAAACCCTTGTAGATCCATCTCCCAGCACAACAGTGATGCCTCCCTTCAGGCGAAGAGACTGGCTTGTTTTTGACACTAAGTTGGTTCTTAATGAGGAGTGTGTTCTAAAGCAAAGTTTACAATTAAAAAGACAGCTGGGCACAGTGGTTCACGCCTGCAATCCTAGCACTGTGGGAGGCCGAGGTGGGTGGATCACCTGAGGTCAGGAGTTCAAGACCTGCCTAGCCAACATGGTGAAACCCCGTCTCTATTAAAAATACAAAAATTAGCTAGGCATAGTGGTGGCCACCTGCAATCCTAGCTACTCGGAAGGCTGAGGCAGGAAAATCGCTTGAACCAGGTGGGTGGAGGTTGCAGTGAGCCGAGGTTGCACCAGTGTACTCCAGTCAGGGCGACAGAGTGAGACTCTGTCTCAAAAACAAAATTAAACTAAAAAGACACATGGTGGCATGTGGAGGAATGGCTGGCTCTGTGGGGTGTCTACGCAGCTCCTCTTTAGATGGAAGGTAGGTGCCTTTTTGTTGTGTATGTTTTACAAAGACTTACAGGCCAGTTTTATGGCTACGCTCCTTGACCTGAGTCTGCTCTGATGGTTTTCAAAAATAAACAATTTTTAATCATTTTACACTTGCTTTATTCATTTGCACAATCTATTTTTCAGACTATATCAAAGTCGACTCATTTTTTAATGAAAATAAAATTCAACATTTTTGCAAGCAACTGATGGCTCAATTCTCAGATCTGTCTGGGGCATGGTAGACAAGGAATCTGGGTCTAAATTATCAGAAACACACACACACACACACCAGAAAATCCCTTCTGCTATCAGACTTAGACCGTAGACCCGTGTCTTACTCTTTAACCTTAGCCTGATGGGCCTCAATTCTCAAAACAGTGCTCTGAGGTTCTGTTAGCATCCCCATTTACAGACAGGGAAACAGGCAGACAAATCACTTGGACAAAAGACCAGTCGGGAACAAAACAGTTTGCTCAGAGGAGCGTGGACACCGGGCTTCTCCCCTTCTCGAAGGCTGCTTTTGAGGACTCATCTGTGCAGCTCTGGGTCCCCTGGAGTTAGTCCAGGCAGTAGGAAGTCAGGAAGGAGATTTAAGGCAACAAGATCTGGGACTCTCCCAGCAGCATGGACGAGTCTGTCTTTAACAGAATCGTGGTTTGATGAGTGCTTTGATTCTCATATCAGAACAAATTTAAGGAGCCAGTGGCCAAAATCCACACAAAGATCCCGCTTCATGTGATTCCCTGAGACCAGCCAAGATGCCAGCTGAGAGCCCACGTTGCAGATCCAGGACTCCAAGGAATCTGCATTGCAGGGTCAGCAGTCAAGACCCAGAAGAGGGGAGGTTAAAACCCAGGGCTTTGAAAACTCATCTGATGGGCCCTCTTGTTGTTGGATATTGGACCACAGGGTGGGTGGGTGATGAGCAGTGACGAAGGGATATGAAGACAACCTAACCGACGCCCACTGCCAAGCAGCAAGGCCCAATTTCTGTTTGACACCGCTCTCTGCATTCCTTCCCATGCCCCACGACCTATGTACAGGCCCCAGTCTGCCCTTACCATGGGGATACCACAGGATGTGCCATGTTTCCACCTGTAAAGCGGGAAATTTCACAGGCTCATTCCATAGAATTTCATGTCCTCTGCCCCTGTGATGTCAAATTCACCCACATTTCACCCTTGTGTTGTTCCTGGCTTTGCTTCAAATTCAAAGAAAACATCCCATAATACAGGGACACCTGTTCTCAGAGGCTGCTGTGTTATTTACTGGTCAATGCTACATCATTTCTTTCTTTCTTTCTTTTCCTCTCCGTTTCTTTTTTTAAAAAATTTAATTTTGTGCTATTCGTCCTCTCATCTCCCCGCCAAAGCCCGTAACAAGGAATTTCAGAAGCATTTCACCCTTTTATCTGCACTTAAGGGCTTTGATCTATTACCTTGGAGGGGTTATTTATCTGCCACTATAGCTTCCTCGCAGGAAAAGTGGTCCAAGGAGGCTGGCCTAGAACTGCTTGTAGCTTTTTCAAGGAGCCCCTGCTAGCACACCCCACTCCCAGATCAATTTGCTTTTTATTCGCACTCTGTGGCTAAATGCTATTTCAAAGAGATGTCAGCTTCCACCCCAGGGTGGCTCATCATCTTCTGGAAATCTGGGTGCCTCTTGTCCCTGGCTTTGATTTTGCCAATTCATGAGGTGCAATCCTTTCCCTCATGGAGGCCAGGGTCACTCTCTGCCTCCAGAGGACAACAATGAGAATGAGGCAGTGGCCTCAGCGTTGACGGGGACCATGCTAAATACAGACATCTTGGCTGCATTCGCAGGGAAGTCCTATAGCTCCAGCAAGCATGGGTGGGGTCTTGTCAACCAGCTCCCAGGTCTGATGGAGATGGTCAGTTGGTCACTGAATCTCTGAGTAGCTCTGGTCTAAGCCACTCTGACAGGAACTTGTCTGGTCTATTTTATGTCACTAATAAAAATATTTTTCACCTGCCACTTACTGAATTGTCACTGGTGAACATTCACTGTGCACCTGTTGGGATCAAGCCCTGGAGCATGAAAAGGTTATCCACAAAGGCCATGGAAGCTGCTCCAGCCCTGGAGACAGTCATGCAGACATCACACACATCAGCAAACCTTCGGAAGGCTTCCTTGTGTGGGGTCAGACCATGAGCTCGGTGGCCAACCACACAGGTTTAAATCCTGATGCCTCCCCTTGCCAGTGGTGAAATACTTTGACAGGTGATGTAGCCTCCCCGAGCCTCAGTTTATCCATCTGTGAAATGGGTATTATGATACAGCACTCAGGGTCACTGTAATGAAGATGAAAAGAGACACGAATTGAAGGGCACTTGGCAGAGCTGTTGGCATCAGTCAGTGTGATGTTCTCAAAGCTTTGCAGCATAGATGGGGCTGCAAAATCAAGACATTCAAAGTCACAGGGCTCTTCCTGTGAGCCCCTGAAGGCACTACAATAGGCACTTAGGCACTGGTATTTACCCACAGGAGGACCCCTCACCAGCCAGAGGGCAGAGGGCACCAAGCGGCGTCCCCAAACACTGGGACCCTTTGCAGGCTCCTGGCTCGAAGTCGTGATGTTTGAGGGGACTTTGCAGCCCAGAGCTAACAGCAGCTTCTGACAAGGGAGGAGCAAATTGAGCTTCCTCTGAGGAAAATCGCAGAAGCCCCCACCTTCACGGCCACTCGCAGGAGCCCCCACCCTCACAGTCACTCACAGAACCCCCCACCCTCACAGTCACTCACAGAACCCCCCACCCTCACAGTCACTCACAGGAACCCCCCACCCTCACAGTCACTCACAGGAGCCCCCACCCTCACAGTCACTCACAGAACCCCCCACCCTCACAGTCACTCACAGAACCCCCCACCCTCACAGTCACTCACAGAACCCCCCACCCTCACAGTCACTCACAGAACCCCCCACCCTCACAGTCACTCACAGGAGCCCCCACCCTCACAGTCACTCACAGAACCCCCCACCCTCACAGTCACTCACAGGAGCCCCCCACCCTCACAGTCACTCACAGGAGCCCCCACCCTCACAGTCACTCACAGAACCCCCCACCCTCACAGTCACTCACAGGAGCCCCCACCCTCACAGTCACTCACAGAACCCCCCACCCTCACGGCCACTCGCAGGAGCCCCCCCACCCTCATGGCCACTCGCAGGAGCCCCCCACCCTCACGGCCACTCGCAGGAGCCCCCCACCCTCACGGCCACTCACAGGAACCCCCACCCTCACAGTCACTCACAGGAACCCCCCACCCTCACAGTCACTCGCAGGAGCCCCCCCACCCTCACAGTCACTCACAGAACCCCCCACCCTCACGGTCACTCACAGGAGCCCCCCACCCTCACAGTCACTCGCAGGAGCCCCCACCCTCACAGTCACTCACAGGAGCCCCCCACCCTCACAGTCACTCACAGGAGCCCCCACCCTCACAGTCACTCACAGGAACCCCCCACCCTCACAGTCACTCACAGGAGCCCCCCACCCTCACAGTCACTCACAGGAGCCCCCCACCCTCACAGTCACTCACAGGAGCCCCCCACCCTCACAGTCACTCACAGGAGCCCCCCACCCTCACAGTCACTCACAGGAGCCCCCCACCCTCACAGTCACTCACAGGAGCCCCCCACCCTCACAGTCACTCACAGGAGCCCCCACCCTCACAGTCACTCACAGAACCCCCCACCCTCACAGTCACTCACAGGAGCCCCCCACCCTCATGGCCACTCGCCGGAGCCCCCCACCCTCACAGTCACTCACAGGAGCCCCCCACCCTCACAGTCACTCACAGGAACCCCCCACCCTCACAGTCACTCACAGGAACCCCCCACCCTCACAGTCACTCACAGGAGCCCCCCACCCTCACGGACACACCACCTTGTCGGAACTGCTCCGAGCTGGGAGACAAGGTGTGGGTCAGTGAAACGTCTCTGGTGTTTTCCCCCATTTCGAATGATCTGATCTTCCCAATGATTCAAATCTGAGAAGCAGCCTTTTAGGAAGAAGACTAGGAACTCAGAAACCACAGGAGGCAACAATGTCCTTTCAGGAGTGAAGACAAGCCGCCCCTTTCCTCCCCCGACCCAGCCACAGGGCCACACAGACCCCAGAGTGAGAGGCCTGGAGGAGGCTGCAGTCCAGGCTGCTGTGAAAAGGAGACGGTGGCAGCAGAGAGATCTGCCCACGGAGGCGACGGTGAGGACACAGGCTCATGCGGGCCAGAGGACTCCTGACTGGATCCAGGAAGAGTCAGAGGAGTCCCACCTAGACAAGAGGGAGTGCAGACAGAGCCCAGGCTGGCACGCAGACAGTCACCCCATTATTTGCAAGCCTGGTACCTTCATGAGTCACTCCAGTAGTGACCACAAACCGGGCAGAGCTTAGAACAATGAAGTCAAGACTCAAGGTGTGAGCCAGGCCACCTCCCTCCACCACAGGGACACACAGGCCCTCGGGGAGGCTCCTCCTTGCCTCTCAGAGCCTCCGTTGGCTGCTGCCAGTCCCTGGCGTCCACAGCTTGTGTGACTGCATCTGCCCAGGCTCTGCCTCTGTCTTCCCTTCTAAGGACAGAGTCATTGGATTTGGGGGTCCACGTGGATCATCCCTGAAGATTTCACCTCGAGATCCCTAATTACATCTGTAAAGATCTTTTTTTCCAAATAAAGTCTGTTAAAAGAAAAACTTCAGGCGAATTACATTTAAAGGAGTTAATGGAGCAATGAACGATTCGTGAATTGGGGGCAGCCCTAGAATCACAGCAGATTCAAGGAGACTCTGGGGCGCCTTGTGGTCAGAACAAATTTATAGACAGAAAAGGGAAATGACGTACAGAGATGACACTAAGGTACAGAAACACCTGGACGGGTTACAGGTTGGCGTTTGCCTTATTTGAACACAGTTCGAACACTCAGCAGTCTATGAGAGGCTGCTGGGATTGGCCAAGACTCAGCCACTGTTACCGGTGCCTACTCCTAAGTTAGGGCTTCCATCTTCTCTACCCACTAAGTGAGGCTGCACTCAAATATAGAAGTACAGAGTCCTTCTCAGGCCATATTTAGTTTGCTTTAAAAATTCACTTCCACAGGCTCTGGATGAACTTATAATTTGGGTGGTGGGTGGTGGCCACCATTCAGCCCACGGCAGGGGGCTGCTGTACCATACTCGGCCTCCGTCTCTGCATTTCAAAAGTGAGAGTAATAACGGTACCCTCCTCAAGGAGTCGAATGAGTTTCATGAGCAAGGCTGTGTGTCAATAAAGCCCCAGAACATTCTTCCTTCCCTGGGAGCTTGTTAGGAACTCAGCCTCTCAGCTGGCCCCAGACGATCGACTCAGAAGGCGCATTTTCACAAAATCTCGGGTGATTTCTGTGCACACCCACATGTGAGGGTCCCTGCCTTCTAACAGCGTGCCAGGTACCTAGGTAACACTCAGACACATCTGTAGCTACTGCCCACATGGCAGTTCCAGGAGGGGTTCCAGAATCACACGTCAAGCATCTCGACTTCTCTGTGAAGCTCATGGGCATGGGTTTTTCACACTATGATTTCCATTTATTTTTGTGGTAACAAGCGCAACGACTTTTTCTTCCACACATAGCTTGTTTTTAGTTCTTAGGGCTGGATATTTGTACAATTTTTTTATTTTAATTTTTAAGTTCTGGAGTACATGTGCAGGACGTGCAGGTTTGTTACATAGGCAAATGTGTGCCATGGTGGTTTGCTGCACCTATCAACCCATCCTCTAGGTATTACACCTCACATGCATTAGCTATTTATCCTGATTCTCTCCCTCCCTCTTCCCGCCAACAGGCCTCAGTGTGCATGGTTCCCCTTTCTCCATGTGTTCTCATTGTTCACCTCCCGCTTACAAGTGAGAACATATCGTATTTGGTTTTCTGTTCCTCTGTTAGTTTTCTGAGGATAATGGTTTCCAGCTCCATTGATGTCACTACAAAGGACATGATCTTGTTCGTTTTCATGGCTGTATAGTATTCCATGGTGTATATATGCCACATTTTCTTTATCTAATCTATCATTGATGGGCATTTGCGTTGTTCCATGTCTTTGCTGTTGTGAATAGTGCTGCAATGAACACACTCGGTGTGGTGACTCCTCAGATACCATCTGACCCAGCAATCTCATTCCTGGGATTGATTTATATACCCAAAGGAATATAAATCATTGTGCAACTACTTTTAAAAGTTCTCTTTTCAAAAGAGTTTCTTCTGAGTTACCACCTTTATGAGACTAAAAAAAGAAAAAATAATCCTTTTTAAAAATTAAATACTATCCAAGTTAAAAATACATTTTTAGTAATGGTGCCATTGCCTGGTGTTGTGTTTCTTTACACAGGGGAATTATTTTCAGGGAAGAAAATCATAATTCCCTCGATAAGCCCTGGGTTTGGGTCTGTGCTGGGCAGATGATATGCCCTTTGCCAGACTGAAGCACACCCAAGGAGTATTGCCTCCAAAGGCTCAGAGCAGACAGGCTCGTAGACCTGTAGACTCAGCGTCAACCCTCTGTCCAGCTGCTTCAATAAGAATGCCTTAAAATCATTGCTTCCTGACACGTAACCTCTCCCGCCAACCACTTCCATCATTAAAGGTTATACTCAAACCTTATGCTCTTTAAGTATTTTAGCTCCTGTTGGAACATTTTATACTTTCAATAATAAAAGGCTAAGATTTTTCACTACCTACATTATTCGTCTCTTGATAAAAATTTCCAGCTTTTATCTCCTCCTCAAAGGAACATAATTTAAATATGAATAATGAAAAATACTTCCAGAAACGTAAACTCAATAATGCTTTCTGAGGTGCAAACTGCTTAATGTGAAACTTGGATGCAACACAAAAGAACTGAATGTTAGCAAATTATGCTTTCTGACTTGGCATGTAATAAAATTCTCAATGGGCCTGGCAGCCGGTGGCGGGAGGGACGATGGCAGTGAGGAGAGCATGACTTTTTAGGCTATTTGCGAGGGTGAGTGCAGGCAAGATGTCTGGCAAGCCTTTGGGATTAAAATGGCAATTCTAAATACCTTTTCATCACATGCTTTAATATTATACACATTCTTACTCTTTTATGGAGATGAATTTTCAGAGAGAATCAATGTGTTAAAAAGCCTAAGTGTAAATTTATTCCTTTGCTATTAAAAAAAAAAAAAAAACACAACTTGCATAAAAGTTATTTATGGGAAAGTAAGGAAATTCAAATCTAAGCCAGGCCTTTGAACGTCAGCTAGCCTCTCTCTCTCTCTCCTCTCTCTCTTTTCTTCTCTCTCTCTTTCTTTCCTGCGCCCACCCCCAAATAATAAGCATATGATTTAATTCTGCATAGAACTAAGTAGGATGTTTCCTACAGTCTTTGGTTTGTTTGTTTTGCCAGTGTTATGGAACATCTGCGATAGAAGCCTTTCGGGGTTTATGCCACTTTGGGAGGGGGTGCCCACAGACAGACCTCAGGGGGCTCGTCCAACACCTCCCTGAGTCACCAAGACATCCCCAGTCTCCTGTTGCCATTCTCGTTTTCACACTAAAGGCAAAGGAAGCTTAGATTTGACCCTAGTAAATGCACCTATCAAACTGTGTTTGTCATTGTGTTTTTCTGAGTTCAAGCAAAGAGAAGAAAACCCACATGCCGTATTTGAGAAGGGCCGTCTGCGGAGGAGGCTGAGCAGAAGCGCCAAGAGTGCTGGATTCACCAACTCTTCAAGCTGCTTCCTGGGTTCCTCCCCAGCTCTTTCTATATCCCTTGCTCTATTTAATCACATTGTTTATGGTAACAGTTACGAGAAAGAGGATTTGTTTAGCACTAAGTGTTTCACACCTTGGTTAAGGCAGTTCATGCTCCAATTCTATTTCAGGCTTTATTTATGAATGTGCAGCTTTCCAAGGGTGCGGGGTGTGGCAGCCAGCTGTGTGCCTCTTTTTAAAAAGGCAAGTCTCTCGTTGACAAGAAAGGTTTATTGACACACATTGAAGGACTGTTTTCCTTTTGTATTAAGAGTAACAACTAGCTGAGCTCCTAGCAACACAAACATTTTCAGCCCGTACAAAACGTTTGCTGAGAAGATGGATCAACTATGAGACTTAATGACTGGGTCAAAACAGTTTCAATAAGTGGGGAAAGGAGTTCAATTTTTCTCACTCTGCAAAAGAAAGCCACGACTTTTATTTATTTATTTATTTATTTATTTATTTTTTGAAAGATGGCAGCTTGGCCCACCAGGTCAATCACCTGTTAAAGTCACTGTGCAGGGGACAGGTCCAGGCTGCAACAGCCTTGTGCAATTGCAAACCCAGGTGTGCATAAAATGTAATCAACTTAAAGTTCAGCCATTGCAAGGCCTCTCTCCAACACCGAAGGTTTTACAAAGATGACAGTAATCTTAGGAAAAGCAGAGACATTGGAAAGACACCTTGGTCTTCAGTTTTTGCTGACATGACCTCTGTCCAAGCCAACAGGTATAATCACAGTACAGCTGCTCCTGCGGATGACCCATAGGCCCTTCCCCAGGGTTAGAAAGATATTCTCTCCCTCCTTCCTGCTTTCCCTCCTTCTCTCTCTCTCTCTCCCTCTCTCCCTTTCTTTCTCTTTTCCCCCACTTCCTCCTCCCTGCTCAATAATGTCTCTCTAACCCTTCAACTCCCTTGGTGTCTCTCTCCTTTCTCTCTCTTTCTCATATCTCCTTCTCCCTTCCTCTCCTCTGCCCCTGCCATTTTCTTTTCAACCCATCACCCCATGTGTTTTTAACTCAGAAACCCCCCACAGAGGCTCAGGGTCCTCTCTGATATTCGAACGGACTCCACTCTCCTCCTAGAATTGTCCTCCCCTTCTCATGGGCCTGTCCATCACGTGACCATCTGTACCTCACCCCACCCCTCCAGCACGCACTACACATACTCACATGGGCCTAGGCATGGGTAAGCATGGGCCCCAGGCAGGACCCTGGCTTAGGGCTGCCACCCCCAAGGGAGAAGGAGGCCTCGGTCTGAGACTGCGGGGACCAGGAGCCACATCAGCTTGGAGCTGCCCCCGCAGCGGGGCCTGAGCACAAAGTAGGGGAAGCAGCAGCCAGGAGCCTTGAGGTCAGCCCAGCCCGAGCCCTCTCACCGGACCATTCTGTTGAAAATGCCAGTATGTGCCCTCTTTATGTTTCATGTTTATTTTCACCTTGCGTTGCTTTTCTATCACTTGTAACCAAAAGCCTCACACTCCAGAGTGCAACCAGAGCGTTTGGAAAGCAAAGCGTCATTGAGAACTCTGCTCAGAACATGAGGAGAGGCTTCCTGTGTGGCTTTTGCTTATTGGCTCTGCCTCATCCAGGTAGTTCCAGCGGTTGGATCACAGGTTTCCAAGAGAGACAGAGGCAGAGAGAGAGAGAGATCAGCCAGCTCCATGCAGTCTGAGTGGAGGAAACTTCCTCCAACTCCTAATCGATAAGTGCATATTGGAAGACAAGGAAGATCTAGACGCAGTATGAATAGCATCCCAGTGGCTCTTTCCCGATAGGCCTGGACTAGCCGACTGCATACAGATGGAGTCCAGGTGGAGGGACCACGCACAGTGGCTCAGGCCAGAGTGCACTGTTACTCACTCGGACCCAGAGGGCCGTCTGTCCTGATTCAACGGTAAACACGGTCCTTTGTCTGAGAGTCAGGAAGGAGCCCAGGATTCCCTGAGTTTCCAAACAGCAGGCCTGGGAAATTCCAAACCAAGGCCTGTGCTTATATGTTTAATTCAATCCGTGTTGTAACAATATATAACAATATAGAATTACTATGGTAGGAATTTATTCGATCAATTCGAGTTGATTTTTTTTAATCCCCCCCTCACAGTGAGTACAGAGTGCCCAAGGCGTTTAATGAATATTTAATGGATTGAAGGTTCGGAATAACACTTTATAGAAAAAGTTTTAGGGTTTAGGATAATATATGGAAACTGCTATGTTACTCTGTTGTTTTGTCCATGTGATAATTAAAACACAAACGTACCTGAGACCCATCATTTCACCTTAAGGTGATGAGTTTTGAGAATTTACTTATGGCTTTTATTTTCTGTTTCACATCCATACACTTTGATTTTGATGCCTCTACAAAGATTACTTCTTTATTCTTTGGATTTTCATTTCCATCTTTAAGTGTTTTTGTTCCTGACTCTACCCACTCCATGTTGTGTACTTTCCAAACGTGACTGGCTATGAGACTTGCTTGTTACTGGGTTAAAATGCACTTTCTCTGGTCCACCCCAGATGTACAATGTCAGAGTCTGTAGAGATGGCATCCAGTAATGTGCCTGTCTACCAAACTCTTCATCCCCGCTCTGGGGTTCCAGCAAGCTCTGTGTTGCAATAAGAGGCAATGATATGTACAGTAAACTTTTTACCCATTGTAGATTCTTAAACCTATGAGGATATTATAAGGGTAGATTCTCGGCAGAATTTTCAAATATATCATGAAACGTATTTGCATTTAAAGTCACATTCTTACATATTAGTTGAGTGACTATTCTAGTCCAGGCCCTGAATCAAATACAGATTTTACATTTAGATCTGTGATATGTTAGAGTTAATTTTGTGGAAGGTGGAATGTCTGTGTCTAGATTAGTTTTGAGCATGTGCGAGTTAATTTGTTCCAACTTCGTTTCCTGAAGAGACTCTCCTTCCTCCACTGTATGCTCTTGTCTTCTTTATTTGTTTGGGTCTATTTCTAGACTCTGTTTTGTTCTATTGATCTATTTGTCTATTCTATTTTCAACACCACACTGTCTGGATGATGACTCTAGCTACAGAGTGAGTCTTGAAGTCAAGCAATGTTGTCCTCTGACTTTGTTCTCCTTCAACATTGTGTTGCCTGTTCTGGGCCTTTTGCTTTCCCACATGAATTTTAGATTCAGTTTGTCAATTTCTACAAAACACCTTGCCAAGATTTTGATTGGGATTGAATTGATTCTGTGGATCAAAGTGGGGAGCATGGACACCTATACAATATTGAGTCTTCCAATCCAGGAAGACAGAATATCTCTCAATGTATTTTGATCTTCTTTAGTTTTATCACTGTTCTGTAGTTTTCCACAAATAGTGCCTGTTCATATTTTGTTATACCTAAGTATTTTATTGTTTGGTGCTAATTTAGATAGTAATTTTTAAGTTTCAAATTCCAATTGTTCATTATTGGTATGTAGGAAAGCAATTGACTTTTGTATATTAACATTATATCCTGCAACCTTGCTATACTAGTCTACCACATCCAAGAGATTTTTGTACATTCTTTGACATTTTCTACATAGGCAACTCTGTCATATACAAAGATAGTTTTATTTCTTTCTTCTCAATCTGTATATTTTTATTTCCTTTTCTTGTCTTATTGCATTAGTTGGGATCAGTATGCTGTTGACTACAAGTGGTGAGAGGCAACATGGTTGCCTTAATCCTTATTTTAGCAGGAAAGAATTCAGTTTCCCAATAAGCATCATGTCAGTTGTAGTTTTTTTGTTGACATTCTTTGTCAGGTAGAGGAAGTCCCTCTCCATTCCTGCTTTGCTGAGAATTTTTATCATGAATGGATGTTGCATTTCGTCAAGCGCTTCTGCATCTCCTGATATAGTTGTATGACTTCTATCCTTTAGCCTGTTGATGTGATGGCTTGTATTAACTCATTTTCAAATGTGAAATGAGTTGCATACTTGGGATAAATACCATTTGGTCATAGTGTGTAATTATGTTTATACATTATAGGATTCAATTTGCTAATATTTTCTTAAGGATTGTCATATTTACGTTCATGAGAGATGTTGGCCTATAGTTTTTCTTTCTTGTAATGTCTTCATCTGGTTTGGGCATTAGGATAATGTGGGCCATATAAAATGAGTTGGGAAGTGTTCTCTCTGCTTCTGGAAGAAATTATGGAGAATTGGTATGATTTCTTCATTAAATGTTTAGTAGAATTCACCAGTAAACCAATCTTGTACTAGTGTTTGCATTTTTGGAAGATTATTAATTATCGATTCAAATTATTTTATAAATGTAAGCCCATTTGTATTATCAAATTATCCTTGTGTGAGTTTTGACTGTTCCCTGAGTTATCTTCCAAGGAATTGGGTTATTTCATCCAAGTTATCAAATTTGCAGGCATAGAGTTGTTGTGGTATTGCTATAATCCTTTTAATGTCCATGAGATCAGTAATGATGCCTCTTCTTTCATTTCTGATGTTAGTGATTTGTGACTTCTCTATGTTTATCTTGGTTAGCCTGGCAAGATGACTATCCATTGTATTAATCTTTTCTAAGAAACAGCATTGGGTTTTGATTTTCTCTATTATTTTCCTGTTTTAAATTTTATTGCTATCTGCTTTAATGTTTATTATTTTTCTACTGCTTGGTGTAGGCTTAAGTTGTTCTTGTTTCTCTTTTCCTGAAGATGAAGCTTATATTATTGATTTTTTGCTTGTTTTCTAATATATGCATTGACTGCTACAAATTTCCCTCTAAGCACTGCCTTCTTTGTATGTCACAAATTGTGATGCTATATTTGTATCTTTCTATTTAAAATGTTTTTTTAATTTATCTTGAGACATATTATTTGACCCATGTGTGTTATTTTAAAATGTATTAATTCATCTCCAAGTATTTGGGGGTTTTCTGATTGTCTTTCTGTTATGAATTTGTAGTTTAATTCCGTTGCAGTCTAATGACACACTTTGTGTGGTTTCTGTGATTTTAAATTGGTTAGTGTTTGTTTTGTGGCTCATAATGTGGTCTGTCTTGGTGAATGGTCCCCACTAGCTTGAGAAGAAGGTGTAGTCTGTAGTTACCGGATGGAGAATTTCTTAAATATCAGTTAGATCAAATTGATTGATGGTGTTATTCAGTTGAACTTCAGTTAATCTTTATTGATTTTCTGCCTGTTTAACCTATCAATTACCAATAGAGAGGTGCTGAAATCTCTAATTATAGTAGTAGGTTCGTCTATTTCTCTTTGCAGTTCTACCAGCTTCCTGCCCTACCTATTTTGAGGCTCTCTTGTTAAGTCTATAGACCTTTAGGGTTGCTATGTCTCCTTGAAACATGGGTTCTTTTGTCATTATGCAATACCACTCTTTACCCCTGATAATTTTCCTTTGTTCCTTCTTCTGATGTCTGCTTTGTCTGGAAGTAACGTGGCTACTTCAGATTTCCTGTCAGCTTTAGCATGTTATATCTTTCTTAATCCTTTACTTTTAACCTGTCTGAATCATTACATTAAAAGTAGGTTTCTTACAGAAAAAATATAGTTGGGCCTTCATATTTTTTTAATCTATTCTGATAGTCTCTGTTCTTTAATTGGTGCATTTAGACAATTCATATTTAAAATGATTATTGATATATTTGAATTAATATCTACCATATTTGCAACTCTTTTCTATTCTATATATTCATCCTTTATTCTCTCCCTACGTTTTTTGGTCTTTCCTGGTTTTAACTGAGCATTTAATATGATCACATTATATCTCCTTTCTTAGTATGTAGTTGTACTTCTTTATAATATTTTTAATGACTACTGTAGTATTTCAACTGACATACATTTTTAACTATCTAAGTCCACCTTAAAATAACAGTATACCAGGCAGGGCATGGGGGCTCACGCCTGTAATCCCAGCATTTTGGGAGGCTGAGGTGAGTGGATCACCAGGTCAGAAGTTCGAGACTAGCCTGGCCAATATGATGAAACCCCGTCTGTACTAAAAATACAAAAAAAATTAGCTGGGTGTGGTGGCATTCAGTTGTAGTCCCAGCTAGTCGAGAGGCTGAGGCAGAAGAATTCCTTAAACCTGGGAGGCAAAGATTGCAGTGAGCCAAGGTTGTGCCACTGCACTCCAGCCAGGGTGACAGAGCGAGACTCTGTCTCAAAAATAAATAAATAAATAAATAACAGTAAACCACCTCATAGTACAGGTGCCTTATAATCAAGTATTCTCAATTTATTCCTTCTATCTTCTCTAGCATCACTGCCATTCCTCTCACTTATTCATATGCTATAATCTCCCAATACATTGCTACAATTATTTTATTTTAAATAAACACCTATTTTTGGATCAACTAAGAATAAGAAAACTAATTTTTTTTTTTTACTATCATTCATTACTGCTCTGATGATCCTCATTTCTTTATGTAGACCCAAGTTTCTGACCTACAGCATTGTCCTTCTCTCTGAAGATTTTCTTACAATGTTTCTTGCAGAGCAGTTCTGCTGGCAAAAAAACAAAACCATATTTGTTTTGTTTGTCTGAGAAAGTCTTTATTTCTTCTTCACTTTGGACGTATAATTTCACTAGATACAAAATTCTAGATTGGTATGGAATTTTCCCCCGCCAACACTTCAAATACTTCACCCTACTCTCATCTTCCTTGCATAGTTTCTGATGAAATACCTGTTGTATTTCTTTTCCTTTTTCCTCTAGAGATGTTATTATTTCCTCTGACTTTCTCAATATTTTCTTGTCTTTGGTTTTCTGCAGTTTGTGTGTAATATGCCTAGATATGTTTTTTAAAAATACTTAACATGCTTGGTGTTCTCTGAGCTTCCTGGAATTATGCTTTGGTGCTTATCATAATTTTGGAAAGTTTCCAGCCATTATTACATCAGATGTTTCTCATGCTCCTTTTTCTTTTTACTCTTCTGGTTTTTCAACAACATATATGTTATATCTTTTGGCATTTCCCCATAGTTTTTGAATATCCTGTTCTATTTTAAATTTTTTTTTTACTTCTTGAATTTCAGTTTGGGGAGTTTCAAGCTCACTAATTTTTCTTCAGCTGTTCCCAGCCTATTGTAAATCTACCAAAGGCATTCTTCATTTTTGTTACCATATTTTTTTATTTCTAGTATTTCCTTTTAATTCTTTCTTAGAGTTTCCGTCTTTCCTCCGACATCATCCATCTGTTTTGCATGCTGCGTACTTTTTCCATTACAGCCCTTAGCACATTAATCACAGGTGTGTCAAATTCCATGTCTGATCATTCCGAGTCATAGCTCAGTCTTGTTCTGGTGCTGTCTTAAGGCTTTGCTTTGTTTTGTTTTGTTTTCTTGCTTTTTGGCACGTCTTGTATTTGTTGTTGATATTGTTGTTGTAAGGCAAGTTATGTTGTAAGAGCCAAGAAGGAAATAGGCATTTAGTGTGAGACAGTGTGTTAATCTAGGTAGAGTCTGACTGTGTTTTGTGCTTGCTGTGGCTGCAGGTGCCAGAGGCTTCAAATTTCTCTACTGTTCTTGCTTTTTCTCTCTCTTCTTTTCCTTAGGTCTCCCTAAGTCTTCCTACTTAGAGAATGTCTGCACCTTGCAACTCTTTCACTGTTTTGTGCAGGAACCTGTCAGTGGGGTGGTAAGGTGTGGCAGGGAGAGTGTTTCACAATATTCTGATTAAATCTGTCTTGTAATGGGTCTGTGTCTCAGGGCTGTGACAGTCACAAGCGTTTCTCCACTAGTATAACTATTTTTTCCCCTAGGTGAGTAATGAGGCTAGTGGGCTTGCCACGGGAAGAATGCCATTTCATCATTAGGACAATGTCTAATAAAATAAAATGAAGACAATGTTTTTTCTCTGAAGAGTAGGGCTTAATTATGAAGCATGCTCTGGGGGTCCTTCACAAGGATTACATTCCCACCATGGCCATGAGATCGTTTTTGGATCTTCACCATGAGAACATGATGGGGTTTCTGAAAGTAAAACTGAAGAAAATTTGGGCTTCCCAGTAAGACCATGCCCCCAGAAGTGTCTCAATTTCATGTTAATTCACACTGAGTCCCATAAAGGCATCAGAATCTCCGTAGAAGTTCTGTCACATTATGGCTCTAGTAACTTCTGCTCAGAGTAGCTTATCTTGGCTAATTCTCTGTGCTCACCTCCCAATTTTAGGGCGGTAGTTTTCCCCTGTGACTTCAGTTCCTTGATAAATCCAAAAAAGTCATGTATTTCTGTTTGTTTTGCTCTTTCTTATTGTAAGGATGGGAGGGATGACTTCCACTCTTTACATGCAGTCTCTGAAACTGGAAGTCCCTTAACTGTGAATCAATTTATAACTATACTGACATGTAACTGACAGGAACACATTTATTTGCTCTTCAAGATACGGAAACTGCAGATCAGAGGGGTTATATGACTTGCCTGAGACCACAGAGGTGGTAAGTGGTAGCCCGGGGCCTTGACTTCAGACCACAACACTGCATTGCAGGAACAACTATGAAATTTGAAGCTCTTGGTGCAAAATGAAAATGTGAGGTCCTTGTTCAAATTATTAAGAATTCCAATACTGTGATTAAGCATTAAGCCCATCGCAGGGACTTTCTGAATGTGGAGGCCTGTGAGGCTGCATGGGTCACTCTCCCATGAAGTTGGTTCTCCTTCACCCTGTCATACGCACCCCTTTCCCCAGGAAACCCTGCGTTCAGGTTGCCATGTCAGTGTTGAAGGGGCTTTTTCTCTTGTTTTCATCACAGGAATGAACCAAGATTTATCGGTCATATCTAAGAACAAGTTCTGATCATTGAACCTGCCCCTTCATAATCTAGAAAAATCATTGCCTGTAAATTCATTCAATATATTTTTAGTCCACTGAGTTGCATTTTGGAGTTTTTTTGTATAGAAAATATTATAAATTTTAAGTTAAGATAGGAACAGCTTAATTGACCTCCTGGAAACAGTGTATTGAGAACCCAAATACGATGTTCTTTTTTTCTTTTTTTTTTCTTTTTTTTTTTTGAGATGAAGTCTTGCTCTTGTCCCCCAGGCTGGAGTGCAATGGCATGATCTAGGCTCACTGCAACCTCTGCCGCCTCCCGGGTTCAACCCATTTTTCTGCCTCAGCCTTTCAAGTAACTGAGATTACAGGTGCCCACCAACACGCCCAGCTAACTTTTGTATTTTTAGTACAGATGGGGTTTCACCATGTTGGCCAGTATAGTCTCGAACTCCTGACCTCAGGTGATCTGTCCGCCTTGGCCTCCCAACATGCTGGGATTATAGGCGTGAGCCACCACACCCGGCCTATGATGTTCTTTAAAACTATATTTCTGGGTGAGGCAGGATTTATTTTGCAGATTCACTGAGGAACACTTTCTTTTATACAAACAAATTTTAAAATTTTAAGGCAACTATCCAGAGCATCACGTCTCCTTTGTGTTTCCATAGGCCCTTAGCTATGGGTGTGTTCCCAAACACCCTAGACCAGGGCAGAGCAGGAAGCTCGGTGCTTGACTGATGGCCACTCTGGCTTAGGTGGTCGTGGGTGGTGCTGGGGCCGCAGAGATTTCCTGAAGTCCCCAGATGGGATTAATGTGAGTCCAGCCTAAGAACCATTCGCCTCCTATGGCCTAGCCCAGGGAGACCCCAACATTCATGGCCGTTTCATAGGACATCTTACACAGGGCAGCTTGCTATGCCTGCCAGGCCCACACGGGCTCGCACGCACATGCACAGGCAACACACCAACATACATACACACGTGTGTCTAAAGCGTCACTTTAAGCCCTTATGGTAATAAGCACCAACACCAGTATTGCTATTTTGTTTTAAGGCATCAATCATTCTTGTTTTCTTCTTTCTCAGGAAAGTAAATCACCTTTAAAAAATGTCCCATGACTGTTTCTCAGCGCTAACAGTCTCACCACGGTGCTAACGATGGCTCAGGGCACACGGCTTGCTTCCTGAGCAGCGTTTTACCGTCATCCCATCTCTATCAGAGGGACTCTGGGGCACAGAGAGGGCCAGCAACCTTCCCAGGGCCGCAGAGCTTGTAAATGACAGAGCAGAGGTCCAATCCCAGGCTCAAGGGCATACTGTGTCACACTTAATCCTCTGTGTGACACACAGGCTGCTGGTATGCGAAGCCATTCGTAGCTCCATGCTGCCAGATGAACAGCCACTAGTTTTCCCAGAACCCAGAGCCCTCAGTGAATCCAGCCCCCTTGCTCTGCCTGCAGCTCCAGCACGTAGACATAAACCATGATGCCGTCATGTCTGCAGGGCTCACATTGGCCTCTCCAGGCAGAGACAGGAGCAGACTCTGCTTGGCCTGCATACACTTTCACGTGACATGCATGCCTTGATTTCTTTTAGAAAAGATGAAAGAGAAGGGGGTCAGGAGATGCAGGTTGGGCCAGAGTCCCTGTGTTCCCCACTCCCTCCATGCCCAGGACCCTGTGACTGCTACAGTGAAATTTCCAGGGGATGTTTTCAGACTCTACCTTTGACCTTCGAGGCCTCACAGGGCAAATGCCCTCTCCACCAAGTGTTTCTCGCCACAATCACCAACTCCATGCAGCCCCCTCACTCCCCTGGGAAGTTCTGAGCCCACTGCCTTTCCAGGCTGTGATGGCATCATCTCAGGGACCTGTGCCTCTACAGCACAGGATGGACGGCACGACGCCCAGGTTAGCCGCATCCACAGGCTTCGGTTTGGAGCCATCTGTTAAAAACACCAGGATTGAACTGTGAGGTTGTTTGTTTAAACCCGTTCAGGAAAGAGGCCAAATCAGAGTCGATTTATTCTCCAACAATGAGAGACTGCATTGGGCCAGGGCGTTTCTAGGTACATATTCCTCCCTGCTCAGCCAGCTCCAGGTCAAGAAAGCAAACCTGGTGTCTGAAAAGAGAAAATGTACATGTGGACCCACAGATGGAGGAGGCCATAGCAACTTCACGAACAGACAGAAGAGGCCACAGCAACTTCGAATACAAATGGAGGAGGCCACAGCAACTTCACATACAGACAGAGGAGGTCACAGAATTTGCCTCTGCTGGGCTTCATCCAATTATTATCTCATCCCCAGCAAAACAAGTCAGTCTCCATATCTCTGCACTCAGACGTCCCTCAAAGCCTACCTCTGTAACAGGTGGGGGATGCAGTTTCTACAGCTTCTGAAAAGAATCCCATCCATCCTCACCATTGCCAAGCCAGGCTGCACCTCCAACAGCAGTGGCAAGCGGGTGGGACCTGCAGGAGCTGAAATACCTGGGAGGCAGCTGGTTGTCAGCCAGAGCCCAGGGAAGGGCAGCTACCCTCCAGAATGGCACAGCCTCCTGTTGGCATGGTGAGTGTCCTATCCTGAAGGTCAGGATGCAAGGATGCAGAGGTGAGCAGAGTGGAAATGGTCTGCTGCTGGGCAAGTGGACTGGTCCATCTGACACATATTCATGGCACGTGCAGTGTCATTGAGCACTGTGTGTGGGGGTTGGAGCCTCACTCTGACACTGTTCTGTACGTGACCAAGGACAGGAGCCCCCTACACACACACACACACACACAAACACAAACACACACACACACAAACACATATGCATCTTACATCAATCGCCTGTAGCCAGGCCTCTCTCCACGTGTTGGTGGCAGAACATGAACATGCTTCATACAGCACATCGTGATGAGCTGAATTGTATTTCCCCAAATTCGTATGTTGGAGTCCTAATCCCCAGTCCCTCAGACTGTGACTGTATTTGAAGGTAAGTCCTTTAAAGAGGCAATTAAGGCAAAATGAAGTCTTTGGGGTGGGTCCTAATCCAGTGTCTGGTGTCCTTATAAGAAGAGAAAATTAGGACACAGACACACACAGAGGGAAGACGATTCCAAGACACAGGGAGAAGATGCAAGCCAAGGAGAGAGGTCTCCGAGAAAACCAACCCTGACAACACCTAGATCTTGAACGTTCAGCCTCCAAAACTGAGAAAGTAAATGTCTGTTGTTGAAGACCCCCGATCTGTTGCTCCAGGTTGTGGCAGATCAAGAAAATGAACACAGGCTCTCAGCAAAAGGTCCGGTTCAGAATATTCATTCTGCACATCATGGCAATTAGTATGACTTCATAATCATTGAGTACCCACTCTGGTCAATGATCACTCCTCTACCGTGATTGATTCATTCATTTTAGTCATTCCAGAGATATTTACTGAGAACCTAGGAAGTGCCAAACAGTGTTCTAGGCACCAGAACACTCACCGCCGTGTCTAAAACGGTCAAACCTCCGACGGCATCGACAGAGCCCCCGGACTTGCTCTGTCCAGCTCCATGGTGCTGAAATGGTTTCTTCTGGACCTGTCCGGGACGCCCGGCTCTCCAGTATTGCACTAATCCTGCGCAAACAGAGCAGCCCTTCTTGTTTGAGTTTAGTTCCCAGGAATAGGTAGTCTCCACAAATGCTTTCTCGTGTCTGAAAACAAAAACGATGTGTACTGTAGCTGCCAGGAAACTTAGGGCACATTTGTTCTCTAAACACTGTCATCTGTTCAGTTCAGGTGCCGCCTGCATCCGCTCCTTCTGTCTCACTCCCACGGCTTTTGTTCCCTTGTAGTTTTCCTTGCATTGGGCCTTCCAGTATCCTCCATGCAAGTCCTTTTAGAGGGGGACGGGAAGTGCAAATCGTACGTGAATTGCACCCTAGGTCACTGGGGCTGTGTCGGGGGTGGAGGTGATTGCCCATCTCATAAAGTGATGAAAACTGGTTTTCACCAGTCACCCCGGCATGAGCTGGAAGAAAGTGTTAACCGCCGGTATTATTCGTGCCTGACTCATGTAAACTTATTGCATCCATCAGTGCATTTATTCACTGTACTTGTGTGAATTCAGTCCCTTTTACCTACCAGACTTTAAGGTGGATTCAAGAAATGCATCAGAAATGCCCATTGCCCTCAGGGAACAGACGGTGAATGACGAAGAAGCCAATTACAGTTGGATGTGGGGAGTGCTGTGCCAGGGAAGACTGGGGGCTGCAGCGCCAGGAGCCGCCTGCATTGCTGGGATCAAAAACACCTGCAGGAGACCCTGCCATACCCCCTGAGACTGGAGGCACGGAGAACAGGGGGCTGTGAAGGGTCGTGAACTGGATTGTGAAGCCGTGCGAGGCTGGATAAAGAGCCCCACATGGGAATTTTTGCTCCGCAAGTCAACCTCAACACCAAAACAAAAATTACATTTTTGTTTTACATCTGGCAACAAAGTAGATGTTTGTTGGGAGACTGATTATTAGATCACCCCATGAGATCTAATAATGAGATCTATGAGAACATGACATTTTTCTTCCTTGTGGGGTTTCATTGCTGGGTCAGCCTCACAACTGACAGAGATGAGATGCAGTCTTTCTCCCTGGCCAAGGATCCAGAGATGGTGTCAAAAGCGAATTCCCTGCTGGGTCCCTGACATCAGAGACGAGGTTCAGGGGTCCCACAGGGCTGCTCTTGGCTTCTTTGTGAGGCTCCCACACTGATCTGATCAAAAGGAAGCTCCTGAAAGGCCCATGGAGTGGGACGGGTCGGGAGAGCCGTGAGAGCCCAGAGCCACCGAACGTCCCAGGTACACAGTGGAAGGACAACAGGGCCCAGGGACATGCCCTGGGGCAGATGGAGGTCATCCCCTGTAGCCTCACAGGTGCTATAGTCTGCCCTGAAGACCCACTCTGCTCACTTATACATGACATGGCATCAGGGCACCCCTCCTCTGGTCGGAGTGGTCCCTGGGCTCAGCCTTGGATTCTGGAGGTGTCCAGAGGAAGTGGGAGGCAGCACTGCCAGACCAGACGTGGTCATGGCAGGTGGAAGCTGACCTCGAACACGGATGGCCCACCCAGAAGCCCTGTGTCAGTCTGCATGGCAGACCCAGTGGTTAAAAACCCGCTGTCCACTCCCTTCAGCCCTTCAGCCCTGTTTCAGCTTCTGGGCCTCCCTGGACCTCTCCAAGCTCCAGTAGTCAAAGTTTAGTCCCTGGAGGGGCTCATCCCAGCTCCCGCTCCTGCCATACTGCCTGCAACTATTGACTGGCCATGCCAAACCCACTGGCAGACAATTTCAGTGTTGCCCCTGCCCTGGCCCCCTCCAGGATTCCTCCTGCCCTGCTGTCCAGCAGAAGGCATGTCTTTCTCTGACTTCTGCCGCCAGCCAGAGAAAATTCTCTGCTCTTAAAAAGCTTGCCTGATTAAGTCAGGTCCAGCCAAGACCAGTTCCCTTGGGACATAGGATGTAATTTGATCTCAGAGTGATGTCTCCTCATAGTCACAGGTTCTACCCACACTCAATGGGCTTCACGGAGAGGGTGTGCTCACCAGGGGGCAGAAATGTTGGGGTCACCTCAGCATCTTGCCTACCCTGGGAGGCTGGCTATCTTAGGGAGGTGGGTTGAGAGAGGGGAGAAGTAATTCTAGGGCAGAGCCCTGTGTTTAGAAGGTTGAGCAGAAGAGCGACCAAGCAAGCACACCAACAGGCTACTCAGTTCCTTGGGTAGGAGCCCAGTGCTCCTCAGTGAGAGCCTGGGACTAGAGCCACACACCCAGATTCCCAGGCCAGCAGTCCCTCTATAACTCTATCTATCCATCCATGTATTCATCCCTCCACTCATCATCTGTTTACCATTCATCCACTATCCATTGACCACCCATCCATCCATCCACCATCGATCCTCCATCCAACCACTCACCATCCATGCACTATCCATAGACCATCTATCCATCCTCCATTCATCCACCCATCCACCCATCCATCCTCCATCCATCCATCAATCCATCATTCATCCATTCATCCAGTCATCCACCCACCTATCCTCCATCCATCCATCAATCCATCATCTATCCACCATTCATCCATCCATCCACCCATCCACCATCCATCTGCAATCCATCCTCTGTCTATTCATCCATCATCCATTCCTCTACTCATCTGTCTACCATACATCCACTATCCATCAACCATCTATCCATCAATCATCTATCCATCTATCCATCATCCATCCATCCATCCATCATCCATCCCTCCATGCATTCATCCATCCATCCATCCATGCATTCATCCATTATCCATCTATCCATATATTCACCCATCCATACACACATCTACCCATCCATTCACCATGCTTCTATCCATTCACCTAACCATTCACACATCTTTCCATTCCTCCATCCATCCACACACCCATCCATCATTCCATCTATCCATTCATCTTTCCACCCATCCATCCATTCATCCATCTATCAATTCATCCATCTGCCCTTCCATTCATCAAGTAGCTGTGAACAATAGCCATGTGCCAGGCGCTATGATAGTGAATGAAACATCAAATGGGCCTTTCCCTTTCTGGGTTCACAGGCTAGAGCAGGTGTAAGACCTTCCCATGGGCCACTGCATTAAACTTTTTTAACCTAGACACTGTTAACATCTGTGGCTGGATAGTTCTCTGTTGGGGGGGTGCTGTCCTGTGCATTGTAGGATGTTTGGCAGCATTTTGTCCACTGGATACCAGTAGCACCTCCCAGTTGTGACAACCAAAAATGTCTCCTGATATGTCCAGACCCTTGGGATCAAAATCACCTCCAGTGAAAACTACAGCACTTTGTAACTGTTGGCTGGGATACCCTTTCTAGTCAGGGAGACAACAGTTCTTAGGAGCACCTGGGGAAATATGCACGTCTGCAGGTGCCCACCTCCTGGATCTGCTGAACTGGAGTCCCCAGGTGGGTCTCCACAGGTGAACATACCTGTGTGACAATGCTTTAGGAGATGAAGGTGGCAAGAGGAGCAGTTTGGTGGCTCCCCTGCGTGGGTGGCACTCATGCACCCATGGATGGGGCTTTGTAGAGAGCACAGAAGTGGGGCCAGCCTAGAGCAAGGTGAACACCTGAGCACAAGCACAGTGACCCAGACAGGGGCCGGGATCAGGAGGAAGCCTGCTTGGTGGAGGGCTGTCTCTGGATTTAACATCGATGAGAGACTCGCCACTCCAGCTACACACACACACACACACACACAAGTATTTAAGATTCTTCCATGTCACTTCCACCCATGGCAACTTCTGCCATGTTTGAATTTTCTCAGAAATAGTTGCTCAAATCGTCCCTGTTAAAGGGCCCAGGTTCTAAGCCACCACAGTCAACTACTGGCTGCGCCAGAGCTTTGCCTTTTCTCCATCTACCAGCCTGTCCAGCCGGTCTATTATCCTTAATCCTATCACGAAACTAAAGGACCACTAACTCAAACTAAATCCTATCATGAAACTAAAGGACCACTAACTAAAGGCAGGTTCTTCAAGATATTCTATACGCGTCGTGCTTCTCACTTCCTCTGCTCCAGACCTGCGTCCCTTCAACTGGCCTCCTCCACTTCTACTTGTGCCCATTGGCACTGAACTGGCTCACAGCTGCTGCCAAAGCAAGGAGAGTGTGTGCCTCACTGTAGCCACATGGTCTCTTCAGCACCAATTGCCCACCCCAATGCTGCCGGTGCACATCAGGTGAAAGACCGAAGGCACTCTTGTCAAACCATCTCAAAATCACCCAGTCCTAGCTCTGCTTCCTGGATTGGCCTGGGCAAGGGTGATGTGTGACAACATGGAGCCAAACCTACAGGATGCCCTTAGGTTGAATCAAGGGCCCCAGCTGCCCCAGCTCCCAGGCCAGCAGTAGGACAGGTGACCGCACATTCATACATTCTGGGCTGGCACTGGGCTGGGAGACCTCCTACAAGATGCTTCAGTCTGCTGCATCTCAGGCTTCTCATTGTCAAGGGGATAATACTCTGCCTTCAACCCAGAGAAACAGCATGAGGATTCAGTGGGATAGTCCAGGAAAGGGGCTAAGGAACCTCAGGAACTCATAGTTGGACCGTAGTTGTCTACTCACCCACTGTAGGGGATGGTTGCTCCTCAATAATCCAGGCTCTGTTTCCCTTCAATCTGGTAGCAACACCCCAACTGTTTCAATAATAAACTACTCCTTATCTACTCTCAGTCCTTGTGGTTAGGACAGGGCTGACTCCAGCCATCCTGTAGCAGGGATGGGACATTGAGCCAGGTCCCAACTAAAAGAGTTTTCCCTCCCTAGACCTCAGCAAATGGTAAAGAAATGAGCTTGTGATCAAGGCAGGTCTAAGGAGAGGTGGTTCCAAGGCCACTGGTCTGAGAAACCACCAGCCACCTCACCTGCAAGGAGGAGAGAGCCTTCCCAAGAACCCAGCCATGCTGGGAGCAGCCCGGACAATGGGCCCAGAGCAGGAGCCTGACTCATGAGGGCAACATGGGGTCCCTGCATCCTGCAGCCTGCTGTGCCTGAACCTGGAGTTCCAGTCACGTGAGCAACACTTTTCGTCTTTGACACAAGCACTTCTGAGTTAGTTTCTAATTTCCAATTTAAGAACCCATTTTTGTATCCAAAACTCTTCTAGAAGCCCCCTGGGTAGATCCATAGTTTTCAGCAACCTTAAGGGGAGAAAGGAATCACTGCCACCTAAATTTAGCAGCTTTGCAGCGTAATTAGAAACCAAAATCCCGGCCTGGGTCAGTAATTCTGCATTTCCTATTTGGCAGTGGTGGAAACCATGTTTTAGAAAGCATAAGTGGTGGATTTACAAGTTGCTTTTATTTTCTAAGATAGAAATATACCCAGGAGTAGTGACTCACCTCCCTCTAGCCTGGCTACAATTTTCCACATCTAATTCAAATATTGTCTTTAATTTTTAATTTGGATCTGACTGACACAAACTAAGTGCATTGTCTCTGCCACCAGCCGGGCAAGCATCCTGTTCCCTGCAGAAGGTACCACAGGAAACGCCTCAAAGATGGACGTAGGGAACAGTGAGGGAGGTGTTGCATCTGTTTTTACTCACTCTCTGACCATCTGACAAATGAGTATTAAATAGAGGAATAAATGGCACTATTGATGCATCCTCTTTTATTTATGGAGAGTTTTCTCAACTTGGCCTCCTGCTCACCAGCCTTGCAGCCCCTCATGGGCCCTGGATCTGAGAGTCTGTCTGGGAGATGGAGGTTTGCTTGACAAAGTCCTGCTCAAGGCGGGTGGGGGCTACATGTTGCCTGTGGCCACACATCTCCCTAGAACCTGGAAAACAGAGATCTACAGAGACCCTAGAATCTGCCTCCCTGGCATTCTCACTCACTCTGTGATGATTAAAAGGCATGTTAGAATCTACTCCAGGAGGGCAAGAACATGTCTGTATCTCCAGCCCTGGAACCGTGGCTGCCACGAAGTACATCCCCAGGAAACAGCTGGTGAACAAATGAATAAAGGAATAAACATGTCTCAGAATGTCATGAACTATGGATTTTTCTTTCAAAGTTGAATAAAACTCATTCAAACTAAAACCAGAAAGAGGTTTCTGTCTTTCTGATTGTCCATGTTAACACATGACTTACCTCACAGTCTCAGATGGCTGTGGGAGCACCAGCCATCATACCCCATCTTCAGGCTGCAAGAAAGAGGAAAGGAAGAAGGATGGCATCCTAGAAGCTGCCTTCCTGGCTGTCATGCACATTTCACTAGGGCAGAGCTCAGTCACTTGGCACATTCCACTTCATGGGAGTTTGAGGATGGTGGTCTTTTTTGACAGGGGACAATTTTTTACACCACAGAAAGAACAGAATTTTTTGGCTGGGTAAGGTGGCTCATGCCTGTAATCCCAGCACATTGGGAAGCTGAAGCCGGTGGATTACATGAGGTCAGGAGTTCGAGACCAGCCTGGCCAACATTGTAAATCCCCATCTCTACTAAAATTACAAAAAAAAAAAAAAAAAAAAATTCAGCCAGGTGTAGTGGCACATGTCTGTAATCCCAGCTACTCAGGAGGCTGAGGCAGGAGAATTGCTTGAACCAGGGAGGTGGAGGCTGCAGTGAGGCAAGATCATACCACTGCACTCCAGTCTGGGCAACAGAGCAGAACTCCATCTCAAAAAAAAAAATCAGAACTTTAATATTAAAGAGGAAGGGAGCATGGACTTTGGGCTCAGCAGGCAGCAATGTACTACAACACGCAAAACACCCAGGGTCTGCCTTCCAAAATATCAGCTAGTTTCCAGTCCTGGTAAATTTAGCTTTCCTTCATGATTCTACGATCAATCACCTTCTTAGTGGGAGGACTGCCATCTCTGTGAAGAAAGAGCCTGAGAGGCCTTTACTGAATAGTGAGTCCCAGCTTCCAGCATCGTGCTTGTCCTGGGGCAGAGGGAACTTAGTAAATACACTCCTCATGCAGAGCCCTGTATTTCACCATGGGTTTGTGGACATGCCTAGGACGGCTTTGCCGGCGAGGCAGGGAACACAGGCAGTGCCGCTGTACAGAAGATGAGTTGGTCTTTACCGTGTGAGGGCATCAGGAGGCCTGTGGAGCACTGAGGCCTGTGGAGCACTGAAGTTGCAGCTGTCTGGGATATTCTCCAGGAAATTGCAATTCGGCAGGTGGAGGTGGGACTCGGTGCCTGCATTCACCTTGATATCCCCCGCATGACAACAGCTGCAATCAGTGAAGTCTCAGCTGGAAAAATGAAGCTGCTCGAGGGGACTGGGGGTCTACATGTTGCCCGAAGGGTCCCCCCAGCCCTGTGCTGCTCTCCGCCACCCGTCTGGGTGGACACTGATAGAATGATCATCAAAACTGTGGATGATGCAAGTGTGAGAGGGACAGCAACCCAGCAACCGCAGCAGCAAGAAGCTTCATCCAGCAGGCTGACATTGAACAGAAATAGATGTGAGGTTCTGAGTTGAAGCCTGAAAAGCGCAGCCAATATGTGTATAAAAGAAAAGTGTGGGAGCAGGTATTTGAGTAGCATCTTCAGGGCTTCATTCAAGTCACCCTCATAATGTAGCTGTCAGGAAAGTATTTAATGGGTACTGGGATGCATTAACAGGGGCATAAGCTTAAAAAAGCTGGAGGTGATAGGTCCATTGGAGGTGGTCCTTGCAACTCCCCTTTGGAACACTCTGCAGATACCTATGCAAAGCAATCTCCTGTGATGGGACAAGCCAGCCAGTGTCCTGAGGGGCATGGCCAGGGTGGAAATGAGATGTGCTCATGTAATATGAGGGAGCGTAGAAGGAGCAGGATATGTCCACTCAAATAGGGAAGTCTCTGCAAAGGACGGTTCTTCACTGGCCCAGGAGGCAGGAGGCTGGCTACAAGATGCTTCAGGCAAACATCTTGATGTTGATGTATGGATCACAGAGCTTCAGAAGATATCAGGCCCCACGTGGTACAGGCAAATAGTGTGTTCCCTGCCACCGGAATTGCTTACCCAAAGCTGGGGGTCACCAGGCGGGAATGCCACAGAGGAACATCTACTCTCACACTGTCCTCAACAGACGCCAGTTACAGAGGACGTTTCCAGACAAGTGTGAGAAAAGTGTGAATGACATCTGTTAGGAAACACATCCTCAGTCCTCCTTGGAAGACTGAGGTTGAACTTAGGGGCTTGAAAAAGGCCCTGAAAAGCCCTGCAGTAAACACACTTGGCCACCGTGGTGACATTCCCAAATACATTGGACACATGAACTTTTTTAAGATAGAAGTTCTCTCCATGTCTCACAGCACCGGTGATTGGTGTATTTTGGGGACGCCGTATTTACGGGGACTTAAGGACAGCACTGGGGCTAGGAGGTGGGGATTTAGGGTGCCCTTCTCAACATAGAAAGGCATAGATCCAGGGGCCAGCCACCCTTCCAGTTAATCAAGCCCACCTACAGCAAAGCCTCTACCGGATCTTCTCAGAAAGAACTGTGTCTCTCTCCTGCCCCACCGAGCTCCATGAGGTTAGTGAACACAGTTAAATCTCCAGCTCCAAGCAGAGTAGGTGGGTCATAGTTGATATTTTTTTCAATATTTGTTTAAGAAAGAATGGGGAGGGTCATTGTGCTGCAGCAGGTCTCCATTGACTGCAGTATCACTAGTTCCAGCGATACCTATTATGAGCGAGATCAGTGGGAATTGCATCCAGAAGATTCCCAAGGCCTCTTTTCCATGCAGGAGAATATCCTAGAAGAGACTCCCTCAGGGGACGGGGCTGGCTATATGTGAATGTTTTTCAACAAAGCTCTGGCATGTGGCTTTCTGTCCCAGGAGAGCCTTGGCAATTTAAAGAGGCAATTGCTTCTTGGGCTCACCCTGCAAAAATGGAACTAATAGAGACACAGACTCCACCACAGGAGCTCTGGGGAACTGGATACAACCCAAGAAAGACTGATTCTAGACAACATCAATATTTGCCCCATTAAAAAGTGCAGTATAAAAATCAGTTACATTGTTGGCAATGCTGCTCGGGTCCTCATGGACTAATCCCTCCTTATGAAACCTGGTCACTCTCACGCCGGCATGCTGAGCTGCAAAGAGTTTTGCAAAGGGGCCGGTGCAGCTGGCCCCATCACCCCCGGAGCTCCCTGGGTGACCATGTCTCTGGCTGACCCCATTTCGACGGTTCTTTCCTTCCCATATAGCTGAGTCTTCCGGCACAGTCGCCAATGCAAATCACCCACTTATGTTCTCACACAAAATTCAATTGCCAATTTGTCTTTTTATTTCTTACACTTAAAGTGATTTGCCTTCAAATAATCTACGATGAATTGTTCATTTTACTACCGCAGGAAGCAATTGGTTCATCCAGGGAGCCACTA
The DNA here is from genome assembly GCF_024542745.1 of Macaca thibetana thibetana. Taxonomy (NCBI): domain Eukaryota; kingdom Metazoa; phylum Chordata; class Mammalia; order Primates; family Cercopithecidae; genus Macaca; species Macaca thibetana. The sequence goes on along the minus strand of NC_065587.1, from coordinate 38,863,245 downwards.
AGTTTACAATCATTGTCGGGGAACCTGTACTTCTCCAGCTTCCCCGTGCAGCAGCCGGGAGAATCCTCGGGGGGGCTGCTGAACGGGGGGTACAGTGCTTTCCCCCAATTCCTGTGTCTCCCTCTCACCCACAGAGTCAAGAAGCAGCCGCTTCTTCCCCTGCCTTTGGGTGGGGCTGGGAGACAGGAGCCTGTGCTGGTTTGGATGATGTCCTGGGATGCAGGTTCCTCTCTGGGGAGTCATTAATTAGATTCATTCACCTCACTGGCACTTGCGTTTGGCCATAATGGAGATGGATTTGATGGTATAATCCCTCGTGGTAAATGTGAATGAGTTCCAGAGGAAGGGGGATTGGCCCGGGAAAGCAGGCAGCCTACCCTGGCTTAGCGCTCCTCCTCGCCCACACTTACGCCATGCCATCGCCCCAGCCTGGGCCTGGCCCCCACCATCCGGGAAGGGACACGCCCTTTCTTCTGGTTTGCAGGTATGAAGGTGGGTGGGCCAGCTCTGAGACCACCGTCCCAGGCCTCACAAGCCTCTGTTTCTCCCTTCACAACAGACTCAGACGTTGGTTTGCCAGGCCTGGGCCATCTGAGAAACCTAAAGCCTTGGAAACAGAAGGAACCTGGCCCCATCTGCCCCTGGGCTGGGCCGGCTTAGACGGGAGGGCAGCTCTCGGCCCAGGGCACAGACACCTGCCTGGGAAGGAAAGCGAACGTGAGGCACACACTGCTCTCATCTTTCCACTCATCCTTTATCTTTTCAGCAAACCTGTGCGACACACTACTTGCTCTCCCAACACCTGTGGCTTCTGCTTTGTAGAGAGATGTCAGGAAGGAGGAAGGAAGTAATTTCAGGGTAGAAATAGTGTGAGGCGTTCTGGTCAAGGCATGGGCTCCTTATCCACCTGCTGACAGAGATCCTCAAGCCGAGAGAAGGTGTAATATCAAAAGCACACTGTGGAATTTAATTGGCAATTAGAGATGGTGGCTTCCAGCTGGCCATCTAATGTCCTCTTTCAGAAAGAGAAAGTGGACTGTAGCTCTGGAAATATGTGACCCGGGGGAGTGGGACGTGCCAAGAACTGGGAGGCCGAGAGCCAGCGCAGATCTCACATGGACACAGGAATGCTCCGGAAAGCACGATGCATTATTGATTGTCATGAAAGGAGAGACTGAAGTTTTATCATAAACGTATATCTGCATAAAAGAACCTGACAGGGCAAATCAATAAACAAGAGGATTGCTTGTCGGGAATGGCCTTTTTTATTGTTTTTTGTTTTTTTAATCCAAAAAACTCTCAAAGAAAGAAGGATGACTTCCTAGTCAGGGAGGTCAGAGAAGGTGGCGGAAAGTGAGGAGGGAGACCTGGGAAGCAGGGCTGGCTCGCTGAGTTACTAAACACAAAAGCGCTCTCCCCCTCCCTCTACCCGCAAGGAGGAAGCAGACACGGGCCTTCCTGTGTGACCATGGCAGACGCTGCCCTGCTGTCTGGGAGGTTTTCATGGGCCTGTGGACGTGCCGCCCAGCAGGCACTCCCACCCCCAGAGGTGTGCGGGCACACAGACAGAAAATGCGCACGCACTCTGGTAAGCAACTACCTTGGATGCTGTCCTTGGCTGGACTCCCAGAATTTTCACGTCATCATGATTTCATTGAACCTTCATAGAAATTCTGTGAGATGAGCGTATGCCCCCCATTTGCCAAATAGGACATCTGAGACCACCTGTTCAACAAAGAAAGGCCTCTCCACCCACCTTATGGACACCAGAGGGAGACACTGTGGGAGGGAGTCCTTCCTCATCCCGGGACGTCACGGGACATGGCACTTGATGAAAAAGCTGGGCTAGCCCTGAGGTCTGCTGCAAGCACAGCCTCAGAGTCAGGCAGCCCTGCTGGGGACTGTGCTTCCCCCAGTGACTGGCAGGGTCCTATGGCCTCCTCAGCCTCAGAGGCCCACTGTGGAGAGCGGAGACAGCCACAGGTCAGCAGAGTGTGACGTGAGATGAGGGATGCAGACTCAAAACCCCTGGGGGGTGCCAGGCCCCCACTCACTGCCAAATCAATCACGGCTGCTGCCATTGGTCTCGCTGGCTCCTCAGGTGTTCTCCGGATTCCTCTCCTTCAGTCTGGTCTGAAGTCCACCTTGCATGGAGACGTCTGCTGACCACCCAAGTGGACTGTCCAGGCCCCAGGTGTAACCCAGCTCCACTGCTCCATCTTCGGTCACAAATGTGCTTATTTCCCACTTGCTCATTTTCTGTCACCCCCACTCTATTGCAACTTTTATAATGAAGGAAGCTGGCAGATGAATAGCAGCTGTGTTCCGTATCATTTGTCGGATGGATGGATGGATGGATGGATGGATGGATGGATGGATGGATACCTGCTTTGTGTCGGATCTCAGGCTGGGATTACAGCTGGAAGGAAAATACAAACTATAAATGACAAAAGCAAATTTCAAGGTATGGTCAGAGTACAGGGATTGGGGGGGGCAGGAATAATCCAATCTGAGGGGCTCAGAATGTGAGACAGAGGTTTGGGGATATAGAAGAGGGTGGGGAGGATGGCCTCATGCTGCACTAGGCCCACAGGTCCTCTGCCTGTGCACTGTCAACTCTCTGCTCTGTAGAGAGTCCCGTTAACATATTCAACCAAGTAGACTTGATTTCAGGCTGCGCAGATCACCTCTCCCACTGTGTCACTCCAGCTAATGGCCAACGAGGACTGGAGCGCAGCCAGGCGCATCCAGAACCCACAGGCATATTGACTGTTCAGCAACATCTTCAGCCTGAAGAGGCACCAGCCCGAAAGCCTCAGTGGCCTGTCACTAATGATCATTTAATACTGTTTGGTATCAGTTTTGTGTACACACTTCCAAACAGAGTAATTTGCATGTGGGTGTTTACATTTAAGGAGAGCTTCTATGTTAGAATTGATAGAACTTTAATTTCCATGTGGCTTCCACAGTAAACATGCAAATGGCTCTTTTCAGTATTACCAAGCCTTAGTTATTTTTAGGGAAGCAAAATGTTTTACTTTAGCCCCCAGACTGAAAGGAATTAAAAGCAAATCCAGATGGGACCAGGATTGGAGAAACAGTGACGTGGACAGAGCCAGCTTGCATCTCCCGCCTCCTTCCTCTGCTCTCCTGGGTCCCAGGGGCCATGACCCATGGCCAGAGCCAGATGGGGGATCCTCTGCTGTGGATGTTTTGCAACCTGGCAGGAGGGAAGCATCCCGTGCGGAGTAACAGGGAGCGCGGACCACTCCTGCATGAGACGAGATCTGTCTCCCGCAATAGGGATTCAAGGCGTCTCTCCCCGGGGAGAACAAATGGGACAGAAGAGGAAGCAGAGTCTTTCCCAACTCTTCTGAATCTGCCCTGATGAGAGGCACACGGTGGAGAAACAGCCACTTCTGCACTTCAGCACATGCTGCTGGGACTCAGGGACCCTGAGCTCTTTGCGATTTAGTCACCCGTGCTCCAATCCAATTCCATGAATCGGAGGCAGAGGCGGAAGCTCCGAGCACAAATGTGGATGGTCGCAGGAGTGAAAGGTGATGATGGCCGGGACTGTCCACACTAGGACTTCTCCTCCAGGGGCAATTCTACCTCCCAGGGGACAAGGAACAACACCTGGAGACGTTTGGGTGTCACAGCTGGGTAGGCACTACCAGCATCTACAGATGCATCCCCAGCTTCGGAGGAGGCCGGGGCTGCTGTGAGCACCCTGCAATACCCAGGCAGGACGGCCCTGATGACAAAGAACTCTCTGCTCCCAAATGTCCGTACTGTGGAGGTGGGGAAACCCCGTCCTCGAGAGCACAGCGCCACGCCCTGCAGAGCCTGGAAATGGGCCATGAGTGGGGAGTGGGCCAACACCCACACTTGCCTGTGCCCCTGCTGGGTGCTCAAAGCGGTCTCGTGGGTGGGGCCAGTCAGAGCCCCCAGGCTGTCTCAGCAGCTTCCAGCAGCCTCATCCTCCCAACTCTATGAGCCAGACAAAGCTCATTATGGTCTGTATGTCCTTGGAGGTGGAGAAGTTTGGGGGGCCTGGCTCTAGAACACGGGAAGCAACTGGCTGTTTTCAGGCACCACATGAATGTGATGATTAGGGCGGCAATGGCTGCCCTTGCTACGCGCGGCCTGAGGCCTCCGCACTGCACACTGGGCATGCGTGACCCTATATGAGACCCTCTGCAGCCCTTCGAGGTGAGGACAGCAACCGTTCCTATCCATGGGGCAGGAATCTGATGCCAAGAAGGCCCCTTTGTCCAGGATAACACAGTTACGCAGGGCCCAGTGATCAGGATTTGAAGTTTCACACCCAGCCACAGCCGAGGCCTCTCAGCTACACTGCAGAGCTGCCTTTAACCAACAGCCGTCCGTGATCCACCACAAAGTGCAAGAAAACAGCCTCTCTTGAATCTTTCCAATGAAGAAACAAGTGCCCCAGAGCCTCCTCCCAGCCTGTGTTTTACACTCTCAGAAGCCAGGGGAAGAGATGGCTAAACCCCCCACTGAGTGGCTGGAGTCTTGTGGGCTCAGCCGTGCCTCTCACTTTGGCAGTTGTGCACAGTTGAGCGTTTTCAGAGCTGGAGAAGGCAAGAGGGGCTGCCTGCTCTCAGGGCTCCTTTCCTGCCAACTCACCTCTGGGTATTGAAGCCCATCTGCAGGAACAGACCCTGGCCCCACAGGAAGAAAGAGAGATGCTGTGCTCCTCCGGGCACTCGGTGGACCTGCCTGACAGCCACCCTGCCAGAGTAACAGGGGTTCCTAGAGGGACAAGCAGCTTCACGGCTCAGCACACGGATTACTCCTCAGGGGCCCACACCAAGCCGCTTCTCCAGGGAGAGAAGGCTCGCAGTAGAACCGCTAGCTTCCACTGCAGGGGAACTTGAAGACGACGGTCCAGGCTTTCACTCTGCAGGGGAGGACAGCAAGCCCTGAGGGACCACGCTGGACACAAAGACGCCAGTGGCAGCAAGCTGGTGCCATATCGATGGGGGGGCCAAATGTGACCTGGAGTTGAACGACACTCCAGGAAGCTCAGCAGGCCGGGAGCCAGGACCTCACACACTGGAAGGGGGGTTCCCAGTGCCCAGAGCTGTCTGCCCCCACATCAGCCCCTGAGCCGACTGTCTTCACTTTCCTGGGGAGTTGATCTTATTCTCCACCTGCCAGGAGGACAGCCCCCTACAGCCCAGGTCTGCATTCTTTTCTGACCACGAGAGGTGGTGTGTGGCCACCTTTACACCTCTGATTCAAAAACCCGGCAGGTGCCTCTCAATGATGCCACTTGCAGCCAGCGGCAGCACCAGGGCTGAGTGTCCTGGGAGGGCCTCAGGCAGTGGCCCGGTGTTTTTCACAGGCTAAAATGTGCTGGCCGCAGAGAGAGAATGACAGGAATGTAGTGGCTAGCCCTGAAGGCTGGCTCCCCCAAGTCCACTGTGGGAAGCACGGAGGTGACTAAAGAGAGCTGGGAAAAGATCTGGGCTGCAGAAACCCCTGAATAGTTCATGAGGAACTGAGGAGCCTGCCCTCTCTTGCCATCTTGAAAAAGAAAGAAAATGAAGAAAGGATGAAGACAAGTTCGGGAGACACACAGACAGCTCCTGTCATTTACCCACAGGTGCTCTGGAAGGAGGGGTGATGAGGCATGGCTCCTACCCCAGGGGACTTAGCATTAGTTGAGAACACAAAAAATAATAATTAAAAAAAAAACTGGGTTCATCAATGAGGCTGTCTTAAATATCACATTTTTAAAATTCAGAAGAGATTAGTCTTGGGGTCGGAAAGACCAAAATTTGGCCTCCTGCGGACTATGGGAGCTTCAAATGAACGGTTTTATCTCATAAGCCTTCATGTTCTTATGTGTACAATGGGATTAATGACTCTAATAGAATTGTCTGGTGAGACACAAGCCCATCTTTCCCGCCAGAGAGAAAGTTTAAGGAGTTAAGGGCGTTATTGATCATGGGATAAGGGGACGCAGGTGGGATTGGGTGTCCTCTGTTTTTTCCCCAACGTCCCTGCTTGGAGGGCAGAGTACTGTAGGACACATGTCCTAAGAAAGAACTGAATTCCCACCCCACTCCTATCAGGAAAGACGTCCCAGGGTTGTAGGAAGGAGGAGAGGCAGAGGGAGGTGATACGTGCGAGCACCAGCATGACCGTAAATTTTCTAGTAGCCGTACTAAAACCGCGGAAGAAACAGGCAAACTTAATTTTAGTAATGTATTGTATTTAATTCACTATATGCAAAATACTATCACTTTGATTACAACATGTAACCAATATAAAAATATAAATGAGACGTTGAACATACTTTTGTTACACCAAGTCTTCAAAATCTGACGTGTTTCACACTCATCACATCTCAATTTAGACAAGACCATGTCAAGGGTTCAAAGTTCCCCGGTGGCCAGTGGCCGTCGTGCTGGATGGCTGGCGTGTGCTGCGGAGGTGTGTCTTACACAGGAGCCTTCACCTCCTGGGCATTCGCCTCATGGAGCGCACGGTGTCAGGACTTGAGACTCTGTTTCCTCTGTGATTTCAGCTTGGGGTGATGTGGGAAGTCCCCAGTGCCCTTGTTCCACACCGCAAAAGTCATCTAAAGTGGTTTAAAACTTTCTGTAAAACATTTAAAGTTTTTAACATATCTGCAGTGAACTTTAATGCGATTCCATAAAAATTGAACAGACCTCAGAACGAGCTGGAAGAGTCAGTGGATGACCTTGGTGATTTTAATTAAATCCAAAGTGAAGAGTCAAGAATTTGAGAGCTCTATGCAGCCAGTGACTCAAAAAGGGTCAAGAACATTCGCGACAGGATCAGGTGGACAAATGGACCCCTTCCTGCCCAGCTGATTCTAGGATTGATTTGAACCAGTTCGTCCAGGTGTGCGGTCAAAGAAGTAGCATTTCAGGTGTGATTCCGTAATTAAGTTCCTTCCAGAAGGGCAGAACATACATCTGCACAAACCCCACTCCATCTGTTTCTCACCTTAGAGGACCTACCTTGTTTGTGATGGCAGATCTCAAACAAGTCATGATAATTATTCTCTTTTTTTTTTTTTGAGACGGAGTCTTGCTCTGTCACCATGTCACCAGGCTGGAGTGCCTTGGTGTGATCTCGGCTCACTGCAACCTCCAACTCCCAGGTTCAAGCGATTCTCCTGCCTCAGCCTCCTAAGTAGCTGGCACTACAGGCACATGCCACCACGCCCAGCTGATCTTTGTATTTTTAGTAGAGATGGGGTTTCACCGTGTTGGCCAGGATGGTCTCAATCTCTCAACCTCGTGATCTGCCTGCCTCGGCCTCCCAAAGTGCTGGGATTACAGGTGTGAGCCACCAGGCTGGCAGATAATTATTCTTTTAAGCACCTGTGTTTCTTGTGGGATGGTAGTTCAGAGAAGCTAGAGGTACGTGTGCATTTGTGGGGTGGGAGCAGAAGGATGCCTAACGTGGGGACTGGCTAGTGAAGTTGTCAGTCAAATTTGTGAATGACTTAAATTACAGATCCCAGCCTGAGTTCTAAAAGGCTGCAAACTGCTTCACCTACTCATGGTAATAAGTCAGTCATCGGCATCAGTCAGAACAGCAAGGTCTAAGCCAAAGGCAGCTCCCAGCTCCAGCTACCCAGACACCTCCTTGGCCCAGGCAGGGATGCTCCCTGAGTTCTCTGAATCTCCTTGTCGCCACTTCTTCCCAGGCCTCTTGGCCACTTATGCTGAGCACTGTGCGTTATAATTATGTGTGTTCTTGTATCTTCTCCCCTGCTAGATTTGAAGATGTTTAAATAGGGGGTTTGGCTCATTACTGTTCTATCTCCCAGAAGTTCCCACAGATGAGCAAAAGAGAAAGTCAAAAGCAGGTGTTGAGAGACTTAATCAAGGCATTTGACTTCCTCTGGCTCCTGTCATGGCTTTGTAGCCTCAAAAATCTCTGCAGTCTGGGCCAGGCCATCTTCCTCTTTCTCCCTCCTTTTCTCTGCTTTTTTGGCTTTGCAAGTGCCACAATGAGAAGTCTCAATTAACGGCTAGGCTTGAGGAAGATGACCTAGTTAACTAAATGAATGAATGAATGATTAAAGTTAACCAAAGAGTAATCAGCAAACATTTTTCTGATGCCTACGAAAATCCTCATTATTGAACATATTTTTAAATGCAGAAGTGCCCATCTGCCTTAGCAACAGTAATACAATGAGCATAAGCAACTTCTCGATGACTAAGGACCGTTGTGTGGTCATGATTTCTCATTACAGGGGCTTCTCCAGGCTGTCCACTCCACCCTCAGCCGTCAGTGCTCACCTCCCGCAAACTTCTTCTCATAAGGGATTGCACAGCTTCCAGGTACATCCAATCCTAACTGCAAATCAGCAGCTCCCTTGCCCATTGTCATCCAAAACTCTATGAGAATGTGCACTAGAACGTGCCAAATTGTAGGCTGAAAAAGTTCTAGGGAACATATTTTGTAAAAGCCGCAAAAGAGGTTGGCACGTACTGTCAACCCAAACCTGTCCCCACCCCTTCCTCTTCTCTTAGAGAACACACACGTATTTTATTCATGCACCAAGTGATTTAGAGGAGGTGGGGACAATCAGCCCTGTTTAGAAAAGCCGGTACGCTCAGCAGCAACCAGCGTAGTTCTAAAATGATTGGCATTGACAACACGAACTGGAACGTGAAGGGCAGTCCCCAGGGACTCCTGGAGATTTTTCTGTACCATAAAGGGAGGCGCAACACTCTTCTTTCTTTCTGCCTTGGGGCAAAGTTGTCTACGGATAAGACGCTCTGTGCAATAGCAGCCTCTTTGTGACCATGAGGGTGAGATCTGAGAAGCAAAGCCAGGAGGATGACAGAGAAGAAAGGTGAGAGAGCTTTGTTCTCACACACATAACCGATCACTAGATCTGCCAGCCTGGAATCTCCAGAATTTTCCATTTTGATTTAGGTTGTTAAGTGAGGGTTTCTGGGACTTAGAGCTGAAATCGTAACAATGCACGGAACTCTTACCTCCTTCTGCCCTCCAAGTAGATGGCAGTGGAAAATAATGAGAAAAACACAGTCCAGTTAATTTTGTATTCTTCATGGTCTGGTTCTAATGAATCATAATTGTATTTATATCTTTAACTTTTTGTTGTTGTTTTCTAGGGACATTTTGCAGCCATGGCTCCCAAGCTGTAGGAAGTCAGCCACATTGCCAGGGAAGTCTGTCTGAGTGCACCTCTGCTTTAGTCTGTTTTCCTCACCCCAGAAGCTCTACACCAAAGGCTTCCTGTTAACCCTCACACCTGGATCCTGTACAAACATGTCTGCCTGCTCTACCTTTAGCTGAGATGGTAACTCCTCAGCAGCTGTAAACATCTGAACACTCTCATAGTCAACAAAACAACAGAGCAGGAAGGCTACAGCCCAGCACACCAGGAGGCTCATGCCAGGGTTCAGAGATCTATACTGGTCACTCTGCTTCTAAGGCTCAGAGGTCTGTACGGGTCACTCTGCTTAAATGCAATAAGTTGAAGCACAACCAGTCGTAAGAAACATTCTTTCCCTTTGTCCTCTAGTTTTTAACTTTTGAAAATTTACATGCGGTACAATTCACTTCTTTGGTTTACAATTCAGTGAGTTTTTCCACATACACAGCTTCCTGTGTCCACCCCCACAGTCCGCATGCAGAAGTGTTCCAACTCTCCTGTGCTCTCCCCACCTCAATCTGCAGCAGCCGTGGATTTATTCTGTGTTCCTACCGTTGGGCTTTTTCAAGGATGTCACATCAACGGGCTGATGTAGTAGGCAGCCCTTTGTGGCTGCATTCTCTCGTGTACCGTAATGCACTTAGAATTCAATTCGTGGTGGCGTGTGTATCAACACACAATCCTCTCTCTTGCTGAGTAGTATTCCATCCTGTGGACATTCTCTCATGTACCGTAATGCACTTAGAATTCAATTCGTGGTGGCGTGTGTATCAACACACAATCCTCTCTCTTGCTGAGTAGTATTCCATCCTGTGGACATTCTCTCGTGTACTGTAATGCACTTAGAATTCAATTCGTGGTGGCGTGTGTATCAACACACAATCCTCTCTCTTGCTGAGTAGTATTCCATCCTGTGGACATTCTCTCATGTACCGTAATGCACTTAGAATTCAATTCGTGGTGGCGTGTGTATCAACACACAATCCTCTCTCTTGCTGAGCAGTATTCCATCCTGTGGACATTCTCTATTCTCTCATGTACCGTAATGCACTTAGAATTCAATTGGTGGTGGCGTGTGTATCAACACACAATCCTCTCTCTTGCTGAGCAGTATTCCATCCTGTGGATCTGCCACGGTCCGCTTATCCAGTCACTCACTGAAGCATAACGGGGTGTTTGTGATTATGAAGAGGACTGTGTTCTGCAGTGGGCAGGCCTATGCTAATGAACCCCCAAGTCGGAGGAAGCTGAGAGGCCAAAGAGGCTGACAAACCCAGTTTCTCAGAAAGAAACCTTTACTAGGGGCTCATGAACACAAGTCACATCTGTGTTTCGGGTAGCGTTGAGAAGAGATGGTGAATCCCTGTGCCGTGACCTCCCGGACACAGGGCTTATAGACCATAGGAAAGGAATGCAGTGGATACCTGGAGTTGACCCCTTGGGGAAAGGCAAGAATGTCATGTGAATCTGCCTAAGGGCAGGATTAATGGTCAAGATTGTTTTGACCCAAGGGCAGGATTTAAGGTAAGTGCATGCTCCTCCACAAGGAACAGTTGATGAAATAGAAACCTTGGAGGCATTCCCGGGACTGGGGTGAATCACAAGCTAACACGCAGATCTGCATTCGAGAGGGAGCTGCGCTGCCTCCACATACTGCTTTAAACACTCGTGGACAATTCTATGTGAACATCAGTTTTATTTCTTTAGGGTAATACCAAGGAGTCAGAGTGCTGGGGGATAAAGTAACTGTATGTATAATTTTTTACAAAACTGCCAAGTGGCTTTCCAGAGAAGCCAGACTCTTTTGCATTCTCAGCTGCAATAAATAAGCATCCTCGTTGCCACATCCTCACCAACACTTGGTATTGTGGATATATCTATCTATCTATATATATATAGTTGTTGTTGTTGTTGTTGTTTCAGACAGAGTCTCACCCTGCTGCCCGGGCTGGAGTGCAATGGCACGATCTTGGCTCACTGCAACCTCCACCTCCCGGGTTCCCACCATTCTCCTGCCTCAGCCTCCCAAGTAGCTGGATTACAGGCACCCGCCACCATGCCTGGCTAAATTTTTGGATTTTCAGTAGAGACGAGGTTTCACTGTGTTAGCTAGGATGGTCTTGATCTCCTGACCTTGTGATCCACCCACCTCAGTCCCACAAAGTGCTGGGATTACAGGTGTGAGCCACAGTGCCCAGCCGATATTTTAAATTTTGTCCATTCTATTAGATGCTAATGGCATCTCATCATTTTTTTTTTTTTATTTAAATGGTTTTTGGGTACAGGTGGTTTTTGGTTACATGAATAAGTGCTTTAATGGTGACTTCTGAGATTTTGGTGCACCTGTCACCTGAGCAGTGTACAGTGGACCCAATATGCAGTCTTTTATCCCTCACTCCCCTCCCAACCTTCCTCCCTAGTCCCCAAGGTCCATTATTTCATTCTTATGCCTTTGCATCTTCATAGCTTAGCTCCCACTTAGGAGTGAGAACATATGATATTTGGTTTCCCATTCCTGAGTTAATTCACTCAGAATAATGGCCCCCAGCTCCATCCAACTTGCTGCAAAGGCCATTATTACCTTCGGTTTCATGGCTGAGTAGTACCCATAGTGTATATATTGGTGTGTATATACCACATTTTCTTTATCCACTTATTGATTGATGGACACTTAGGTTGGTTCCCTATGTTTGCAATTGTGAATTGTGCTGCTATAAACATGCATGTGCAAGTGTCTTTTTCACAGAATGACTTCTTTTCCCATGGGTAGATACCCAGTAGTGGGATTGCCGGATCAAATGGTGGATCTACATTTAGTTCTTTAAGGAATCTCCTCACTGTTTTCCATAGTGGTTGAACTAGTTTGCATTCCCACCAGCAGATTGCCATCCCCCTACTGCTCATGATATTGTGTGTCCTGTTGCTTGCTTTTTTGCAAGATCTTCTGTAGCTCTTCTTCGGTGAAGCATCTGTTCAGATGTCCTCCTGAGACACTGACCTTCTCATCCTCTTGCACCCTTCCTGACTCCACCTGCAATTAAAATCCCTGGTGATGTGGACTCCCTTACCCTAGAGTTTAGCCAAGCCCCTATGCAGGATTTCTATAACTTTACCATTCATTTTTTTCTATGGCTGGGCACTGGAGATAACACGTAGATCCCAATGGTAAAATCCAGTTCAGTAAAAAGGATCCCTTGAACGTATCCGGAAATTTCTCCAGTGCCAGGGTGAGTACTGCAACTAGAAGGACACCCCGGGACCACTAGGAGAGGACAAGGTCACCGATGAGACCGATAAGACTGCCAGCAGCAAATATTCCCAAACTGAGGGCCAAGGTTTCATGGGCAGGCTCACTCCCTACCACATGCCCAGCGCTGGTCATGCAGTCGGGACAGGGGTTGTCATGGCGATGGGAAGACTACCCTGGGCAGTCATTGTGAAAAGCCTTCTGTGGGAGGAGGCTGTGGTTTTTGTTTTCTTAACCTGCATATGCTTGTGCCAAATTGCTTTGGCTTTGGGAAAGCTTACAGCTTGCATGATGGGGGCGGGGGAAGCAATTTTTTAAAAATACTAAAACTGATTACATCTGCTTATTCATTTTAGGAAAGTGGATGAATTAATTTCAGCTGTGGATTTTTTCAATTTAGCAAAAATTGTAAATGAACCTTTTAGCTATGAAAGGTAAAGGTCCATCGACATTCTCCATGGGAGAGGTTAAGACAGAGTGAAATTGCTCTGCCTAAAAAAGTAATGCAAAGGTTCAGGTACCAGTGGTCTCCTGAAAGAAATGGGGCAGGCGTCCTGGGACTCCAGCAGAGAAGACTGGAGGCAGGGCTTGCTAGAGAGACTGAAGACCAGTCCCCCAGCAATGCAGTGGAGGGGCCTGGAGGAAGGGGGCAGGGCTAGGGAAGCATCCTGGGGCAGAGGTAGATGTCCAAGAGATGGGATTGACAGTGACTCGTGGTGCTCCACACCCCAGGCTGCAGTTGCCCAGTGTTAACCACAAACCACCATTCCACAGCCTGTGCTCCCACCTGCACAAGAGTCACAGGTTCCAGGGATCGGGATGTGGACATCTTTGGGAGCCATTATTCTGCCCACCACACCTAATAATATGAATGTCTTGGAAAACGGTGGAAACACGATGTGCCTAACTGACAGCGGGATTCCTGGGGAAGGATGGACTAGTTTGTCAAAAGGCTAATTCAAGACCTAGAATCCCACAGCCCAGGGAGAAAACGATGTGTTTCCCCGGATCTAGCCAGACCCCAAGCCCATGAGGCTGCAGTCTCTTCACAGGACTCCCAGGGCACCGTGCCCCCAAGGCCTTGTGGGGCAATGGTGGGATTGAGCTGAGCAGAAGAGTCCCCAGTGACAGGGCGGCCACTGCAGGAGAGAAGATGAGAGGGGGACCCAGGAGCGAGCAGAGATGGAGACCAGACGCGACTGCTGGCCAGCCAGGAATTCTCAGCATTCTCAGAATTCTGAGGGTTCAGGAATTCTCAGAAACGCTGGCCAGTCCCACATCTGTGTGACACAGGCCTGAGCTACAGTTTCCCGGGCATTAAAGAAAGGGAGGCTGCAGAGGGCAGGCAGACGAGGCCATCACCATGGACATGGACACCATAATAACCAAACTGCCTAAGAGCCTTGAACCAGCCCCGGCTTTGCCTCTCCACACCTCGAGGTCCCTCTGGGATACCCTAGCTTTGTCCAAACTGGCTGTCTTTTGTGAGTGGAGCAGTACTCTTCATAATTACACACACACCCGGCCAATTCCAAGGAGATTCTCCTGCTGAGAAGCAGCAGGGCCTTTGTGCCAATCACCAAATACTTTCCTGACAGGACTTCCCGGAATCATGCATGCCTTTGGGAACCCGTAATACCCTGGGCAGCTTGTTACACAGGGAACCAAGCAAGGGAGATTCAGCCCCTGCCCTGCCTCACACACCCAGAGGTGGCAGTGCCAGGAGGCTGGCCCAAGAGGCCTGGCTCCAACCACGGTTCTTCTCATCCCACCAGGCTGACCGTGGCCGGGACAGCAGAGGGGGCTCTGAATTCCCTATGCACGCCATGCTTCCAGGTGAGTGGAAGGAGACCGTGTCCATCTGCAGCCATCGCCGCCCGGCAGATGCCCCGCGTGATTGATGGCACGAGCCAGCACAGTCTCAGTGTGCATCGCTGTAGGAAACGTAATTGATGAGAGAATTGTCAGAAAGGATTCTGGGTGTGTTGCGGGGGTGTATGTTAAAGGTAAATCGAAAGGGAAAGAAGCATTGCTTTGAAATAAAATGCTCTCCCATTATAATTTGTAATATTTCCCCGAGAAATAATCTTCCTAATTTTTTTAACTGAGACTTTAGAAATCAATCTCAGTCAGGTAACAAGGCAGTTCTTAGCAAATAAGATGCATAAAGAGTACACATTTCTAATATCCAAAGACAAGAATGCAATTTGAAATCTCCCGGGAGGGCAGGCCCCCAGCCACAGTGCATTCCAGTTTTGGGAAAGCAGACGTGCTCACACGGGACTCGAACATGCACCAATGGGTTGATAGGATGAAGGGTGCTGGGGGCTGGGGGGTGAGGAGGAGCAGGACGCTGGGGGCTGAGGGCTGGGGGTGGGGAGGAGCAGGGAGCGGGAGGCGGCAGAGCCACCCTGGCAGCTGAGACCCAAAGGCAAAGACACTGCCCTGAGCAGCCATGGCCTCAGACCCACTGTCTGGTTATTTCACAGGCCAGGCTGCAAGACTCAGCCCAATGCTGCTGGGGAGACAGCTATCGGCAATGGTTCTTTGTCACCTTCAATAGGATTGACTAGAGCCTGGTCATGTGTCCAGAGCACAGGGAGGTGGCAGTGAGTCACGAGGAAGTGAGAGGGGCTGTGGTTCAGGTGGCCCTTCTGCCTGGAAGAGAGACCATGCACCACAGCTCAGCACATGGAATGGGCATGGTAGGAGCTCCCTGCACCCAAACCCTGAGCCGCGCCAAGGTCTCCATGATCTGACGCAAAGTCCAACCCTGGGAAGACCCTTCAGGTCTGGTTTCTTCAGGTTTCATGCTGCCCACCGCAGGGCGGGCCCCTCAGAACCCCACAAGGTCTCCTGCAGCTCCCACACGTGCTGCACAGGCCACCCCGGTCTCCTGGAGTCCACTCAGGTGTGTGCAGGGTGGGTCGCCCGTTTGCCCCCAGTTCTCCTGCCACTCACATCTGCGTTGTTCCTGGACATCCGGCACCCAGGCACCCTGAGGCATGAACGCTCTTCTGAAGCCCAGGTCCTGCGACCCGGGTTTGTTCCCCTCACATGCCCTGAGGCTCACTCCTGCCCCATCCCTGTCCCTTTAGAGGGGGCTTCTGGTCACCCCCTTCCAAGGACACATGGCCTCCCTCCCTGAGACCCTTACCGAATGGACTGCCTGCACCAGTGGCCTCAGAGGCGGAAACGCTGTCTGGTGTGCACTGTCAGGATCCAGTTTTACCCACGAGGAATGGAAAAGTCCTCGTGCAGCAGAGCCAGGAGCAGAGGCTTCATGGCCGCCCCAGACCCCACACTCTAATGCCTGCTGGCTCCTGATGTCCGAGCAGCCTGCAGCGGCTGTAACAAATGACCACACACAGCACAACTAATTCTCTAACAGCTCTGAGGTCAGGACTCCCACATGGGTCTCCCTGGACTCGAGTCAGGCCTTCCGCAGGGCTGGCTCCTTCATGGGGCTCTAGGGGAGGGTCCATCGTCCTGCGCTCCTGCCTAGAGGCTGCTGCATTCCAGGGCCCCTTCTTCCATCCTCAAAGCCAGTAAGAGCGAGTTGAGTCTCTCCAACAGAATCACCGTAAAGACTCCTGTGATTACAGTAGGCCCGACTAAACAACCCAGCACAGTCTCCACATTTCAAGATCCTCAACCCTGCTATGCACAGCCCCTTTTGCCAGGGAGGGTGGTACATTCACAGGCTCCAGGGATCAGGATGTGGGCATCTTTGGGAGCCATTATTCTGCCGGCACACCTAATAACATGAATGTCTTAGAAAATGGCAGAAACACGGTGTGCCTAACTGACAGCGGGATTCCTGGGGAAGAATGGTCATATTTTGTCAAAAGGTTCATTCCAGACCAATAATCCTACAGCCCAGGGAGACAACAATACGTTTCCCTGGATCCCACCTGACCCGCAGCCCATGAGGCTGCAGTCTCTTCACAGGACTCCCAGGATCCTGCGCCCTCAAGGCCTCATGGGGCAATCGCAGGATTGTGCTGAGCCAGGCCCTGACAATAGTCTCCACTGCATCTCGGACCCCCAGGCCTTCCCTGAAATATCATGGCCAACTCTCCATCATTACACGGGAAAATCCTGCCCCGAGGTGACCATGGACAGCCTCCTAAGTCTTTGCTGCTCAGCTCAGAGCTTGGTAGGCTGGCTGGGCCAGGAATTATTTAGCCACCAGTGAAAAGATCACCTAACACCAGCTGGCTGAAGTTTTTAAAAAGTGTGCAGGTGGGGACTGTGGGCTGTCACTGGGGAGTTCCAAGGACAAACCTGGGCATCTCAGTTACGGCTTGATCTCTGGGCTCAAAAGATATACCCATACTTTCTACCTCCTCACAAGTGGACTTCATTCTCAGGCCTACCTGGTGACCTGGACCAGGCTCACATGCTCCAGGTAAACCCCAATTAAAAAAACAAAGCACCAACACATGTGACTCTCTTTCCGCGATGCAAGCAAAACTCTAATCATGCCTCGTTGGCTCAGATGTGGTCACATGATCACTGCTGTCCAGTTACAACATCTGGAGCCGGATGCTCTGATCACCTGTCCCCACTCACCTGCTCATTCCTGGAATAATACCCTGGTATTAGCTCCATAAGAAGCACATGGGCTGAGCGGGAGATGGTAGCTCTCCAAGGAAAACTATTCCTACAAGAAGATTGGAGGTAAGGGGAGACAAAACCCCAGAATACTTCCTCCCCCTAATTTCTAATCTCTAGTTAAATAGTCTGCAGCCAGCTGCCGGGGTTGGGGGGGTGGTGGCTCACGCCTGTAATCCCAGCACTTTGAGAGGCCAAGGCAGGCAGATCGCCTGAGGTCAGATGTTCGACACCAGCCTGGCCAACATGGTGAGACCCCATCTCTACTAAAAAATACAAAAATTAGCCAGGCATGGCGGTGGGCGCCTGTAATCCCAGCTACTTGTGAGACTGAGGCAGACGAATTGCTTGAACCCAGGAGACGGAGGTTGCAATGAGCCGACATGGTGCCACTGCACTCCAGCCTGGGCAATGGAGTGAGACTCCGTCTCAAAAAAAAAGAAAAAAAAAAAAAAGGTAGTCTGCAGCCAGCAGCCTGAATGCCAAGTGTGGCAGTCGCGCATGAGTGAAACATGGTGGCACTGCCCCAGAGGAATCCCTGAAGCCTTTTTCAGCCCTGGGTTGGAGTCAGGGTCAGCACAGAGTGACTTCATCTCACAGGAGACACAGTGTCAGGGCGTCAACCAGGGCCCAACTTCTCCAGTGGGGTTTGCTCGGGGTGAGGAAAGGCAAGGTCTGTGCATGACACGTGCTGGCCTTTGCCTCCCACTAGCAATCTTGTCTGCACCAAAATGCTCCTTCCTAATCTAGTAGTTGATCCAGAGAAGCAAATGTGTAGATCTTGGTAAAAGGCTGATTTCACATGCACATAGTAATGGGGCATTTTGAGAGTGTAGCTAATCCATGAATATTAAAAATAAAATATGTTTGATCAATGAAGTATTTGTGTGTGGCAGAATAGTCCTGGGTTCAGCCCAACCAACTCTCACGGCTTAATTACTGTCATCAGATTGGTTTCCAGAAGAATAAGGGTATTTTGACATGTATCGATCTGGCATTGTGGTCACAGGCATTCAGAGATGAGTAGCTGCCTGTCGCCTTTCTAGTCTGTATTGGGAACACATCAGAATCATTGATGTGAAACCACCTCATATTGATAAGCTGGTGAACTAAAAATGACCATGATGGCGTGATTAATCATTGCATATTAACCAAGGTTATTAGAACAGGGAAATATGAGGCTTTCACTGCCTCTTCACAGCGCTCAATTTAACAATCCATCTTCATTTCCCTCGTGTTTCTTCTTCTTCTGGGCCTGTTTTTTTTTTTCCTTATCCTCAATTAATTACAGTCAGTTAGATGATGAACACAATAACTTTCATGGTGTACCTGAAGAGACCTGCTCTTGGGGAGACTGTCTCAATGCAAAAATGTAGCAGGTTAGTTCTGGAAGATTTAGTTTCTGCTGGCAGGAACCTGGGAGCTTGGAAGAAGGAGCCAAGGGCCATCACAAGCATGTCCCCGAGGCATTCAAACTGGAGACAGACAGCCCTGCCCTGGCTCCCTCTGCGATGCTGGTTTCAGA
The DNA here is from genome assembly GCF_024542745.1 of Macaca thibetana thibetana. NCBI lineage: Eukaryota > Metazoa > Chordata > Mammalia > Primates > Cercopithecidae > Macaca > Macaca thibetana. The sequence goes on along the minus strand of NC_065587.1, from coordinate 38,844,654 downwards.
GCACACGTGTCCTTTGTGTCCTGAACTGGACATCAGGGAAGGGAGCGGGGCTGGGTCCCACTTGGTTTTAGCAAGGAAGGTCACATAGTAGGTTGCCTGTTTCTAATATTTCTCTCAGTTTGTGGGATGGAGTTTTCCGGTCCCTGGAGGAAGGACAAGAAGTCAAACTCAAAACTGCTAAGTAAGTGGAGGGTGAGAGGGGCCTGAGTTCCATGGCATCGGTGGCCCCAAATTATTTGGGCTTGGTCTGTGTTTTCCTGATTATGTTTCCTCTAATGTAGCTCCATCCTATATTCTAGGAATATTCCCTTGAAACAAAATAAGGAAACACACTGAAGCCTCACATCAGATTCATTGTTTCTTTCAGTACAGTTTTATTGGACCTCTACTGTCTGCACAGAGCTGCAGGAGGGGCTGTGGACACGGGGAGGGACCCAAGGGACCTATTCCCCAGACAGAGCAGTGGATATGGGAACAGGCCCTGGAAGAAGACTCTCTGACCTTGAATCTGAGTTGGTCATTTCGCAGCTCAGATACGGTTTGACTGTGTCCCCACCCAAATCTCATCTTGAATTGTAGCTTGCATAATCACCATGTATCATCAGAGGCACCAGGTGGGAGGTAATAAAATCATGGGGATGGGTTTTTCTCATGCCGTTCTCATGATAGTGGATAAGTCTCATGAGATCTGATAGTCTTATAAACGGGAGTTCCCCTGCACGTGCTCTCTCTTGCCTGCAGCCATGGAAGACATGCCTTTGCCCCTCCTTTGCCTTCCGCCGTGATTGTGAGACCTCCCCAGCCATGTGGAACTGTGGGTCCATTAAACCTCTTTTTCTTTACAAATTACCCAGTCTCAGGCATTTCTTTATAGCAATATGAAAATGGACTGATACAGCCCCCGAGCCTCAGTTTCCTTCTCTGTAAAGTGGAGGTAGGGATAGTGCATGTTGTTACTGTTGTGCAGATTTAATGAGATCATCTTGCGTATGAAAAGCCCAGTATAGCACCTTACCCCTGGTGCCTGCTCAATAAACATCGTCTGTGAATGTTAATTAGGGAAAACTAACCCTATCCCAGTGACAACAGCGCAAAGCAGAAAGGGGTTAGAGTCACAAACAGAGCACTGGTTATGGATCTGCTGTTCCCAAAGTGTGACCGGCAACAGCTGCACCACCAGGGAATGTGTTAGAAGTGCAAATTCTCAGGCCCCACCTGGACTTGCTGACTCAGAAGCTCTGGTTGGGGGGTGGGAGGGCAGCTCTGTGTTCACTGCCCTGCGGGATATTCTGATACTGGCTCTAGCCTGGCAGCCACTGTGATCATCTCCTGCAGCTGGAGACTAGAAGGAGAGAGTGCCCACTGCCGGGCGACCCGGCAAGGTTCCCTGAAAGAGGTTGCAAGGGGACAGAATGAGAGGGGGCTTGGCAGTTCAGAGTGAGAGAAATAAATATGTAACCATTAGGTTTGTCTCTGAGTTTCCAATGTTTTCACATCGAAGTGGTTGGCTGTCAGGACTCTCCCTGAGCCCTTCTCATCCCACCAGGCTGTGTAATGGTCCTGAGCACTGCGAGGTCCTCTGGGGCAGCCACACTTGTCTGTCTTTCCTATAATGCTGGGAACTCCTGGGGGCCAGGGTCAGAGACTGTAGCAGCTCTGTGACAAATTAGCTGAATTTAGCAGCCAGGGCAACACAAATGTATTATCTTAACAGTTCTGTAGGTCAGAAGTCAGACATGGGTCTCCCTGGGTCCAAATCAATGTGTCTTCAGGGCAGCCTTATTTCTGGAAGCTCAAGGGGAGAACTCATTTACTTGCCTTTTGCAGCTTCCAGAGCCCTCTTTCTCCACCTTCAACGCCAGCACTGCACCTCTCAGTGCTGTTCCCCACAGTTTCATCCCCCTGACCCCCTCTGACCCTGCCTCTCTTCTGCCTCCTGCCTATGAGAACCATGGAGATCATGGTGGGCCCACCTGGGTAACCGAGTATAACCTCCATCTCTAGGTCAGCTGCTTAGCAAGCTTAATTCCATCTGCAGCCTGAATTCTCCTTTGTCATGTAAGGCAGCACACTCAATCCACCAGTTTCAGTGATTAGGACACGGACATCTTTGAGGTGCATCATTCTGTTCACACAGGGCCCATGTTCCTCTCCATCTGTTAGCCTGGTGCCCCAACAGTGTAGGGTGGTGACTAACAGTGAGCATTTGTGAATCAGATCCATCTGAGTTCAGTTTGTGGTCCCCTGCTTTTCCTTGTGTGGCCTTAGGCAAGTTTCTACACTTCTCGGAGACTCTGTGGTCTCATCTGCAAACCAACAATGACAGTAGCACCTACAGCACAGGGATATTATGCCAAACTTGCAATGCCCTCGTCACTGTGTTATTGTGACCATTGGAAGGAAAATTAGAGCTTGCCTACTCTGACCCCACCTTCTATGCCCACCATCTCTCTGCCACCTCTGGCAGATGGTGCAGTGGGGCAGACTGTCTCCTGGCCAGCAGTTTTTCCCCGCCCTCTGGCCACACTGCCCATGCTGCTTGAGAAGACAGCTTGGTGACATGCTAAGCCACCTGGAGTGGCTGGAACTGACCACACACTGAGTCCCAGGATGGGCCATGATGGACTGGAGCCAATCAGTGGATCCCAGACCTCTGACCCAAAACTTGTGTCCTGGATGGGATGCTGTCCACTCAGCCATGGAAGCACAGGTCTGGAGCCCACACACCATGTCTCCAGAGCCATCCTGGCTAACACGGTGAAACCCCATCTCTACTAAAAACACAAAAAACTAGCCAGGTGTGGTGGCAGGCACCTGTAGTCCCAGCTACTCAGGAGGCTGAGGCAGGAGAATGGCCTAAACCCAGGAGGCAGAGCTTGCAGTGAGCTGAGATCACACCATTGTACTCTGGCCTGGGCGACAGAGCGAGACTCCATCTCAAAAAAAAACAAAAAACAAAAAACAAAAACAGAAAACGAAACTGTGAAGTCCCCAGTAACATTGGCTGGCACATAAACCCACTCTGGATGTGGCCAGATGCAGCTGATTCTAGAGACATGTTGTGTCTGTTGATGTCTGATTGCATCTTAATGTGAAGCGATGGTTCACACTAACGGGATATCTGAGTGGGAAGGCAGCCTGGTCCAGAGGGCTCTGCACTTGTGATTTTACATGACATACACTTGCTACTGACGGCTCTTGACGCCATTGGGAACCACCAGCAGGAACAGATACGCAGTTATGCAACCACATCCTTTTTGTCCAGTGCTCCTGGCCAGCCTCAGACAGTGACCCAGCCCTGAGTTGACAGAGTGGATGGCCAGCAAGGTGTTGGCTTTGATATCTCAAAGCAAGGCTGATATGGTTAGGTTTTGTGTCCCCACCCAAAGTCCATCTTGAGTTATAGTCCTCACAATACCCACCTGTCGAGGGCAGGACCTAGTGGGAGGCAACTGGATCATGGAGGCAGCTTCCCCATGCTGTTCTCATGTTCGTGAGTGAGTTTTCAAGAGATCTGATGGTTTTACAAGGGGCTCTCTCCCCTTCACTCATACACACTTCTCTTGCCTGCTGCGATGTAAGACATGCCTCTTCCCCTTCCGCCAAGATTGTAAGTTTCCTGAGGCATCCCCAATGCTGTGGTCCCTTTGCCATATCTCCCACCGCTCTCAACAGGGAATTGCACTGGACTTCCAACAAGGAAGAGAGATGGCCTTATCCCCATTTCACAGATAAGGAAACTGAGCATCAAGGAATGTGCAACCAGCAGGTGGCAAATACCAGTCTTTTCTTTATAAATGACCCAGTCTTGGGTATGTCTTTGTAGCAGTGTGAAAATGGACTAATACAAAAGCCATCTCACCACCCCTTGCTTGCATGGGCCATTGATTTGGACTTGCCATCAGGGCCCAGCGACCCTGGCCGGGCATCCCTTGGACCACTCCTCACACTGCCCAGGCTGACAGGGGATGACCCTTGAAAGGCCCGGCTCCCTCTCTACACAGCTGCTAGGCTTATGAGCTCTGAAAGGTGCAGGCCTCCAAGAGCCTCCATTTGACCCTTGATGATGAGAGGGGAAGAAGAGCCATCTCTCAGCCCACGGTTGGAAGGAAGTGGGCTTCATACTCATTTGCATAGCTCCTCTCAACCTGGCCATTCCTCTCAACTTGGCCCCTTCCTTTTTCAAGTAGCAAGGAAAAAGGCTGAGAGAACCAGGGGAGGGAGGCTCTTAGGAGGTCTTTAAAAGGGGCTATTTTGTTTCATTTATCTGAAAAGTCACACCATGCATGGTGAAGGGGGAAGAAGGAGAAGAGGAGGAGAAGGAGGACTCGTGGAGGATGACTGGCACCTGGGAAAGCAGATCCCCTCAACCTCTGGCTCCGTGAGTGACACAAACGTCTGTTCTGGGACATCCTGCAGGAGGTGGCTCTCCCTGACTCGAGCTGAGCCTGCTCACCACAGTGTCTGGTGTGCATGATATTTCTCTTATTTGCTAGGTTCAAAGCTTTGTGCCCACAGCTTCTTTGCTGGTTCTTTCACACATCTGCCCAGGGCCCAGGCCTGCCATGTCCGGAGTGCTTCCTGACCCCCACATGCCTGTCACCTCCTTCAGTTCTCTGCTCACTCATCACCTCCCCATGGAGCTCTTTCCCCAGCCCCGCTGCCTGGCCCCATCCAGACTTCCTCACCCATAGCGAGCTCTGCCTGCGCTGGCTCCCTGTATAGACTGGCTCCTCTTCTGGGAGGCCGGAGCAGTCTGGTTCAAGGTATAAGACCCTCCTCTGCTCTGTAACTGCTGTGGTTGAGAGGCCTAACTCGAACCCCAGGTACAAACCGGAGTCACAACCAGGACATTCAGCCACACACATGAGTTTCCCAGGACAGGGCTATACCCTGCACAGCAACCCATGTGTAGAAGTCTCCTGGAGCTTCCGTAACCAATGACCACAATGGGGAAATATATTCTCTCCCCGTTCTGGAGGCTCAAAGTCTGAAATCAAGGTATCAGCAGGGCCATCCTCCCCATAGAGGCTCTGTGGGAGGACCCTTCCTGGCCTCTTCTAGCACTGGTGGCTCTTGGTGTTCCTTGGCTTGGACACATCACTCCGAAGTCTGCCTTCATTTCACATGTTTTTTTCCTCTTCTTTCCCTGTCTCTGCTCTGTGTGCCTATTTTTATTTTGTATTCTTTTGAGACAGGGTTCTGCTCTATCACCCAGGCTCGAGTGCAATCCAGCTCATTGCAGCCTCAAACTCCCAGGCTCAGGTGATCCTCCTGCCTCAGCCTCCCAAGCAGCTGGGACTACAGATGCATGCTACCATGCCCAGCTAATTTTCTTTTTCTTTTAAAGATGGGGTCTCGCTATGGTGCCCCAGCTAATCTCAAGCTCTAGCGCTTAAGAAATCCTCCTGCCTTAGCCTTCCAACATGCTGGGATTACAGGTGGGAGCCACCATGCCCTGTCTATTTAAGGATACTCGTCATTGGATTTAGGGTCCACCTGGAGGATCCAGGAAGATCTCATATCAAGATCCTTAACTTAATCACCTCTGCAAAAACTCTTTTTCCAAACAAGGTCACATTTATAAGTTCTTGGTGTTAGCACACATATCTTTCTGGGGATCACTATATACTTACAAATAATAAAATTGTGCACATTGTATAAACACTGATGGCATGCCAGACAAAGTGTTACATACTTCACTTTTGTTTGCTCATTTGATCTGATAGTCCCTTTGCCATATCTCCCCCCACTCCCAACAGGGAGTTGCACTGGACTTCCAACAAGGAAGAGAGGTGGCCTTATCCCCATTTCACAGATAGGAAACAGCATCAAGGAGTGTACAACCAGCAGGTGGCAAATACCAGAACTCAGATGCGTGTCTTCCAGGCTTCCAAGGCTGTGCTCCCACATACTCTGCAGCAACTGCCTTGCAGATGAAGAGGCTGGGGCTCAGAGGCTTGCCCAAGTCCCCATGACTGAGAAGTGATGAACACAGACCTGAAATTCCACTGCTTCCCATTCCATGCTCTTGCTGCTGTAAGATGCCTCCTCCTCAGGGTCCAAAGAGGATAGAGCAGCCTCTGGTCAGATGGCACCATGTGCTGGCTTACAATGCAGAAAATCTTCCCTCCCTTCTTCCCGGGGCCACTTGCCTCATCCCACTGAAGTCTTGCCTCATCCTACTGAAGCAGGGCTTGGATAAGTAGCTTGTTCAGGCCAATGGAACATAAGCAGAGACAACATGCCAGTCCTGAGCCAAGCCTAGAGGGCATCTGGTGCTTCCTCATGGCCTGTTGTGTTCCTACTGTTACCACAAGAAACCATGCCCTGGGTAGCCACTAGTTCAAGGATAATGGGAGACTCAAGGAGTAGAATTCAACCCAAATCATAGCCTGGAGCCTGGAACCTGGAGCCAGGAGCTGGGAGTCCGGAGTCCAGCCTAGCCCAGCCGTGGTGCCGGGCAACTCTCTTACTGGCTCGTAAGTGATAAATACCCATTGTTTTCAGCCTCTGGGTTATGGAAAGATTTGTTATTCCAACATTGCTAACTGATACAGATAGGTCTAAATTTGGATGGTTAACAAATATGGAATATATCTTAAGAATAACAGATTATTCTCTGATTCAGAAAAAAAAATGTACAACATAAAATCCGAAATAGATGGCCCCATGCTAACTAAAACCAATACGCAAGCTAGCTCCTTACAATTTAAAAGGGAATTGGAATTTGAGATGGGACAGGGGTTTTTCATTTGAGGTGTTTTGAATGGAAGCATCAAGATCTCCACAAATGTACTTCTCACTTTTTAAAGGCTTTTGTTTATACCTAACACTAAACTGATGCTAGATTGAAACATCAATTGACAACCTGATATGGTCAATGAAGAATGTTCAACTTACATGGAAATCCATGTACAAACATGGGCCTTCTATTCAGCCAGTCCCAATTGAAAATTTTCATCTCAAAATTCACTCTAATATGTGGATTGTGTTTATTTATGGGTGACAGCTAATTTGCTTTCTTCCTGTAATAAAATAATTAAAATATTTTGCTCTCTGAGTTGTATTTTTTCAGGGTAATCCTTTCATTAAAAGTCATTTAATATCCTTCTGTTCTGTTATCTGCTACATTTCAACTTTTGTGTTTTCTCTGCTTTCCTTGTCTTCTGTCATATTTCCCCTTTTTGTTCTTTTGTTATGATGGCTTATTTTCTGCCCTAAAACAAGCTTTGAACTTAAAAACCTGAAAAGCATTTTATTTGGAATAAAAGAATCCGCAGTGTCACACATTTGTCAGCTAATATGTTCCTTCCTATGCTTTGTTTTAATTTTTCGGAGTGATTGTTTATGAACGAAGCCTTTGGTTTCTCGGAGGCTGGTTTGGTCTTTCTACCCATTCTTCACAGAAAACGATAATCCTCCTGATAGCATAATCATCACCGTAGCAACCGAAGGCGATGTCACCAACAGGATTATGACTTAAGAGCCCAGATTTGCATCTCACACCCGCTACTTACGTGCCAGGGGCCTCTGTGGATGCCACTCCACAGCCTCGTGTGTTAAGAGGCACACAAGAGCTGCCTGATTGGCTCCCAAGCTCAGAACCAGGAGCCAGGGAAATCATAGCGAAATCAGAACCTGATGTGGCCCCGTCAGCATCACGCGCACACTCAGAGCAAAATGACCTGCTCTTCAATGTAGTTTGGTTTAGTTTAGTTCAGTTGTCCTGCCCACCGGCTCCTGACCCTCCCGCCACTGAGGGGTGGTATTTGAAAGCACAGGTGAGTGCTTCATAGGTACCAGGTGCATGATCTAATTCTGGGTTCCTCAATCTTTTAACAGCTTGGGAAGAACAAATCAAAGGACTGATGCTCGCCTGGGTTTGGATTCCTCCTTTAGCCTTTGGCAAGTTACTTAACTGAGTAAATCCTCAATTTCCACCATGACAAAGGAAAGATGGTGTGCGACTATTATGTTTTTATTCCGGATTGAACTACTCAGTATATTCACAAGACCACTGAAGGCAGCACAGGGAAGTTCTTGTGGGTTGGTGCTGTGCTCATCAAGTCCACAGACACCTTAGGGGTCGTCAGGATATTATTGGGTCTTCTAGGTATCCCAGTGGTTTGGTTGGTGATTGCTCACCCATTTCACAGATGGCAAAACTGAGGCTTAACGGAGTTTCCTGTGATGCTCCAGATCACAGAGCTAAAAGGAGTAGAGTGATGGCTCAGACGTGGGCCTCCCAGCTCAAGTTCTGTGCTCTGGACAGAAAGTCAGGGTGACCCTGAAGGACGAGGCAGCTGTGCAGGGACAGGATAGGCCCATCCTGGAAGGCTCATTGGCTGAGGGAAGGAGGATACAAGGGAAATAATTCCCTTTCATCCATCCATCCCCGCTATTGCTCCTAAACTTCCCTTCCATCCCCAACTTCTTTCCTTTCTTCTCCTTGGGACAGCAACGGCACAGAGAGTGGGCCACCATCTCTTACTGCCCACTCAACCATTGCTGGGGACTGATTCTTTCAGCTCTGCATAGAATTCAAGAACTATATTTGGATCTGCTTCACAACAGTAATCCCCACAACCTTAAAACATGCAAAATAAAAATAAATTAATCATCCATCAGCATTTTACAGTACATTTATAATTTTTTACTTAAATGTTTAATATCATAAAACAAGCTTGGCTCATGGAGAAAACTTGATTTCATGAGAAGAAATTGCTCTCTTTTAAGTGAAAGTAAATACTCTTTAGGGCATCCCCAGAGAGGAAATGAAGATGCAGGAAGGTGGTCCCAAGTTGGCCAAATCTGGCAATTATTCTCTCAAAGGCAGCAATGTGTCACAGCAAAATGCAACACTTCCCTCAGTAACCGGTGGGACTGATTTATGAGCAAAAGCAAAGACATTGTTCCCCAAACAACCTTTGAGTTACTAACTCCCTGAGAGGGAAGACCATAGAAGGAGGGGGACCCAGGAGGCTCAGGGATGCAGACCAGCTCTGAGAAGGACCTGTCTGTCACCTTTCCTCAGGGTTCTGTTACTCTGAATGGCAGATCACCATCACCTTCAAGCCCCGGTCTTGTTCTCTGATTGGTCATTCTTAGACAGAGATAGGTTGCCCATTAAGACCCATTGTTCTGACTCTGAAATGAAGGAGAATGAAGCAATTAACATCTTGGCAGTGGGCAGAATTAATCATGCTTGGCCATTTTATTTAAGTTCTCCCCGCAAATGCAGCACCGAAAGGCACTTATTAGTTCACACAAAGAGGCATCTCTGAACAGCAAACATTCAATTATTCCGATGTTTACTGTTGAGAAAACCACAAAAGAAAATATGCATTCAACAGACACATTCTGAAAGGTCTTATAAAAATGAGGCTATTTTCACAGTTTCTAAGGCATATCCTATAATTTTGTTTTTTAATCATTGCAACCTACTGGATTCAATATTAGATTCTTATTTCTACCTCTCCAAACCCTCATCATAGTCTTCTGGCCATTCAGCAAAATACATTACATTGCAAAGCTGAACGTAAGCATAGTCACCTTACATTCAGCTTTGCAATGTCTTACCTCCACTGTCACCAAACTAGTGAGCACCTCAGATCAGGTTAAGGAGAAACGACACATGAGATTTGTAGACTGTCTTCCTCTCTCCCATGACCATAGTGGTCATGTGGTTGCATTGATTACCTGATTAATGGCCTCCTCGTATCCCTCTCCCACTGACTCTGGGCTCAGCCAGATGACTTTCTATGGCCAATGGATGTTAACAAATGTGACCCGAGCCAAGTTCTGAAAAGATATTCACTCTCTTTGACCTCTGCCACCACCAAGAGAAAATATTCAGGGTTGATTGACAGAAAAATAATCTAAAAGATATCTAGAGGAGATTGGACTGGCCTCCAGAACCACCCTGGACCAGCAGCCCCCAACCAACATGCAACTGACTGCAGCACAGCGAGCCACCCCACTAGAGGCAGCTGAGCCTGGCTCAGATCAGCAGAACTGCCCAGCCAATCCAAAACTCAAGGAAAAATAGTGAATGGTACTTCTTTCAAGCCATTCAATGCTGGGATAATTTGTTATGTGGCACTATTGAGGCAATAGGTAGCTGATACAAACCTAACCCCAGTTGCCATTCATTAAGCACATGTTATGTGTCAGGGATGGTGCCTGACACTTTACAGACACAACTCTGATCTGCCCAATGATGCCACCATTCAGGTGTCATTATTCTCATTTATATAGATAAGGACACATGTCTTACACAGTAGAGTTTAGTAAGCATGTGAGAAGCTATGTTTGGACCCACAGCAGTCTCCTCTTCTCTCAAGTCACCTGGATCCTCAGTGACAGGCTACCCTGAATCCCTGGCTCTGGTGCCCCCCTCTGAGCATAAACAGGTCATCCTGTGAATACCAACAACCTCATGTTGACCAGGAAGGACTAAGCTGTGCCTCTGAAGTGCTGGCACGTCACGTGGCCAGTCCTGGAAATGTTATACGGGCTTGAGCAAAGCCCACCTTGAATGTCTAAAAATAAACATGGGCCAGGAGTTCCTATCTGCAGCCACTCATCAGCATTTTATCCTCCCAGCTCACCCACTCATCACACTGTGAAATGGGATTGCTCCAAACAAACCCATACAAGGCAGATGCCCAGCCCATCACGCATGCCCAATGATGGGGGAAGTGAAGGTCGCTGTCCCACAGCAGGCCTTCCCCCGAGATCACCCTCTTCTGGCATAAATAGAGTGTACCTGTGGTGGACCAAACTCATCCAACTCTCGTTCTGAACGTCCTCCTGGCAGAAGCTGGCTACTCTTAGCTGAATTCTGCTTTGTTCCCTGCTAGGCACTGGCCTGGATGCCATGAAAGGGCCAGGAGCTTGCCAGTCCTCCTCACTGTATCTGCAACTTTTAAGCATTATAAGAAATACAACAAGTGTTTGTAGACGAATAAGTGGTCTAAATGTACATATGGAGAGTTTTACAGGCAATGCATCACAACTCTAGCACACACTTATTTACCTCTATTAGTGTTTCTTGGCTTTGATTGCACACTAGAATCATCTGAGCTGTTCTGAAAAACACAAATGCACAGCCCCCATCCTGGAGCAACAAAACATCCTGGGCTATTTGAAAGATTCCTGAGTAGAGCTGTTGCTTGAATTCTCTCTGGGTCAATCTGATGTGCAGCCAGGGTTGAAGGCTACCCTTCTCTCCTATTTCAATTTAAACACAGAATTTTAGCCAACTCCTTTCTAACCCTCATGATGTGATGTCATCTCTCCAGGGAGATTTTGCAGTGTTCCCAGGAGAAGGCCCAGCAAAACTTGCGGCAAGAGGAAGTAAAAATCCTGCCCCTGCCCCTTCTATCCATGCCTGCAGGCGGCTGCACACACTTGTTTTCCCTGCAGCTGCTTGCACATGTAATGGCTTCCAGGATAACCAATGAGCTGGAATCAGGAAGATGTGGCTGGGGGAGGGGGCTTCTCATCTGTAAGCTGGGGAGACTTGTGGCGCCTTACATGGACTCAGCTTCTTACCAGTCCCCAAAGGCCCTGGGATTTTCAAATCTGAAGCACAAGGTGGAAACTCTCCGGCCCCCTCCCTGTTGTCCTCCATGAGCTCCTGGGCCCGTTAGTCTCAGAGCAAAACCACAGCTGGTGGGACTTAGCAGATTTTGAGAGCATGTTTATTATGAATATTGTCCCTTTCAGGCAAGTTAATGAAGCATCCAATTCATGCCAGCTTTTATCTGTCAGAGAAACACCAGCGAGCAAGGTAGAGACACCAAGCCAAACCCTGATGTGTAAGTATGAACTTCATGTTAATTAGGAAACGGGAGAATGTGTGGGTTTCTCTAATGCAGACTCACGATACGAAGTCAGCTGACTCAAATGCTCTCAACCTGAGCTTCGGGTCATTTGTGTTAGCTCTAAGGTCATCTGAGGCAGACACATTGAACCTGACCTTGAGAGTATCCTTGACCACTTGACCAAGAGGCCAGAGACTCTACAAGTGTGCTCAGGCCGGACAACTTCCTGTGCCTGGCAGGAAGACTCAAGATGCCAGCTTCTCCCCTAAACCATGTGAACTCATCAACATGCAGCCATTTTAAACTATAAAAACGGCAATTTTAACTGAAACAGTGGACCATTGCCTATTTTACTGGAAATTTCTCTCTTAGAGTATGATGGAAAGAGGATTGGGTGTAAGAGACCTGGCTGCAAGGCTCACCTCCACTAAGTGACCATAGATATTTTGGACACTAATGTACCGTGAGTCACCTTATTCCTTTGGCCCACAGCTTCTTCATCTGGGAAAGGAAGACATTGGATTGTAAAGTAAGAATAACCCACATTTTTTATCGTTTGCAATATGCTAGGCAATGTGCTAGTTACTTAATTATCAAAGAGACAATTAAGATTGAAAAGTAGTTATTAACTAACTCTTCACCAACCCAGCAGGTGGAGACTGTCATTATTCCCATTTATTAGATTGGGTCATTGAGCTCAGGATGGTGCATGTGCTGCATCTGAAAGGCTGGGGTCTGGTGCTCACTTCTGGGCTGTTGATGACTGGGTTCAGATGCATCATTGTGCATCCCTTTCTTAGCAGAGGATTCCTTGCTGCTCTACTATGGACAATGTATTGCTTTACAGTCTTTTCACTGGAGACCACTCACCTGCAGTGACATTTGTAGAAAGCAGTCTCTAAGCTGCAAAGCCCTGCCTGTCACCAGACCTACGCAGAGGGAATCTCACTTGCTTTATGATGTCCAGAGTGCTCCTCGTGTTGCCCTGTGGGTTTTATTTTCCTGTTGTCCACTGGATATGGCCTACTGGCATTTAGCATGAACTTCCAGCTCCTCCACAAGCTCTTCTTGTACTACTAAGGTTGAAAAATTAAAAAATACATTTTCTAGAATCTCTTTGTGGTGAACTGATAGAAACGTAGTCCCCAATGATCCCCACCCCCTGGTATTCATGCCCCTGTGGAATCCTGCATCCCCATCAGTGTGAGGTGAGCTAGTGACATGTTCTAGCCAATAGGATGATGGGATGACACATGTAATTAAGGGGATAAAATTTCACTTCCTTGATTAGCTTACAAGAGATTGTAACCTCCATCTTGCCAGTAGACTCTCTCTGGCTATCTCAGCTTCCAGGATGTAAGCCCTCACATTGTGGAGTTCCCTGTGGTAAGGAACTGGAGTGGAGGGTGGCTCCATGCAACAGCCAGCAAGGAACTGAGGTCTCTGTCACCCCTGGAGCAACTGAGCTTACCAAGAACCCGAGTGAGCTTGGAAGCAGAGCTTTCCCCAGTTGGGCTTTCAGATGAGACGTCAGCCCCAGCTAAGGCACCATGATGGTAGCCACAGGAGGAATGGGACACAGCCAAGCCCACTTGGATCCCTGATCCACAGAAATCGATAAATGTGTGCCAAGTTTGCTGTAATCTGTTAAGCAGGAATAGGTCACAAACACACCTTCACCCACAGATGAGATTGAGTTCGGTCAAGCAGAAAGATGCTTCCCAGGGGGATGTGGAAGAAATGAGGCCATCTCCTGGCTTCCCATGGCTGATTCTGCCAGCACCAGCACTTGTGTCAGGCCACCAACTGAGCAGGTGTGGAGAGGACATTACAGCCTCCATAGCTGCATGATACTGTCCAGGTGTCCTCATAGTTACAACGGTGGCAGCAGATTCCTGAGCCCCATTGCCCAACCAAGAGATCTCTGTTTTCATGTATTGTTGGGATCAATAGTTCCATGGCAGTCTCCTGATTCCTCACTTTCCTGATGGTGAAAGAAATGGCAGCTGCCTGGCAGGTCATTCTGCAACACACACTCACTCTGCAAGGTGGCACGTCTCTGAATCCCCAGAGTCCACTTCTCCTTCCATCTGATAATTTCATGAGCACTTGATTCCCTGTATTCAGCCACTTTCACCTCAAGTAGTTTCTGTTTCCTGCGTGGAGCCCTGAAGGATCCACCTGGTATCTGGATAGTTTCCTAGAAAGTGAGGAAAGTCCTTCAATTTTCTCACCACAAACCTGAGTGCTTTTTCTCTGTGAGAATTCAAGAGACTTTGAATCTTGGCCAAACACAAATTAGACAACATAATCCTACCTCAAATACATATGGGGCTCTATCATTTACCAAGCTGTGCCATAGAACTCCTTTCTTTTACACCCTACACAACTTTATGAAGTGGGTGTACTTCCTCCCTTCGCCATTTTATAAATGAGAAAACTGTGGCTCAGAAGCAGAACATATGCTGACCAGCTGGGAATGACAGAGCCAGGACTCCACCCAGATTCTACACTAGCTTTAATGCTTTCTTCCCTCCATATGATGGCAGTTGCTGTGATTTATTATCCTTGTGACTTCACCAATGATGCCATGCTTAAACCATCCAGCTTCTACAAACATGAACCACAAGGTGGAAATGGCTACTCAGTTTGACTTTTTGGACATTATTTTCTCAATCCCATCCCCAGGATGCTTACTTGACTGCTGTGTGAGAACTGGCTTATCCACTTGTGTTTGTTTTGTTTTGTTTTGTGGTTTTTTTTGTTTTGGTTTGTTTTTGAGGCAGGGTCTCACTCTGTTGCCCAGACTGGAGGGCAGTGGTGCAATCATGTCTCACTGCAGCCAAAAGTTCCCGGGCTCAAGCAATTCTCCCACCTCAGCCTCCTGAGTAGCTGGAACTACAGAAGCATGCCACCACCCATGGTTAATTTTTGTACCTTTTGTAGAGATGGAGTTTCACCACATTGCCCAGGTTGGTTGTGACCTCCTAGGCTCAAGCAATATGCCCACCTCAGCCTTGCAAAGTGCTGGGATTACAGGTGTGAGCCACCATGCCTGGCCCCATCCTCTTGTTTATTTACAAACATACAAGTGGGTGCTAGCAACAAGATCAGGGTGCTTCTGATCCTTCTCTCACCAGGGTGAACAGATTTGGAGGCATGCGCACTGCCCAGCTCATCTTCTTCCTTTGCACACAGATGGCATCCTCTAATGCAGCCCCATGTCCATGGAGCTGTGCTCATTCAGAGGAAGTGCCTTTCCTGAATTTATGTGTCCCAACTGTTGTTTTTCTCTAATTTTCCCAGTGTATTAGTCTGTTCTCACTCTGCTGATAAGGACATACCTGAGACTGGGTCATTGATAAAGGAGAGAGGTTTAATTGACTCACAGTTCCACATGGGTGGGCAGGCCTCACAATCAGAGCTGAAGGTGAATGAGGAGCAAAGGCACATCTTACATGGTGGCAGGCAAGAGAGCTGGTGCAGGGGGACTCCCCTTTGTCAAATCATCAGGTCTCATGAGACTTACTCACTATCACAAGAACAGCATGAGAAAGACCCACCCCCACGATTCAATTACATACCACTGCGTCCCTCTCATGAACATGGGAATTATGGGAGCTACAACACAGCCAAACCATATCAGCTAGTCTCCTATCAGCTGATGGCAGCCCTATCTAAGCTGAAGATACAGCTGTGAACAGAACATTTTGGAGCTCCTCAAGTAGTCTGTCCATCACCAAGAAGGCTTCCTAATGTCCTTGAGATCCATTTCAACACTTCAAACATTCTTTCTTCTGTAAAGAGTTCCTTCCTAGTCTGTGTGTTCAAGAGACCAGAATTAAGAGCAATGGGCAGGCCAGACATGGTGGCTCACACCTGTAATCCTAGTACTTTGTGGGACTGAGGCCGGAAGATCACTTGAGCCCAGGAGTTTGAGATCCAGTCTCAACAACAAAAATTTAAAAATTGAGCATGGTGGTGCACCCTGAAATCCTAGCTAGTTGGGAGACTAAGGCAGGAGGACTGCTTGAGTCTGAAAGGTCAACGTTACAATGAATTATGACTATGCCACTGCACTCCAGCCTGGACAACAGAGTGAAATCTCATCTCAAAAAATAAAAATGAGCAATGAGTGGAAATGTCTGGGAGACAGATATGGGGGTAGGGGAAATGCCTGATTATTCAAGCTTGCTGGAAAGCACCTTCTCTAAAATTAATAGGGCCCGATCTCCAGGGAAGACTAGGCAGAGCCTGGACACCATGGAACAGTTCACAAGGAAACAGCATGGTCTTTGCAGGAAGCACCATCTTAGCCAGTGACATTCCGGGAATCCCCATAAGTCCCTCCTTCTCGACACTTTAGATCACCTTTCAGCACATTCACACGACCACTGGGTGGGGAATATTCTCTAAAGTAATTGTCTTCATCTCTGACCTCATTCCATGGTTGCGATAGACAGGCCAAGTGCCTGAAGCCGTGGTCCTCGGACCATTTTACCTTTTAACTGATCTGCGACAGGAAGCAGGTGGACCAGGAGACATCTGTTGCTTGTGTTTCTTGCAACCAGGCAAATGGTAAGTTGCAAAGATGGGGAAAAAGGTTCATTTTTAAAGTAAAAGGCAATATGCTTCCTTGACTATATTGTGAACATTTCGTATGCTAGTGGGATGTAATTGGGTTTTCTAAACACCTTACCATCTGATTCAGACTCGGGAGGACTTTAAAGAGACTTGAAATAAAAATTTCCAATTGTCTCTCAGAGCCCAAGCCCAGAAGCCTAATTACCTGCTGAAACTAATTGCTCCCATCTGAGCCTCCTGCTGTAACTCCCCACAAAGGGCATGAAAATGAGATGGGTCAGGAAAGTTGCAGGCCAGAGCCAGGAGCCCAGGAAAGCAAGACGTGCTCACAGGCGAGAGCTTGTTAAGTAACTTCTCTTTGAGCGGCTCCTCACTGAGCCAGCCAGAGAGAGAGAAGCCGTCTTCCTCTGAAGGTGCCCGGAATGACTCGCAAATTTCAATGAAAGTGGCAGGAGGGAAGCAGGCTCTGGATAAAACGATGCATGCACACACACTTTGATCTCAATCAAGGCGCTCTACAAGGGGACCGTGGTGACAACACTCAGAGAGAAGCTGACACCGAGGAGAACAACGCCCAGCTTCAGAATGGGAGCCCACCTTGCCTCCTCCCCCGGGCTGCTGCAGAGAAGTTTTGTCAGAAGGCCCACATCTGCACCTGAATGTGGGCAGCATCCAAGGGTCACAGTCTGTATCCCCAGGGGACATGTTGAATTGTAACAGTTTTTCTTAGCACCTGCGCCGGCTCCCCACTCCACTTCCCTGCTTCTCTGTTGGGCTCCAGTCTCATAGAAACCCCTCTCTGTGTGTGAAGGAGCTGCAGAAAAAGAAATGGGTCCTCCTGCAGAATGAATTCCCAAACGCAGCACCAATGCTTTCCATTCTTCACACCCCACTTCCAACAGTCAGCAGATGTGGTCAGCACTACTGGATCAAGACTCTGAACCCTTCTCCCATTCCACTTTCCCACCCGGAGGCAGGCCACCATCATACTCGACCAAGACAATGGCAGCCGGGGATGCTGTGGTATTCCCATGATCCTGATGAGCCAGCCACTGTGGTCTTAATGGCTCCGTCTTCCATTGGCTACATCTATCTGTCATCTGTTTGTCTATCTAAATATTTTATATGTATGCTAAATGACCGATATTTTACATATATACATATGAACGTGCATATATGCATATTTGCATGTATGTATATACATATATATATATGCCTATATAAATATTTTAACAGTTGTGTTGGTAAAAAGACAAACACAATCCAGACAGGATTGTATTCCTTTGCTTCTTTTCTTTTGTTTTGTTTTTATTGAGACAGGATCTTGATCTGTTGCCCAGGCTGGAGTGCAGTGCTGTGATCATGGTTCACTGCAGCCTCATCCTCCTGGGCTCAAGCAATCCTTCGACCTCAGCCTCCTGAGTAGCTGGGACTACAGGTATGCACCACTACATCTAGCTATTTATTTTTTATTATTTTTTGAGGAGATGGGATCTTGCTACGTTGCCCAGGCTAGTCTCAAACTCCTGGGCTTAAGAGATCCTCCTGCCTTGGCCTCCCAAATTATTGGGATTACAGGCATAAGCCACTTCACCCAGCCCTTTCGCTTTTTCTGATTTTAAAGGGAATTAAAATGGCCTCTGAAATCCAGTGAGGTCTGGACACTGAGCCTAAAAGAAAAGGTGCTCAAACCACAGAGGCCGCCCCCTGAGCCTCCTGCCTCCACTGTGCAGCCCCACACTGCTGGTTCTCTGTTCAAAGCATGTGTGGTCCTTTGGGAGGACAAGTCCTTGTCTCAAGCATGTTACTCCTCTGTTTTAAGCCTGACCATGGCTTCCATGGTGCTCAAAATTGAATCCCGGTGCCTGACCTGGCCCAGGCCACCTGGTCTCTCAGGGAGCATTCTGGCTCTCATGCTCCGGTGGCTGGATCCAATTGGGCCACATGTGCCTCTTTGCTGCTTCCCAAGCACGTTGTCCATTCTCTCGCCCCAGAGCCTTTGCACTTGCTGCTCTCTGCAGTTTGCAGAGAGGTTCCTTCATCCCCCTGCAGTCAGGCCTCTGCTCAGACACCACCACGTCAGAGGAACTTCTGAGCACTGACCTGGTAGCACCCTGCTCACCACCACCTGACCCTTACCCCACTGCGTCTCTTCAGGACACTTTTTACCACTTTGTTCATTGAGTGTCTATTTCTTCTGACCTGAGTTCAAGTAAAGATTCAATCTCTGTACCCAGGTGCCTAGAATCCTGCCTGGCACATCAAGGCAATCTCCAATACTACTAGTTGGCTCCATGGTTAAGTAAATGACTGCCCACCCCTGGTGCTACATGAGATGAATTTAGGTGATAAAATGGATAAATGTATTCATCACATGAATTAATTTTAATTTGTACCAGGAAAAAATATATATTTATATATAACTCTTTGATAAGGATTAAATTCCCCTTTGAAGGCCTGGGTGCTGAAACAGCAAGTAATGATTTTACATTTCTGTGGAAGGGGAAGTAAAATTTATGGGATTAACAAATGCAGCATGCCCACCTGCACCAGGCTCACAAAAAGGGATGCCACAGGCAACACAGAGCTGAGCAAGGAGCCCCTGCAAACCTCCAGAAGAGGTCCAGCTCCATCTAAACTGCAGCCCCGGGTGGCTTGCTGCATCCTACAGTGTTGCTGTGTTGCTCTAACTCGAGAGCTTCACTGATGATTGAACCTTTCATAATCTCATTTCTCCCCAGGGAGAATCTCATTTCTCCCACTAAAACAGGCAACACATGTTCCTCCCTTTGCAGCAGCCCCAGAGAGGCCTCATAAGCCCTCCAGGCCTATTCTCCCTTTTAAAAGGCACCCAAACCACTCCAGCAATTAACAAAAGAAATTTCCTGGGCAGAAGCAGAAGTCAGGGTGGGAAACCAGCCACATCCTGATGTTTCAGCGTTACCCGGGGGCAGCGAGCCACGACCAGGAGAGTGGAGCCAGCCCCCACTGACCCCCTCTCTACAGAGCCTGCAAGTTCTGCTGTGCGTTTCCCTTAAAAGAAACAGATAGGGCCTAAGGAAGAGAGACTTCTGACTTTGACAGGGGCCTACATCAATTATGAATTTTCTATTTGCGGGCAAATTATACTGGTTCTCCATTTTTTAAAAATTGAGGAGTACCTTATGTGAGAATAAAGTGCATAAATCTTAGGAGATGAATGAGGCCCTCATTACACACCCGTGTAACCACCTTCCATGTAGACACAGAAGGCTCCCTCCTGCACCTGCAGTCACAGTCCTGGGAGGAAGCCACTGTTTCGGCTTCTGTCAGCATGGACTGCGCTCCTTGCTCTTGGGCTTCAGGGAAATGGAATCGCACAGCACCCACCTTTACACAGCTGGCTTCTGTTGCTGGAGGTCCCGTCTGCTAGGCATTTCCACGCGGCTGTAAGCTTCGAAATGCATTCTTTTTTATTCTTGTGTAGCTTTCTTTCTTTTTTTTTAATTATACTTTAAGTTCTGGGGTACATGTGCACAACGTGCAGGTTTGTTACATAGGTATACATGTGCCATGTTGGTTTGCTGCACCCATCAACTCATCATTTACAATTAGGTATTTCTCCTAATGCTATCCCTCCCCAAGCCCCCATCCCCCGTAGCTTTCTTAACTAGTTCACATTGATACGTATGAGTTTGGGGAAAGTCAATTGATGTTGTTGTTGTTGTTGTTTATGTGGAGTTAGCTGTGGTTTATGGGCCAAAGACAAGTAACTCAAGTCCGAGGAAAACTGTGTTCCAGAAGAAAGTAGCTGATGGCTAAGAATCAAACCCATAAAGTCCCTAGATCAGGGCAGAATTTCCAACCTGAAGGAATTATGACTGTGAAAATCATATGAAGCAGCCCACAGAGGCCTAGAAGGAAGGCAGGTACTGAAAAGGAGGTAGGTCTCACTTACCACGACCTCAAAGGGAGGAGATGGTCAAGTTAGAGCCCGGGGCAGAGATGAAGATAAGGAGGTGTGATGAAAATCTCACCAATCTACGTTCTTTACACCATAAAGGTGATTTTGCAGAGTTCAAGCCCCTCTTATGGTCAATGCATTATTGGGTGTGGACTGGATTTTTGGGGCCTGCCACCTTTCAATGCCACTATAGAGTTCCACGGCAGGATCCCTCTTGCTTCTGGTGGCCAAGACTGAAGTGAACACAACTTTCCACACATGGAGAAGACACCTTTGTATACGGTCTCTTTGCAGCAAAATAAAGTCAGATCCACCACGTGTTGTTCTCTGGCACGAGGGGCCGCACCTGTTTATTTATTTATTTTCAGCTTTGTGATCTCCCCTGAACAGAACATCACCTCCTGGCCCTCACCAGCCAGAGCAGCTGACATCACACAGCATTTTCGGGGCTGGCATAACAGCAGCTTCCTCCGGATGAAAAGTCTCCATGTCAGTCACTCTTGAATGCTTACCTCTCAAGACCCGCTTGTTGCTTGGTAACAATTTTCACGGCCGCATTGAAAGGAGAGTTCTGAAAAGAGGAATGCTTAAAACCTGACAGCAATTACCGAGAAGGCAGACCACTTCTTTCATTTCAGAAACCAATACACAAATGGATCTTCCCATTCAGTTAGTGTTTTATTATTATTTAAATGGGCTTCCCACTCTACATGAAGCCCAGCTTTGTGTCGGCACTAGTTCCACACCCCTCGTCTCTGAGCCTCTTCAGAGAAGCAATTGCAGCCATTTCTGGGGACAGAAGGTTCTTCCAGCTGATTTTTGACTTCCTCTTGGCTTCAGACTTTGTGGTGAACAGGGGAGCTGGTAATTCTACAACCAGAACACAGCCTGAGAGGAAGAGCTGTCCCATGCCCACCTCCTTCCTACAAGAGGTCACCACCACAGCCATCTCTCCTTTACCATTGTGGCTAAAAACAGGCAAGCACTAAACTGCCCATTAACTGACTCATGCACGAATGCTCTGGGCTAAATTGTGAGTTCCTTAAGGGCAACAACAATATATGGATTATTTGTTTCTCCAGAGAGTCCAGTAAAGTCCTGAGCCCATAGAGAGTTTTCAGTACACAGTTCCCCTATTTCACGGCCAGCGAGCTCTTCTGTATAGTGCGGTAGGTCATGTAACTTGGTTAATTTCAACCCATAAAATAGGATGTTTTGACCACATATTCAAGCTTGCAGAAAGACCAGGGCATGCCCAGTTTGATACGAAAGAATTGCCCACCCTTTCTCCAGTCTCATTTCTTACTCAATTAAACTGAGCCCAATAAGGCTAGGGTGGAATCCCGTGAAAGCCCAGTACCTGCCCGCTGAACGCATCCAGAAGTACCGAGCTTACTCGGGAGGCTCTCTCTCCAGTTTCTCAACTTCAGCATTTGTAACACTTTGGATTAGATGATTTTCTGTTGTGGGGTCACTCCTGTGGATTGCAGGGTGTTCAGCAGCATCCCTGGCCTCTACCCCACTAGATGCCAGCAGCACTCACCCAGCTATGACATCCAAAGACGTCTCCAGACACTGTCACATGCCCTGGAGGACAGGGAACAACAACATCACTTGTAGCTGAGAACCATCAATCTAGCTCAAATGTTAACCCATAAAGGGGTTTTAAGCAACTGTCACTCAGAAATGTCCATGTCCATCAGTCTATCCATCGCTCAGTTTTGTTTTCCCCATAGCCTTTATCACAGTCTGAACTATTTTAATTTATGTTGCACTTATCACTGATCTCCCACTAGAATAGGCTCTTACAACAACAAGGACCTCATCTGTCTTAATCATTACCATATCCACAGCACCAAAAGCAGCTCCTGGTACATAACAGGTGCTTGGTAAACATTTGTTAAGTAATAAGTATATTTTCAATGCAGCACTCCTTGGTCTAAGAGGTGCTGTATTATCTAACCAGTAACTGACTGTAAAGTGTGTCTACATGGCCTAGTGGTACACACTAAGCATCAATAGTATTATACATGATTGTAGTGATAGTCAGAGTCAGACTTGACAACAGATGGCAGACAGAGGTTCCAGCTTCTTCTAGGAATTAGTTAGGCTCAACTTCCAGGTCTGGACACATCAGAGTGACAGGTATCAGGCTTACCCTACCCCCAGCTTCACCTGTTTTCAGGCATTAAATAATCGTGAGAGAAGAGAAACAAACAAGATGAGGTCCACATGGTCCCAGGCACTCCCTCCAAGAGGATTTTCCAAAATGTCACACAAGGAATTAGAGTTGAGTGGAGAGCAATGCTCTCACTGTGAGGAGGAAACAGAAATCAGAACCGGGACTGCAGAGTTGACTGGAATTTGTGTGGACACAAATGGGAGAAAGAGACAGGAAGAAGCTGTGCAAAGAAGGAGCTTCAGATATCTACATAGATCCCATTGACTACATGGCTGAATACTAAGCTGCAAGTGCACAGAGAAAGATTCTGCAAAGATGCACAGAGAACAGATCCTGGAAGCTCTGGGATGAAGAGATATTAGTGATTTTAGAGGATGCTTGGGACTAGGGGAACTTGCAGTCCTGAACAATCAGTGCAGAGACACCGACTGAGCATCCCAGACAGTCATTTGATACCCAGAATGGCAAAGTCTTAAGAAGAGAGGTACTGTATTCCTAGACCCATCCTAACAAAGCCTAAAAGCAAGGTCCAACAGCATAAAACTCATCTGCCAGTAAGTTAACTGCTTGCCAGAGAAAGGCTCACCACTCTTAAAAGGAAGACCACATAATCTAGATTTACTATGATAGATCATTCATACTGTCCAGCATACAATAAAAATCACTAGACACATAAAGAACAGAAAAAAATGTGGCCGATGAAAAGAATAAATTCATTTGATATTCAAAGATGATGCAATGTTCTAATTAACAGAAGAATGTTTTAAAGCAGACACTATAAATATGTTTAAGTATTTAAACTAAAAGATGGACATAATGAGCATGCAGATGGAGAATCTCAGGGGAGAAATGGAAACTATAAAAAGAAAAATGCGGTAATTTTATAATGGAAAAATAAAATATCTGAAAAGAAAAATTCACTGGATGTACTTAGCAGCAGAACAAGAACTAGAGAAGGAAAATAATCAGCGATTTTTAAGACTGAGAAATTAAAACTATGCAAAATAAAGCAGAACGGGGAAAGAGAGGGAGAAAAGATCGAAAACAAACTGAAATGAATGACTTGTGGGACAATACCAAATAATCTAACCTGGATGTAACTGGAATACCAAAAATGAGACAAGAGGGAATTTGATCAGGAAAAAAACACATAAAGAAATGATGGTCTTGATTTTTCCAAACTTGAGGAAAAGTAACAGGCTGTAGAACCAAGAAGCTTCATGAACCTCAAGCAGAATAAACATATACACAACACCCACCTAGACGTACCAGACGCATCAGAGTCAGACTGTTGAAAATCAAAGATAAAGAGGAAGTGTTGGAAGTGGCCAGAAAAAATTAAAAACGAAAAGATGCCTCCCAGCCTTCTTGTCTCCAGGAACTGGTTTTGCAGAAGACGATTTTTCTGTGAACTGGGTGGTGGGGAGGATGGTTTGGGAAGATTCAGCACATCATATTTATTGTGCACTTTATTTCTATTGCTCTTACATTGTAACGTATAATGAAATAATTCTACACCGCATCATCATGTGGAGTCAGTGGGAGCCCTGAGCTTGTTTTTCTGCAACTAGATGGTCCCATCTGGGGGTGATGGGAGACAGTGACACCCTAAGTGTGTTGCTTATGTCCAGTCTATTCTGTAATCTCGTTTTGGTGGCTGTCACTGCAGAAAACTGCTTCACAAAGATAGGATGCTGGAAATGGAATCAGGCTTTTCAGTGATTTTGTGGCAATCTCAGGATATTCTGCCTTGACTTTAATCCAGAATGTATGGCAATGTGAAGTTGTCTCATACATACTTTTAGGCTCACCAGATGCAGCTGTACAACTGAAGTGTATCAACTCACTTGCCACTATAGAGTGTGCCACCAGACACAGCTTAATGTTCACCTGCCACTCACTGATAGGGTTCTGATATGAGTCTGCAAACAGTTGATTTTCTATGGTCTCTGTTCAGTCAAACCTCCCTGCTAATGTTAATCTGCATTTGCAGCCACTCCCCACCACTAGCATCACTGCTTCAGCTCGATCTCAGATCATCAGGCATTAGATTCTCATAAGGAGCACACAACCCAGATCCCTTACATGCGCAGCTCACAATAGGGTTTGCACTCCTATGAGAATCTAATGCCACCACTGATCTGAGAGGAGGCACAGCTCAGGTGGTAATGCTCACTCACCCTCTATGTGGCTGATTCCTAACAGCAAAGCAAGGGGTTGTCAGAGTGGACTGAAAAGCAAACCCAACCCCACTGTTTATGCACTTTAAAGACACAGATAGGTTAAAACTAAAAAGACAGAAAAAGACACACCATGCAAACACTAACCATAGGAAAATAATATTTAATTCTGTGAGTTTCTCTGTTATGTTGTTTTGCTGCTGCATTTTTGTTTTATCATTAAAGTAAATCTCTATATTAATTTCAAATTTGGAAAATGACTTGTATAGTATACACCACCCTACATGAAACTCTACAGATACATCCAAAACGCTGCAAAGTTGTACTGTAAGTTTCTGATAAATGAAGCAGCAATGAAATTGACTAAAAGGATCTTTGTGTGACGTCCAGCCTCCCCACATCTTTGCCATCACTTGGTGATGTCAGACTTTCTTTTTTTTTTTTTTTTTTTTTTGGGCAGGTCTGATTATAGCAATTATGTTTCATGTTGTTTACTTTAAAGTTCCCCAAATATCAGTGTTTTTCCATTTGTTTACTGATCTTTGAAAGTTCATCAGGTGATTCTGGCATCTCTCTGTCCTTCATCCCCACCCGCTACCTCACTAAAAAAGATCCATTTGACACATGGGGCCAATCTGTCTAGCAATGGCTTTGGTTTTTATCTCCAGTGACAGCATAGTTGAAGATGGTAAGATAATCTTCAGTGATGTATGTTTTACATATTAATGCTTGTGTTTGTTGCCGGGGAAAATTACAAAGATGCAAGTCTGAAAATTGAACAAGTCCATTACCACCAGCTGCTTTACTTAATGGTTTAGCCTCTGTGTTAGGCCATTTTTTGCATTGGTATAAAGAAATATCTGAAGTTGGTAATTTACAAAGAAAAGAGGTTTGATTCGCTCATGAATCTACAGGCTGAATAAGCATGACACCAACATTTGCTGTACTTCTGAGGAGGCTTCAGGAAGCTTACAATCATTGCAGAAGGCAAAGCCAAGCTTTTGAACAACCAGATCTCACATGAACTGAGTGAGAACTCACTCATCACCAAGAGGACAGTGCTAAGCCATTCATGAGGGATCCACCCCCATGATCCAAACACCTCCCACCAGGCCCCACTTCCAACACAGGGGACTCCAGTTCAACAGGAGATTTGGAGGGGACAAACGTCCAAACCATATCATCTGTTCTTTTACCCAGCAAAAGGCAAAATAACAACCCAACCCAGCATAGTTGTTTAAAATTTTTAAAAAAGGAAAAAAAGAAAGAAGAAAGAAAAAAAGAAACAAAGAAAAAAAGAAAAAGGAAGGAAGGAAGGAAGGAAGGAAGGAGAGAAAGGAAAGAAAGGATGGAAAAGGCAAGAAGTAAATCTCTCTCTCCTTGGGGAGGTCCCACAGTGCTTGTCCAACACTTGGCAAGCTTGACTTCCCTCTTATGTCCTGAAATGCCTTCATCCTGGAGAAACAGAGGGACATCCCCTTTATGTACACTTTGTTGAACATGGAAAGAATGTAAAAGCTTTCTTCTTTCTTTCCTTTTTTTTCCATTCCCTCCATCTCCTGTAGGTTCCAAACAATTCTCTTCCCCCCTCACCCCCAGCACTATTAAGGTATAATTGCTAAATGAAGATTATATATATTTACAGTATACTATATTACATAATGTTTTAGCACGTGTATACATTGTAAAATGATTAAAACAAGGTAATTAACATAGCCACTTACCACTTTTCTGTGGTGAGAACATTTAAGATCTACTGTCTTGCAATTTCCCAGTATAGGATTAATTATGACTGACTATAGTCAGCACCCTGTACAATAGCTCTCCAGAACATATCCACCCTGTCCAACAATTTTTTTCATTGCTGTAAGGAAATAGCTGAGCTGGGTAATTTACAAAGAAAAGAGATTTGATTGGCTCATGATTCTGCAGGCTGAACAAGCATGACACCAGCATCTGCTGGACTTCTGGCGAGGCTTCAGGAAGCTTCTCTAGGCAGTTGAAGGTGCCACCTCAGATGTGCAGCTTGTCTGGCTTCCTGGTCCTCCCCTTCCTGGGGGTTGAACTGATCCCAACCTTAGCCAGCATCCAAGTCACCAGGAAGGCTTCCTGACAACAGAAGCTGGCCTCATCCCACAGTTTCTAATTTACCAGCTCTGAGAATTTGCATCTTTAAGAAATTTCCTGGCAATGCAGGACCCTGAATCACATCAGATGCTGGCTCCACTTCCGGGGAGACCGTGTTTAAACCGAGGTAAAGGAGGCAGCAAGAAGGGCTGAGCAGTGTCTCTGTCGGTAGCTTTATTCTCCCAGCTCCGGCTGCACTGGGATCTCACCCGTCTGACAGCTCCCGTGTGTGTAATGCTGGAAAATAATTACTAATAGCAGCAATATATAATGTTGACTGAGGGCTCATGCCTACTAAGGACTAAAATGCATGGGTGATAATAATCATAGTAATAGCACAAATAATAATCATGATTCAAACCATGGGTTTGGCACTGCGATGGGGCCAGCACCATTCTCAGCATGCCCCTGTGGGCATCCCTGGTTCATCCATGCCTTGTCCCTGGGTGGCAGCCTCCCGTTTATCAGAGCTTAATGCCTACCACCCCCTCTTGAAAATATGCTTCTTTTTGTTCATTATCATATCCTCATACCTATCCAGTGCCTATTCAATAAATATTTGTTAAAAGATAAAAAGGAGGCTCAGAGAGTCGAAATAACTGGCCAAAAAGACCATGCTGCTGATAACACTCAGAGACGAAATTCAGCTCCAGGGTTATCTGACCACAGAGTCTGAGCACTCCAGCCAGGGACTGGAGGAAGGAGAATCCCAGGCGAGGATGAGGCGTCTCTGATGCAACCCCTGGTCCCAGGCTGGGCGCCCTGACGTGAGATCCCAGCCTGGAGGGGTAGATATCAGCCTCCCTGCCTTACGTCTGGCTGCACTGGGGTTAAATCACCACCCAGGTGAAGCCCTTTGCAAGAGGAATGGGCATGATTCTGTGGTCTCCAGGTTAGCCTTCTCAGTCACTACGTCCTCATTGTCAGGTGTAAGAGCCCTTCATGGATAGCTTTGCATTTAATCTTATCAAGGGTCTGTGAATTTTGCGGTTAAATCCATTTTTACAGACTCAGAGGAAGAAACTGCCTGCCTAGAGTCACACAGCTAGTGCCTGGAGGCAGGCCTTTTGAACCCAAGGCCTCGCTTGGTGCCAGAGCCTCTCCCACCAACTCAGCACTGCCTCGGGATGCTGTGTTCAGAGGTAGCAGTTTCGACAGAAGCAGGCGGCCGGCACCCAGGCAAAAGCAAGCCCAGCCTCCCCTCATCCCACCCCGTTGCCTTCTTGTGTCTTACGCCCCACAAAATTTCACTTATTCCACTAAGTATCCAGACTTTTCAGCCAGCAAAGAAAAGGAAGAAGAGACAGACCGTACAGAGCAGTGGAGGCGTGACTGGAGCGCTGCCCAAACTCACTCCTTCCATCACTCTGGCCACAAAGGAGCCAGCACGTCTGGCCCTTAACGGACGCCTCCCTCTCCTGCTCTCTCCAATTTCTTGGCTGACTGAAAGCAAAGGAGACCCCTGATCTAATGAAATGTTCCAGCAAGAGGATAAATTAACTTCCTCTCTGAGTTGTCCAACCTATTTACTGTAAACCATGCAGTCAAATGAAACTGACTTCAACAACTCGGCAGGGTCTTGCAGCCTCAAGTATCTGGAAAGAAGTCCTGGAAGGAGGGACGACCCCGAAACGCTTCTCCCTGGTGCTTTCCACTCTTCTTCTTTCTGGATTTCGAAAGGAAAACGTTTCTTTTTGGAAGTCAGTAATACTCATCAAAATATAAGGATTTCTGTCTTTAACATTTAAATTGCTTCCAAATCTCCATGTCCAAATTGCTAAAGCAGCATCCAGTTATTGAACAGTGCTTTCTAGAACTACTGAAAAACAGGGGCGAGCACAGGTCGTCTTGAGAGAGCTGCATACAGACAGGCTTGGGCTGCAGGGGAGCAGGAGAGGCGTTCACTCAGGGGTCCAGCAAGTGCTGGTGGGCCTGGCACAGCGGCACCCCCTTCCCTGCACCCGTGGGAAGGTTCTGCAGGAGGAGCTGTGGAGTGATCGGGGAGATGAACTCAGCATGAGGCTGTGGGTTGGTGGCCATGAAGCTGATTTGCAGGTACAGAGCAGATTCTCAGGCATTGGTGCATGTACAGATTGTGCAAGACGATAGGACACCGGACAGATCCCCGGGCTCCACAGCAGAAGTCTGGTCAGTGGTCAGGCAGGCCCCAAACACTGTATTTAAAACAAAACCCCACTGACAACTCCTGCGACCGGAGAGACGCTGAGTGAAGGCAGATGGCCATGTCCTCTATGTCCTGTGCCACATCTGGAGACACACACACTGAGGGCAGACGGCCACCTCCTCTACTTCCTGTGTCACACCTGGAGAGACCCCGAGTGAGGGCAGACGGCCACCTCTACTTCCTGTGTCACAACTGGAGACACACAGAGTGAGGGCAGATGGCTACCTCCTCTATGTCCTGTGCCACACCTGGTGAGACCCCCAGTGAGGACAGATGGCCACCTCCTTTACTTCCTGTGTCACACCTGAAGAGACTCCGAGTGAGGGCAGACGGCCACCTCTACTTCCTGTGTCACAGCTGGAGACACACAGAGTGAGGGCAGATGACCACCTCCTCTACTTCCTGTGTCACACCTGAAGAGACCCCGAGTGAGGACAGACGGCCACCTCCTCTACTTCCTGTGTCACACCTGGAGACACAGAGTGAGGGTGGACGGCCACCTCCTCTATGTCCTGTGTCACACCCGGTGAGACCCCGAGTTAAGGCAGATGGCCACCTCCTGTAATTATTTTTAAGAACTTTATTGGGGTATAATTTACATACCAGAAAGTTTACCCATTTCAAGCATGATTCAATATTAAAGCTTAAAAATGTTTCCAATGTAATGAATGCAACCAGAGCTGTGTAACCATCAACCTAATCCAATATGAGAGCATTTTCGTCAACCCAGAAAGATTTCAGGTGCCTGCTGCAGTCATGTTCTTTCAGACTCCCAGCTCCAGGCCTCTCCTCACAAATCCTTGTGGTCAACACGTTAGTATCCATGTGTCCATTATTGGTATAAGAGAGAATTACACCTGTTTTTTATGCTCAGCAAATAATTGCTACCATTTTAAAAACAAGGAAGAATAGTGCACCTGCTTTTCTTCTGTGTTAATCCTACCCATACACAAGAAGGAGCCACATGCCTTGGTGTGGTTTAAGGCAAGGGCCTCCCTGCCGTTTCCTTTCTCATTCTTTCCAGTACCATTCACCATCCCAAGGCAGGCGGAGGTTTTGTGAACTTGGTGGAGATGAAGTTTTGAGGACTCTCACCTGCGTGGGCTTCCTCTAGGCCCTAGGAAGAACCCTAGCAATATGTTCATATAGTCAAACACTTTTGTAAAATTTGCACAAATAAGCTATTTTGAGTGGCGTTGGTTAAGACCGTTCTGCATTTCCACTGAGACTTAGCTTCCAGTTCAGTGAGGACAGCTGGCCAGTGTAGATGCAGCTTCCAGGAGTGTTTCTGCTCCCCTTCCCACATCAATCACTCAGCATTTACACAACACGGCAAAAGCAGAAGTTCTGGTGTGATATAAATGACTGCTCTGGTGCTGGACTCCAGAAAAATATGGAGAATGGAGGGGAGACACAGGGCAGCGGGAGTCAGTCTGTGGAAAATCCTTCCAAATCGATTCCTTCGTATGAAGGAAATTTGAAAAAAAAAAAAAGATCTCCCAAATTTGAAAAGTATTCAAAGTTTGCCTATGACATTAATAAGAACACTTTGTGATATAAAAAGAAACGTTTTAATTGTTAATAGAAAGTCAAACTTTGATCAATGATGATGGATTAAAGACTGAATCACCCTTCAGCAAATCATGCCACTTCTTCAGCCTCTAAAATGATTCCCTTCCCTGGTAATTGTGACTCAAACGGTGCCTGGACCACGAAAGTGCTTTGTCAACTGCAGGGCGCTATGGCAACGGTGTCATATCATCTTCGTCGCTACTATCGGCAACCTGGAATAAAGCTCTCCAACTTTCAGATGCTGCAACATTTAATCACCCGGTTGACCATGGAAATTACTCAGGTCGGCATGAGGTGCAGATACAGCTGCGAGTGGAAGCTGTTTCTAAATAAAATGTTATTAATTAAGGAAGTTCTGGTTGTTGTTTCTTTGCATCATCATTATTATTACTATTATTATTTTTAGCATCTATGAAGTCGCCTTCCTGGTTATGGTCTGCTAAACCTGTTTCTCCCTGGAATTGTGTTTGTTACCTAACGTTCTTCAGGTTCCATCAGATCACGGTCTTCAGCCAGAGATGTCTCCTTCCTCCGTTCCCCCAGCTGAGTTTCCAAGCCCAGAAAGGAGGGGCAAATACACCTGAGTTTGGGACCTTCTTCCCTCAGTTCTGTATCCATTTTCCCTGAGCTGGACACAGACTTCAAATACCATCTTTCGGCCGCAGTTTAGTCTGTCAAGCCATCGTTCCATGTGGTATTACTCTTTTCTATTTCAGAGAATGAATTCTCTGAAATTGCCGGAAATAACCTCACACCTCACCGCAGTTACCCCTACCCATTAGTGGGAAATGGCTGTGGTCGCTCTCTCTGGAACTATTGTGCTGTGAGGTCAAGGATGGCAAGTGCAGTGGAAGCCATCTGCTTTAGCACCATTAGTGCACTTTGTAGATAATTATGGAATTTGTCAAGCATTCCTTGGGATTCACTTCAGCTGCCCAGTCTTGTGAGTGAACTTTGACAATAGAAAATTGTGGTTGATTTCTGTTTGTTTGGGTACTGTTCCCATAGTAATAAGAATAATTATTAAAAATGGAGAAAGTTGTGCTAAGGGTTTGTCAATAAATAACCTTAATTTTTTTTTATTTAAAAAATGCTCACAATGAAGATCTAAAGCAGAAAGAAGCAGGGACATCTCACAGTCTCTTTTCTTTTCGGGCTTATCTTGGAGGTGAGAGACTATTCTCCATTTAATTAAAGTCGTGAGGAGTAACCGGCTGCAGGACTATATTTCTAGCAGGGATCCCAAATGTCAGGGAGCTTGTGAATGTCTCTAACAGGAGAAGGGTAAAGGTCACCAATGTGTTTTAAAGACAAGTACTCACCTTTCCCCCACTCACCCTCATCAGCTTGTAAGTCGTGAAAGGCTTAGCACATCACACACAGTTGGAAAGGAAAAGAAAAGAGTACAAACAGCACATTGGCATGATTGGCCACTGTTTCTCCAGTATTCAAACCACCAGGTACTCGTGGACCCCCAGAAGCCAGCAAGTGTCCTTGTATTTTCTGGGTGGCTGCATAATGAGCTGGTATCATGCCCTCCATCTCCACACGTGTTCATGGAAACCCAGCCCTGTGCTGGGAAGCAGGCCACAGATTGGGCATACAGTATCCTACATGGCCAACAATGCCCATCTGGGGCCTCATGGAGCTTGCCTTGCCAGTGAGGCTTGGAGTGCAAACTTCAACAGCATGGCAAGGGTCCCTGGATTAACTCCAGCTCCCCCAGAAGCAGAATTTAAGGCTTCAAGTTGTTAATTTGGGAGGGAATCCCAGGAAACTGCAGCAGCGGAGTGCAGGGGTGAGATAGGGAAGGAAAGATACACAATGGAACGTATGTTATTTAGCCAGCTACCCCTGTGGGGTACTAGAGTGAGCCCCCTGGGGCAACTCCAGGAGCCAGTGCAGACCTGCATCCCAGAGCTGGTGCACCTGAGGGGAGAGAGAGCTGGGGTATTTATACACCAACTCCCAAGAGTAATTGATGGACAGCTGCTCCTAGTCACCATTAATCCTCTGGTGTTTCTGACCCCCAGGGCATGGAGCAGGGTGGGGGGTGTGCAGAGGGATGTGTAGCCAGAGAAAACCCTGGGCAGAGAGATGCAGAAGCCCCAGCAGAGGAAAGTCTGAAGGCACAGCCCCCATACCCATGGCAGGCACCAGGGTGAAGGAGGAGCTAGGGGAGCCACAGGCACCCCAGGAGGGCTTCTTAGTGAAGGGAAGGGAAGTGAGACAGCTACATGGAGCCTGGAAAGATGGGAGGAGCTCTTCCCCCCAGGAGGATCTAGGGAGGAATGCTCTATTTGCAGGGGCCCAGAGGGAACTTAAGGAAGAGTGACTTCAGGGCCCTGGCAGGAGTTTTATCTCACTGGGGCAAAGGTGGAGGGGGTGGGAAGATGATGCTGGAAGGGTGAAACCAGACCAGAAAATGGGAAGGTCCTATAAACTGGCTATAGCCCTAGGGAGGAGTTTAAAGCAAAGGCATGAGGTGATCTCCTTCCGCCTGCTGCAGGAGGGGCCATTTCCCCAGGTTCCAAGAGGGAATGCATGGCTGAGCTGGCAGCAGGGCTGGAGAGAGGTGGTTGGTTAGAAGGGAAGATCAGTCAGAGTTAGGGGCAGTGCCATTTACAGGGTTGGGAGACCCAGCTTAGAACTTTAAACAATGGAGTCTCGGTGCAGTTTGCAGGAGATGAGGGATAAGACCAGCCAACCAAGGCCACCGATTTGGCCATGGGGCCTGGAACCTCCTCTGGGAGAATCACATGTGTCTGCCTTCTCCCCTTCTCCCTGTAGCCCTGCTCTGCTGTGTAAGAAGAGAAGACACTCAATGGCACAAAAGGAGGCTGAGGTCCCCCCTTCCACCCTTCCCTGAGCAGAGCCGTCTGACACTGGAGCCCAGCTGCTCCCCATCTTCCTGCACATCCTCAGCTCTCAGGGGCAGCTGCCAGCTTGGTCTCAGACACGCTCGCTTCCCAGACCCCAATCTCATTTGTAAAATGACAGTTGGAGCACATCTGGCCTGGCGACTTTGTTCAGAACATCATGTGGCTTCCTTTCTCTGTAACTCTACCCTTCACTGCAGAAGTTCAGACCACCAGTGGGTCCGTGAAACAAGTCTAAACAGACCTCACTGTGTTCCTTCTCGATGCATCTACTAGAGAATAATCCCAACATGCTCCCTTGAAATGGCTTAGCCAGGAATTGGCACTTATTTCCACATTTCACAGAGTGATAGCCTGAACTGGTCCATGGGAAACAAGAGGGGCCCGTTGCCCATCAGCCCTGTGAGATGCCATCAGCGCATTTATCACAAAAGCCACACTGCGATGTTTGTTTTTTACTGGAAGACGTAGTAAAAAGGTGGTGACATGGTATATGGCCGTCAGAGCATGTGGGTCTGTAATGGCCGTCGTCACTATTTCCTCCTGCTCCTGATGATGCTGAGGTAATAGTCACCCATGGCTGTGAACACTCCAAGTGAGCATCATTAGAATGTGCTCAGGGAAAGCAAGACCTCTGTGATTCTGGGCCCACGTGGCAGATGGGATCCCCTGCTTGTAATGCCAACTACAGACACCCACAGATAGAGAAGGAGGGGAGGAGTTTGGCAGGAGGTACCAGGGTGTCTCAGAGAGCTGAAGAGGAAAGCTGAACAATTGGGTCCCGAGGACAGAAACCTGTGCCCAGCTGGGGATCTCCGCTGCCAGACGCAACGGTGG
The DNA here is from genome assembly GCF_024542745.1 of Macaca thibetana thibetana. Classification (NCBI taxonomy): domain Eukaryota; kingdom Metazoa; phylum Chordata; class Mammalia; order Primates; family Cercopithecidae; genus Macaca; species Macaca thibetana. The sequence continues at coordinate 38,810,334 of NC_065587.1, read as the reverse complement.
TGGCCCCGGGTTTCTGCACTGCTGTGCGTGAGGAGACTCCATACTCAGAAGTGACGAGAGTCAACCCACTGCGCCTCGGCCTCAAGCATCTCAGCCTGGGCTTGGGTGTTCATCTTCAGTGCCTTGCACACCCTGAGCGCTCAGTAAGTATTTGTGGAATGAATGCTTTAAGAGGTCTCAATTGGCTGAGCACGGTGGCTCACACCTGTAATCACAGCACTTTGGGAGGCCAAGGTGGGCAGATCACTTGAAGTCAGGAGTTTGAGACTAGCCTGGCCAACGTGGTGAAACCCCATCTCTACTGAAAGTACAAAAATTAGCCAGGTGTGTGGCATGCACCTGTAATCCCAGCTACTGGGGAGGCTGAGACAGGAGAATTGCTTGAATCTAGGAGGCAGAGGTTGCAGTAAGCCAAGATTGTGCCACTGCACTCCAGCCTGGGTGACAGAGCTTCCCCACGGCCACTCCCAGGGACATCAAGTCCCGTTTCACGGGGTGGTGGCACCGGTGCTTTCAGGGAAGCTGAGCGTGAGCAACTCCATGTAACTCATTCTGCAAGTGAACGTGCTGCCTCTGTGAATCAGGAACAGATAATGGACCAGTTGGTTTTAGTTGTTTTAAGGAATAATAATACCTGGTAGGATATGAATTACACAGTTCTCTTTTTTCCCTCTACAATCTGCATTATAGCATTTTTCATCAATTCAAAGCATTCAAATAAAGATCACATAGCATACCTGGATAATTATGTCTATCAAGGAACACGTGCCACCGCACAGAGCCAGGAATGCAATGCTATTTGTTTTGAAGTGCCACCAAGGAAAATAGTATCTATAGAAACAGTGTGCAGGCATTCCATGGCGCTGTGTTTCCTGATAATGGGCCTATTAATGAAATAGCAGTTTGATTTTCAATCACACGTAATGATGCCTTTTGTGTAACCAACATCCATATATACTGACGTGTTCGAACGGCCTTTACCGCAGGAGGCCCAGACCCACAGAAGGGGGCAAAAGGCATGGGGGAGGGACAGTATCTGCAGGTACAATTCAAAGAAAAGCAGTGGCATCTCTCCCAGAGCAATAACTAAAAAGGTCCTTGGCTGCTGCTGACACATGGGTTTTTGAGAAACTAGGGTTACCTACTGCCTGTCCTCGCCACTCTTGCAGTCATGTTTAAAGGGGGTAACGTATGCACAAGTGGTGGGCCAAGTCCAAGCCCCCTGCACTGCCCCTGTGCTCGTACTTCCTAGACATTAGAGCCTAAATGTCTGCAGAGACCAAGGAGGAGCAGAAAGAACCAGTCCAGGCCGTACCTCCTTCTTGGAAAACCCACCTGTCCTGCCCCAGCTGGAGGTTGGCTCATCTGTGGCCCCGGCCACAAGGTACAAAGCACAGATGGTCACCCTACTCAGGCTGAGCCAGTCGGTGTGTCCCTTGGTAGAGCATGTGATTGAGCCCTAAGAGTCAACTCCTGCCAGTCGCTTAATATGATGGCAGGGAAAGAAGAGAATTTCGAGGCAGCCACACAGAAAGTTGGAAAGAGAGAGGGACCCAGGGTTTCTGCTGGAGTACCTGTTCTAGCTGTATCCCCTCCTGGGACACTGGAGTCTTCCTCGTCTTGGGTTACATGGTAATGCCTTGGGTCCTCTTCATAAAGTTGCCCTTCTTCTTGAGCCATGTGCAAACAAAGGACCCCAAACAGAGAGACACACCCTTGTGAGGTCAGGTGCTTTCTGCCAGGCAGTCACTCCTCAGGGAGTGTTAAGTCCTGAGCAACACAACCTTGGGAAATCCAGCAGCACTTCTGCCCTTGAGTTTTGGGGTCGAAAGAGTGGGGCTCAACTGTTTATCTTATCCCATCCTAAATGGTTGGTTTTCCTCCGGCAGGACTGGCAGCCCGGGACACCCCCAGCCATCCCCTGCCTGATGCTGGAGTTAGAGCCTGGGGCCCTTGGAGCATCCTGTGCATAAAGGAGAGTCAGGGATTCTGCTACAACTTTCCTGGTCCTCTGTCCTGAAATTTATCTGTCTAATCCGCAAGGCACGCCAGGAAGCTGGAGGAGAAAATACTAATATTTTGAATGATGTGGGTTTTACTTTGGATCACTTTTTTCCTTTCACTTAGAAACTGATGGTGCCATTCCTAAAAAGTTTCCCCAAATTTCTGCATCTCTGAAGCAGCCGCTATCGATTCGGAAGCCAGCAACACACTCACTCTGTTGAGATTGTCTGAAACCACAGCCAGCCTTGAACCCTTCAGAAACCCTTTCTCTCCACATCCTCATTTATAGGCTAAGCCACAGCCCCAGTCCTTTAGCTGGGAGTGAGACCCTGCTTATAAGGTCAGTAGCATCTGCCTAGCAGGGAGTTAAGGCCATGCTTTCCAGCACCCAGTCCCTGAGTCCAGAGGGCAGTCAGTGTCACTCGTCTGAAGCATCATTGGATTTACCCGACAAACATGGCCAGAGACTTACATAAAAGGATATTGTGATACTGTAAAATATATCTTTGGTCTTCCTCCTGTTTCCCAGCATTCAACTCCTGAAATCCCTGGACTCTCCAAAGAGATAAGTGTTTTTCTGTGTGCTGATGAGACGATGGGTGGTTGGGGGCTCCTAGGTAGGGGCCTCCAGGATGGGGCTGGTCACCAGAAAGACCCTGGCAGAATCAGAGTGTTGGGACTTTCAGCGCTAACCTCCTACCCCCCACCTCTGGGGAGGAGGGTGCTAAAAATTAGGCTGATCAGCAATGACTAGTGAGGTAATCAGTCATACCTAAGTAAGGCAGTCTCCATAAAAGCCCCAAAGGACAGAGTTAAGATGAGCTTGCAGAAAGCTGAACGCACCACGTGGAGGTTCCCGGAAGGCCGTGCACCGAAGAGGAAGTGGAAGCCCTGCACCGCCTCCCCCGCACCTTGTCCCTGCACCGCCTCCCCCGCACCTTGTCCCTGCACCGCTTCCGCCGCACCTTGTCCCTTCATCTCTCCGTCTGATCTTTGGCAGTCACGTGATATCCCTTTTAATAAACCAGGAAACGTTAAGTAAGTGTTTCTCTGAGTTCTGTGAGCCACTCTAGCAAAGCAATGGAACCCAAGGAGGCGGTTGTGGGAACCTTAATTTGTAGCTGTGGTCCGAAGCACAGGCAAAACGACGGGGGGCTTGTGATGGCATCAGAAGTGGGGAAGGAGGGCCACAGTCTTGGAGACTGAGCCCTCAACCTGTGGGGCCTGAGGCCATCTCCAGGTGGAGAATTTCAGAATTGAGTTGCTTTAGAAGACACCCAGCTGGTGTTTACGGCAGAATGGACGGCTTTCTTGGTGTGAAGGAACCCCCGCCGCCCCGCCACACACGCACACATTTGGTCACAGAAGTCTTCTGTGTTTGTCAAGTGAGAGTATAGGGGAAACTGGGGATTTTTTCTTATAAACTCAGAGATATGCACTACGACATGGTTAGTTACCATGAAAAATTTCTGACAGCCAGAATGCTCTACAGTCAGAGACCAGCTGGAAAAATTATGCCACAGACACATGATGGGACATGAAGCAATTAACAAATTCATTCTCAAAAAGTATTTTGAGACTATGGGAAATTCTCATGAATCAAAAAAAAAAAAATAAAAGCACAAGATAGAAACATGTGAATAAAAGGTCATCTTGATTTTGTGTTATGCACACACAGGCATCTGAGTGACCCAAAAGCGGAATGGGGCACCACAAGGGGGCACACAGGGGTGCTGGGATTGCAGGAGATGTTAAGTTTCCTCTGATTAATTTCCTGTATTTTCCAAAATTTCTATAAAAATATAAACTTATTTGGTAATTAGAACAAAAGTCATATTTTTAAAAATATAAGAAATACAGAAACATACCTCCAAAGGCTGTGTTTCAAGAGATTTGGAACATGCTTTAGTTACCATGAAGAGCTCAGAAAGGAGGCCTTCTTTGATCCAAAGACACAAAAATCACGTTTGAAAATCCGTGTGCGTGAATAACTACTTTCAAAACCACATGTGAAACCTATGCTCAGTGGTCATTCTCCAAACACACATCTTCCCTCCCTGCTGTAGGTGGTTACCAAGCCCAGGGGTCTCCTCCCCCAGGATGGTGCAGGGATTGAGATCCAGGTGTCAACTCTGCAGCTCCCTGGGGAAGGTCTGTGCTGCCTCATTCTTCCCACCCATCTTGTCAAGGAAAGAGGAAGATCACAGCGCAGGGACACACTCGCCATCACTGTGCAGCCATAGAGTGTCCTCTTCCCAAAGGGCCCACCATAGGAGCCAGGGACACCCCTCTTCTACCACCTCATCCTACTGCAATCCAGCTCGACCTTCAGGTTCAGCCCAGGCTCTGGGGAACCTTGTCTAGGTAGAGCACCTGGGAGGGATGCGAGGACGTCAGGTGCACGCATTGTAGGGAGGCGGTGTACAGGAGCTGGGGCAGGAGTGCCCCTGTGTCTGGACACCCTCCAAGGGCCATCTGCAGAAAAGAGTGCTGCAGGCGCACCGAGAGCTCACAGAGTAACAGACAGCACCATTGGCCCCCATCAGCGGTGGGTGCAGCTTCCAGCAGGTCAGGCGCATCCCAGGGCTACCCAGTGCGGCATCTGGGCACATCCCTGTTGAGGCTGCAGGGCGGCCTTGGAGAATTGTCAGGTGTGTCACTTCATTCCGCCACTGCAGAAAGCATTGGAGACTCAAAACAAAGGGAGCCCCTTCTAAAATCTCTTGGTCTCGGAAGTCTAATGCCAGTTTGCCTTGACCTATCATTTCGTCACCCGTCCTCTGATTGAAATGTCCTTCCTGGAGCTTGCATGCAGCTTTTTGCTCCTCCTCTTGGCTGGGTGGGGAGACGCGAACAGGGATCAGAGAGATCCCAAGCGCTCAACCGTAGGTAAGGGCTGCTTCTGCCATTTTCCTCCAACATGCAGTATTTCCTCGTTAGACCAAACTGATGAAATAAATGAGAAACCCAAGAAGGGAGTGGGTTTGGGGAAAACATTTTTAAAATGTAATATCGCCGCAATTTAGAATGTTTCTATGACTCTGGTTTTAAAGACACATTTATTTCTTTTTTATTACAAGTTCTGGTACTTCTTAATGGAGCCACGGCCTCGCACAAAATCAGGTTCTCCTTGGATTAATATCTTTGAAAATTAAGTTGATTTATAACCAATTTTCTCCTCATTTGAACAGCGACCCGCAAGGGTTCCTCTGGGGAACCCACAGGATCCGAGAACTGATGTGTTGCTGAGATTACTCAGTGAAGCGGAATCTTTGCAAACATGTGCATATGGCGGTGGGTGCTTAAGGGAGCAAAATAATGTATTTCCTTGTTCTACATCCCTGCCTTAATTTTGGAGTTATACTTGCACATTGCTGGGGATGAAGAAATGCTAATTGGATAATTACAAAAACTCCCATCTGATTTCCCACTTTCAAATCGGTTTATCTGCCCTGTCCTTAGCACACACACTCCACTGTGGGCAGTGGGCAGAGGGCATGGGTCAGGGTGCACGGAACATGTGGAAAATCCACCTCCACGTTCGGCAATCCTGAGACACAAGTCCTCCCAGCAAAGCTCCGGAATGACGACTTCTCTACAGCCGATGTTGAAGGTGGGGTGTGTTTAGAATGGTCCACCAGATGCTACTACAGATGCAAGGAAAGCAGAGGATGGATCGGCTGGCACGCCCATCTCTTCTGTTGAGAAAATGTTGTGTTTCATTATTGCAGGCTTGCTGGTGCGGCGTTTTTCCTAAAACTGGATAATAACTGACCATACCAGCTTCCTAGGGTTGCATTTTTGTGCCAGCCACCAAGCCTCCAGTTAGTCCTTGCCATTCCCAAAGCCCTCACTGCAGCTCCACGAGGTCATTACTTCATTGGCCCCGTGTTTGCAGATGAAGACATTGAGGCTTGAGAGACTCACAGCCTGCTCTAAGCATCGCCAGTTAAGGGGCACTCAGAGCTGCCTTTCAGCTTTCCTTTTCATGGCAGCATTTTTTTTAACGCTACATCCAACATAATCTATATTTTATTATTTATTCTGTTCACTGTAGGTTCTGCTAGGGCGGGTGGATTTCTCTTGCTGTTCACTGGGCATCACAGTCCCTAGCAAAGAGCAGTGCTCAATAAATATTTGCTTAATGAATGCACGCAGACATGCTCTTAGCCATTCTATGCTACCTAATATGGATTATTCCAGGCCCCCTGAACGCTTCCCAAGTCAAGAAACCACCTTCCAGAAGTATTTTAACACGAGCTGCCAAGCCTTGACTATTGAAATGTTTTTGACAGTCAGCCTTGCCATCCTTAGATGTCCTGCTCTCTTCAGACCTTCCCAGACCTCTCATCGCCAGCGCCCTTCCTGAAGAGCCATCCTACACTGGGTCCTGGTGCTGCAGCTCTGCAAACAATAGCACAGGCTCATGATCGCCCCCTGTCTCCACGAGGAAGTATCCCTCCCTGTACCAGAGCAGCCCTGGCCGAGAGGGCCTCAGCCCAAGAGCAGCCTGGAGCTAGACAGGTTGGCCCACAAATATTGATGAATAGTTTAAAAGGACAGGCCCATCAGCACTAATTCCTCCAGGGTCCTCTCCCCGGCTCCAGGTTGGTAATCAAAGGGAAAGTGCACTTTGGAAATAATTTTGATCCACAGGATTTTGTTTTTGTGCAGTTCAAATTCCAGAGACCTTGTTTTACAGCTCCTTTGAATAATAACAAGAGCAATTAAAAATTAATATGAATTGCTCTTATTTATTGAGTGTGGGTTACATGCCAAGGGCTTTTCCAAATGCTTCCTTTGCACTATTGCACTGTAGCCTAACAACAACCTTGTGAATTGGCTCCTGTTTATACTTTCTTTTTAAAGGGAAGAAAACTAGCACTTTGAGAGTTTCAGAAACTTGCATTTTTCTCCCCAAGAAATGTGGTTAAGAAACGGCCGGTCCTATTAGCCCGGCGTGGTGGTGTGCGCTTGCAATCCCAGCTACTTGGGAGGCTGAGGCACCTCCTTGAACCCAGGAGGTGGAGTTTGCAGTGAGCCGAGATCGTGCCAATGCCCTCTAGGCTGGGCAACAAGAGTGAGACTCTGTCTCAAAAACAGAAAAGAAAGAAGTGGCCAGTCTGGATTTTCGTCGTTTCCAAGTGCTGTGTGTCCCACCAGAAACGTGGCACCCAGACAGCCCTCCAGGGCGTGTTTCTGCTTACACAGCTGTAGCTCAGTGATACTGAGTCCTCTGGTCCAAACCTTGATCCTAATTAGAATGCATGCTCTGATTAAAGGCCCAACATTTTGAAAACCAGAAGAGCAGCTAAGGAATAGACCCAAACGCTCAGGCGGAGCCAAAGTTCTTCTTGGTGTGGCCAGAAGGTTCACACTCTACTCCCGGGGGGCTGTCTGGATTCCGGGCCCCACCAGCTCACCTGCTCAGCACCTTGGGCCTGATCTCCTGGTGTGTCCCTGCCCTTGGAGCCCCACAGGGAAGTGACACAGTATCCCCTGTTTACTAAAAGGCTGGGCTTCCTCATGGGCCCTGCCTCCAAGTTCCAGACCCAGTTCCACCCTGGGTAGATTTGGAGAAATGATGGAGCCTCTCAGAGCCTCCAGTTTCCCTCTGATGTCTCATAGATGATGATGTTGGTCCACAGGGCTGAGGGGAGGATGGTCAGAGAAAGCCTGGATTCACCCTGCATGGTGCCTCACCCAAGGGCAACCTTGAATGGAGGTAAAAATAAGATGGTCCCTTCCAGTCCCTCCCATACTCACCAGGGCCAATGTTCCTCCCCAGTGCTCTGTGAGCTGAGTGGTCTCTGCCTTCCCGGGCTGCCACCTGGATGTCCAGGGGCCATGGCTATGATGGTTAATATTGAGTGTCAACTTGATTAGATCGAAGGATGCAAAGTATTGTTCCTGGCTGTGTCTCCCAGGGTGCTGCCAAAAGAGATTAACATTTGAACCAGTGGGCTGAGAAAGGAAGATCCACCCTCATTCTGGGTGGGCACCATCTAATCAGCTGCCAGCAAGGCTAGGATAAAAGCAGGCAGAAGAACCTGGAAGGACTAGAATGGCTGAGCCTTCTAGCCTCCATCTTTCTCCCCTGCTGGATGCTTCCTGCCCTCGAACATCCGACTACAAGTTCTTCAGCTTTGGGACTCTCAGATCTTCCACTGCAGACTGAAGGCTGCACTGTCAGCTTCCCTAGTTTTGAGGTTTTGGGACTCGGACTGGCTTCCTTGCTCCTCATCTTGCAGACAGCCTAATGTGGGACCTCACCTTGTGATCGTGTGAGTCGATACTCCTTCATAAATTCTCCTTCATATATACATCTGTCCTATGAGTTCTGTCCCTCTAGAGAACCTTGACTAATACAGTGGGTATCGCCCCTATCTGGAAGAACAGCACGGCCAGGCTCCTGCAGGCTCCACCCAGGTCCTGCATTCACGGCTCAGTAAGCTGGTCTGGGGAGCTCCCTCCTTTGGGGCTGACCCCCCGAGCCAGGGTCCACGGTAACATGCCTAAGTTCTCCCAGGGCTGGACACAACCTCCATGAGTCACCCCAGTGTTTGCAGTCGTCAGCGTGCTTGCTAGCAAATGTTTAACACCAAGCTCTCAAAAAAATAAAAGTTTTTAAAAAGCCCTGATTTTTAGCATTGCCATAGTGTAAATCTTCCTACCATGGTCAACTTCAAGCCATCTATGTGACCTTACTGAACGCAACGTTGGGAAGAGAGGCACAGCAGCAGACAGTTATGCAGTGTTTTAACATTCCCAGTAAAATCAGTTCATAATCTTGACCACATAGGTAGTAGCAAAGTGTAGTCAAGTAATTAAAAGGTGATGCATTTTTGAGTATGTATGACCTTTTTTTTTTAATATGATTGGTTTACTTGTAATTTTATATCATTTAATGTTTACAATGTCTGTGTTCAACAACCAGTAAGCACTGGTTATTACAATTCTTGCAAATTTACCATTTGGCTCTCCTGAGCTTGGAGGAGGCGGCTGCTGCACACTCTTGGCTCTGGCCGCACAGCCTTTTCTTAGCTAAGCTTCCACACCCTGACTGTGGTCCAGCCCTCTCACTTCCAGCCCATACGTGCTTTCAGATGCAGTCTGTACCCAGCTGCCCAGTGTTCAGACGTCCAGAGGCTCTGTCCCAGGGCCTCTCTCCAGCTCCAACATCCTGACTCCTCAGCGCCCAAGTCACCTCCCTCATCACCAGAACCACTTCATCTGTCTCATATCCTGGGAGGCGGACACAAAACAATGCCACAGTGAAGAACCTGGGCTAGAAAGTCTGGCAGAGTCGGGGTGAGTCCTGGCTCTGCCCTTTCCCACAAGTGACCCACTTCCCCAGCATCTGCCTGCACATCTGCAATAAGGGAGAGAGAAGAGTATCAACGAGGGCTGTTAAACAAACCAATTCATGCAAAGGCCCAGTTCTCATCACCTAGTAAGTGCCCCATAGAAGATGCCCTTAATACTCACCTCCTGCCAGATTCCAGCCAACACTGGGGGCAAAGGCAAACTCCAGCACAAAACCCTTATTTCCTGCGGACAGTACCTAACAGCCCCTGTGTTTCCATGAAGCGAGCAGCTGCAGCCCCTCTTCACCACGGGCTCCTTCTCCTCCAGCACCGCTGCCTCTCTCCTCAGGGCCACCAAGCCTCAGAACAAGGCTCTGACAACCTGCAGAGAAGGACTTTTCTTTCTCACATTGTCTTTGAGCTTTGACTTTTTAACAATATGGGGGTCATTTTGAGTCAATGTTTGACATTCCTCTGGAGCTTATTTCCTAGCTCCAATGGTTATATTTGGTAGAGGAAGAACTCTTAAAACTCAATGGTAAGAAAATAATCCAATTTTTCAAAGGGGCCAAAGACCTTAAGAGACACCTCACCAAAGAGGACAAACGTGAATGTCAAACGGCACATAAAAAGATGTTCCACATCCTATGTCATCAGGGAAACGCCAACTACAACAACAACGAGATGCCACCACACAGCTGCTAGAATGGCCCAAGTCCAGAAGACGGATGACACCGAATGCTGGCGAGGATGTGAAGCAACAGAACCCTCGTTCATCGCTGCTCAGAAAGCAACACGGTAACAGCCACTTGGAAGACAGTTTGTCGGTATTTTGTAAAACTAAACATACTCTTACCATATGATCCAGCACTCGCCCTCCTTGGCATTTACCCAAGTGAAGTTTGGAAACGTATGTCCACACAAAAACCTGCACACAGATGTTTATAGCAGCTTTATTCATAGTTGCGAAAACTTGGGAGCAACCAAGATGTCCTTCAGTAGGTGAGTGAATAAACAAACAATGGAATATCCAGACAATAGAATACTATTCAGGGCTAAAAAGAAACGAGCTGTCACACCAGGAAAAGACATGAAGGAAACCTGCATGCACATTACAAAGTGAAGGAAGTCACGCTGAAAAGGCTACACACCCTAGAGTTCCAACTACATGACATTCCGGGAAAGACAAGTCTACACAGACAATCTAAAAATCAGTGGTTGCCAGAGGTCAGCAGGAGGGAGGCATGAATCAGCAGAATACAGAGGGCTTTTGGGGTAGTGAAACTGCTCTTTATGATACTCTAATGGGAGATACATGTCATTATACATTTGTCCAAACCCATGGAATTTACAACATTAAGTGAACCCTAATATAAACTGCAGACTCTGCATGATTATGATGTGTCTGTGTAGGTTCATTGCTTGTTAACAAGTATACCATCTGGTGGGGGATGTTGACAACGGGGGAGGCTGTGTGTATGTGGGGGCTGGGATTATGTAGGAAATCTGTATGCCTTCTGCTCAACTTTGCTAGAAACCTAAAACTGCTCTAAGAAAATTAATTCTTCAAGATGACTAAGAGCAAATTCCAAATACCTCACTGCAAAGAATGGTAAGTGAGGTGACAAATATGTTAATTAGCTTGACTTAATCCGTCCACGTTGTATACATCAAAACATTACTTTGTACTCCATAAATGTTCATTAAAAATAACATTAATAAAAAATAAAGTCTTAAGCCAACAAATTATCTCTATGCACACAAGAAACCAGGACCGCAGCACCCAACACTCCACCTGTTTCGGTTTTGCTTTGATTTGTAACTCACTGTACTCTAGTCTTTACTTTGATTTCACCCATTTCCTGTCTGATACGGTTTGGCTGTGACCCCAGCCAAATCTCCTCTTGAATTGTCGTGCCCATAATCCCCACATGTCTAAGGAGGGGCCCAGTGGGAGGTGACTGGATCATGGGGGCGGTTTCCCCCATGCTGTTCTCATGACAGTGAGTCTCACGAGATGTGATGATTTCATAAGCATCTGGCATTTCTCCTGCTCGCACTTCTCTCTCCTGCCGCCTTGTGAGGAAGGTCCTTGCTTCGCCTTCACCTTCCACACTGATTGTAAGTTTCCTGAGGCTTCCCCAGCCCTGTGGAACTGTGAGTCAATTAAACCTCTTTCTTTATGAATTACCCAGCCTCAGGGGTTCCTCTATAGAAGGAGCCCTTCTGTAACCACCCAGCTCGAGGCATTACATGGCCCCAGGAATGAGCAGTGACACACTTTCCCACTATTTCCCCAATTGCTTCACAGCGAGATTCAGACCATCACCCGGGATAATTTAGAACTGACACCCCCACAGCAAAAGCTACACCTTCCAGAGGAAGAGCATGGAAGTGGCTTCTGTTGAGAAAGGCCACGGCTCCCTAACCTGGCCACGGCTCCCTGACCTGGCCACCATCCCCGAGTTACAGCACAGGCTCACGGTCTCACCCTGAGTCACAGCCTTGGGTGATTCCGAACAGGCCCAACGCTCTCCAGGACCCTGACAGGGATCTGAACTACACGGAGCTATGGTGATCGGGCCGGCTCAGGGGCTCACCACAGTGATTCCAGGCGGAGCAGCCGGCACTTGCTACCTGGGGTAATAAAGCACACCTTGGAGAATGTCCTTAATGAAAATGTTTAGAAATCAGCCAGAGGACCCACGGGAAAGCACTTTCCTCCAAGACAGCATGACCCCTGTCCTGGGCTGCAGAAGGAAAAGCAGGGGGTTGAAAGGGCTCCGGTGGGGAGCCTGGCTTCACCTGAGGAGGGGCCACATCCTGCCCAGGACAGACTTTGTCATGTGTACCTTATTTAATTTTGATCTGGATACAATCAGAATGATACAACATGGCCAAGAGTCTGGTTCTCCTTAGAGATGTTGATCTCGTTAGCAGGACGCCATGACTCACTCAGCAAATATTTACTGAGCAGCTACTATGTGCCCAGCAGATGCTCACTGAAGAGGCAGCCGTGCAGCAAGCGGAGTGAACCTCCACCTTTGTTGCACATCCACGCTCCTAGGAAAGAGATAACCCAAGCAAAGCTGCACAACCTGTCGCACGGTGAAATGTGCAACAAGGAACAATAAAGCCAGGATGGGGATAAAGTGTGATGTTCTGAGACTCACATGGTCACTTTTTGTGCGGCTTAGCTTCCTGTGCCCTGCCCTGTTGCCCACAGCTGGAGCTCTGCCCTGCAGTGAGTAGTTTTGCTTTGCGTTTGGAGGAGGGAGCAGAGGGCAGGGCTGAAGAGCACTGCAGGTGCTCCATCAAGCGAGAGCAGGTCCATGCCTGTGCTTTACACGCTGACCGTTTGAGTCTCCGGCCACTGCTGTCACAAGCCACCACAAAGGGAGTGACTTACAACAAAGTATATTTATTCTGTTACAGCTCTGGACATCACATGTCCAAAATCAAGGTGTGGGCAGAGCAGTGTTACATCTGGAGGCTCTGTGGGAGAATCCGTTTCCTGCCTTTTCCAGCATCTAGAGGCTGCCTGCACTCCTTGGCTACTGGACGTCTTCCTCCATCTTCAAAGTCAGCATCTTCCAGTCTCTCCCTGATTCTGACCTTCCCGCCCCATCTTGTAAGGACCCTATGAGGACACTGGGACCACCTAATGATCCAGGATGATGTCCCATCTCAAGATCCTTAATCCCACCTGCAGAGTTCCTGTTGCCATGTAAGGTGACATCATCTGGGGTTTCAGGGAGGAGGATGTGAACATCCTTGGGAGACAGTTTTTCAGCTGACTATACTGATGCTGACCCCAGAGAACACTCTGTCTAATTAATTGAAATTCCACATCTGGAAATATCATCATGTGTACCCATGTATGCTCCCTTTGTGGCAGGGACAAACACATTGTTATTTAGGGAATTTATTGTTTTCCTTGATAAAATGTGTTTTGTTTTGTTTTTTAAGTAATCATTTAGGAGTTGTACATTTTAGCAACAAGGGGAATGAAAATGGTCGAAATTTAAACTTGCTCGTTTGTTTTTTTAGCTGTTGGAGAATTATTTGGGGTTTTGAACTTTCTAGAGTCTTCTCTTGGGAAGATTTCTGAAACAGAAACTGCTGTTCGTAAAATTGCTTGGACCCAGGGCCACCTTCGTGGGTCTGGGGGAGGATGGACTTGAGTTTGTTCTTTGTGTGTGTCGCTGCAAAGTGGCTTAATCTTAGAGCACACCGTCCCAGAGAAAGCCTCAGTGATCAGAGAGGGAGTGCCAGGAAACCTGCCTTGTTTACACGATCACCATAGCGACGGCCTACATGATGGCAGCTTTGACTCTGGGGAATGCGAAACATCTTCACAAAGCATCATTAACCTCCGCACAATTGGGTGAGCTGCCAGGAGGGGGAAGCCAGCAGGTGGGAGTTAGAGGGATGAGGAGTAGGAAAGAAGGCATGCAGGGGAGGGGACTATGTGCTTGGGCTCAAATGGAGTCAGTACCTGATCCCTGGAAAGGGGACAGGAGAGGAACAGAGCAGCCTCCCTGCAAGTCCCTCCAGCTCAGGAGTCCCAAGTGACAAGTGGTGAAGGAAAAACACACAGAGGCCTCAGGGACTGGGGTCCTGCCCCCTCGTGCCAGCCCTGACCGATGCGGGAGTTGTGGCACTGGCCAGGGTGGGCCCTGCCCTCCCACCTGGATGCAGAGCGAAGCATCCAGACCACACGTGACAAGGACCTCAGGATGGCCTCGGGGCAGGGCTGTACAGCTTGAGGAGACAGCGGCTCACATGAAGGCCACATCGGGGGGGGATGCTGAGGCTCAGCCCTCCCTGGCTCCAGGGCAGAGGGTGAAGGACCTGCGGACTCTGGGCCTTGTTTCTCCCTGCCAGCCAGGTCCGCAGAGGCTGCTCTGACCTCACCAACAGGAAACACCAGGCCAGGACCTTGGGTTTTCATCTGGTCTGTGCCTTGCTTCACTTGTGAGGGGGGCGCAGCTCCAGATGGGGGTTCCATGGGCACAGTGTGGAGAAGGGCACTCAGGGCCTGCTGAGCCTCCAGAAACACACTGAGCTCAACTGGGGGCCCTCGTGGCTCAGGAACCTCTGGCCTTCTAGGCTCCAGCCACCTGTGCTGTGCCGGGCTCCCTAGAAGGCGTCCCCCAGGCAGGAGAGTGGTGGTTCCCAGCAGGAGCTTAGAGGCAGGGCTGGCTCAGACACGGAGGCTCTGAATGGAAGGCAGACCAAGGAGACCACCCGAGGGAAGGGGACCCTGGGGGAGGCAGTGCCAATACCTGCCAAGACCCTTGGCCACACGCCCGTCCCTGCAGAGCACTTTACATGGACGCTTTCCTCTCCGGGGCTGCGGCAACACGGCCCACAGACCGGGGCATAAACAGCAGAGCTGCATCGCCTCACAGTTCTGGGGTCCAGGGCTCTGAGGCCAAGGTGTCTGCAGGGCCGGTTCTTCCTGGACTGTGAGGGAGGCTCTGCTCCAGACCTCTCCCCAGCTTCCAGTAGTTACTGGCAATCTTTGCAGACCTCTCCCCAGCTTCCAGTAGTTACTGGCAATCTTTGCTGTTCCTTACCTTGCGGAAACCTCACCCTGATCCCCACCTTCATCTTCACACGGCATTTTCCTGTGTGTGTTCCCCTTAATACAAGCGAATTTCCCCGTGTATTAAGGACACTAGTCACATTGGATCGGGGCCCGCCCCAGTGACCTCATTGTAACTTGGCCCTCTCTCCAAATAAGATCACATTCTGAGATGCTGGAGGTTAGGACCTCAACATACAAATTTTAGGAGGGCACAATTCAACTCCTAACAATAGAGCCCCTCATGTAACTTTCAAAACAGAGAATATTATTTTCCCCAATTTATAGATATAGAAAGTGAGGATTTCAAAGACTAAATAATGTGCTTAGGGCCACGTACCCAGTTAATAGTGGAGCCAGGACTGAGATCCCAGCGAGCCCCAAGCCTAACTCTGCTAAAATATGCCCTAGACTGTAGCTTAAAATCAAAACACCCTGAGTTATAATCAACCTCCATTTCCAAAAAATAGCTGCTGATCCCCATTTTTGGCAAGACGGCACCTCATTCGCCAGGAAGGGCTCTGGTGGGGAGTTCCCGAGGTCTGCCAGGTAATGAGAAATAGAAGGGGATTAACCTGGATTTCTGAGACCCCCGAATGGAAGCAGCACAGAGGCTGCAAGTCCAGGTTTTGAGACTCAGAGGATGTTTGAAAACGAAGACTCTGCATATCGAGGTCCCCGGGGAGAAGGCGGGAGATGCAAATGTGTCTCTGAGTGTGCTCCGGCAACAGAAAGGGATTAACTGGGATTTTTTTGGTTGCAAGAAATAGAAGACAACTTGAGCTAGTGTAAGCCAGGAGAAGGAGGTCCATCAAAAGGACCCCGCATCTCATGAGGCTCAGGTCAGAGGCACAGGCCCAGGGAAGGGGTGGGAGGCAGAAACAGGCACCACCACCAGCCTCTCTTAGCTTGCAAGCCATGCTCGGCCCCTCTGTGGCTGTCTCTGGTGCCCATTCCAATGGCAGTACGCGCCATGGCCCCTGGCCCCTCATCTGGTGTCCTGTTGTACTGGAGAGACGCTTAACACAAGAATCTCTCAGAGCCAGGTCCGCATTCCCAGGACGCAGAATCTGTCCCAACTTGGATCGTGTGTTCGCACCGTTGTCCAACCAGCTGTGGGCCCTACCAGGAGGAGGGGAAGGAGAAGGGTGACCAGGTATTCTGAGCCAAGACCCCAAGCTCCTTCCCCGAGGGCTAAGACAGGAATATCTAGGCTTGGTTTTCACATTCGAGGAGACTGAGTATAGAACAAGGGAACCATGACAAGAAATTGGAGACACTCTTTGTTTAAAAACAAACTGGGGGGTTGGGGAGAAGGAGCTTTGTTCTCCACAAATCAAACATTTCAAACCCTGCAGGATCCAGCACTGCCAGAGTCTTCTCCAAGCCGGTCCACCTGCTTCTCTACCGGTCTCTTAGCAACTAAATACCTGACTAATATTCAGTTTTTCCCAGGGCTTTAAGAGCTGCAAGATATTAATTCCAAGCAAAACATCTAAATTGTTACTCTGGAAACTTGCACACGGCCCCCTTCATGGGTCAGACGCTGAAAGGCCACGTTCCAAGTATCCTTACTATCTTGCCCTCGCCATCCCTAGAAGCAGGATTGAAGTCCCATCTCCACACGGCCACAGCAGGAGGGGCGGCCCGGGCTCAGGTGAGTGGCTGTGGGCTGGACACACACAGAGCTTGGTTTGGTGACCGTGATGGATCCTATAACTTCTCTGAGGCTCAGTTTGCTCCTCTGGAAACTGGGAAAACAGTCACAACACACAGGATTTGTCCAAAGTGGGTGCTCAAAGCCCAAGCCACAGCTTTATACACACTTCTTTAAAAGAAAAGAACTAAGTTTTTAACACAAGAAATTAGGAAAACTCAGGCCTCAAGCACTCTGTGCTCTGCCTCACTGCCAGACAGGGTGGCTGTCTTTTCCTTTAATCCTCACAAGTACTGTGTGGGACAGGCACCCGGTCACCCCCACTTTTACAGATGGGACACGAAGGCTCAGAGTGGACAAGGAGCTTGCTCCGGACCCCAGGCCTGTGAGCAGAGCAGCAGGGACTCAGATCCAGGCAGAGCGAGCCCCTGACTTCCCTGACGGCCTCGCTCCATGCTGCCCCCCTAAACAGAACACCAAGCAAATCCCAAAGAAAGAAAAAGGCATGAAGGATGCGAAAAGAAAAGAAATAATAGAAAAGTAAAAGGTACAAGTGGTCAATACAATCACAGAAATTTGAGGGGTTGGAGGGGGTCATGCCCAGACCCCACCTCTTACTCAGCTCCAGCTTACACAAGGCTACACAGCCAAGGCCCCGGGATGTGGCCTGAGGGATTCCCCATGGGATGGCCTTTCTCAGCCTTCGTCCCCGCTGACGGGGCTATGGGTATGTTTACGTGTCAGTTCCCACCCATGCACTCAGGGGAAATGGGCCCCTCTTTCCAACCCTGGGGGAAATCATAGAAAGAAATAATAACATAGGAAAGCAAAATTGCTGATCGATGAAAACCACAAGATGTTTTTGTTTCTTAAAGACAAATCAACACAACATAGCAGGTATGACCAAGGGAAAAAAAAATAAGCATTGAGAACAAAAAGTAGGACATATGAAAATAAAAGGACTCAATTTACAAGTTGGAGGCCGGGCACGGTGGCTCACACCTGTCATCCCAGCACTTTGAAAGGCCGAGTGGGGTGGATCTCTTGAGGTCAGGAGTTTGAGACCAGCCTGGCCAACATGGTGAAACCCTGTCTCTACTATAAATTGATTAATTAATTAATTAATTAATGTAGAACTCAGGGCCCTGACTGTGAAACCCTGGCAGCAGGTGAACAAATTATCCTAGGGCTTTTGGGCAGCAGTTGGCCCCTTAGTGTCCAGGGAGTGTCAGGCAGGGTGACATGCAGGGTGCATCCCATGAGCACGAAGCTGCCAGGGGAGGTTCGAGGATCCCAGATTTTGGTCAGTGCTGACTGCTGTCCCTTCGCTCTCTCTGTGTTGATTTTACTTGCAGTGTCTGTGCTGTGGGCAGGACCTGGAGGGTGGGGGGCTCCTAAGAATGAACGTGCTTCTAGCTTGGGAAGCATCAGGGAGCGCTGGGGACACAGGGCCTCCCCAAGTCCACCCGCGGTGGGTAAGAGCCTGACGCCCACCTGTGGAGCACCCTGGGTGAGTGACTTTCTCATCTGAAGTGGCACTGTTCTATAATGGGGGTGGTAAGAAGAACGCCTATTTCTGATGGCTCCCGGGAAGGGTGGCACACCTTAGCTGTTCTGTTCTGTTATCCTGGCAACCTGTGCTTGCTGAGGCTGTCACTGTGTCACCTACAGATGAGGCCATTGAGGCCCAGGCCAGGTAAGTGTTGACCCACAGTCGCAGGAGCAGAGCACGTGCCAGCCCTCACAGGAAGCCACACCTGGATCTGTGGTCTGCGCCGTCTCCCTAAAAGCACGTAGAGCGATGCACCTTTCAAAGCGGCCCCATGCTGAGTACAATAAAGCCGCTTAATTTGGCATTCTATCAGCTGGAAATCCTTATTAACTAGCGATCATACCGTACAGTGATAATTGATATTCATAAGGAACTTAATTGAAATTAAGTTTTAAAATAGCTTTAGTGTTAAGTGCATTTTATTCTAATTCCTGGAAAATTGGTCATCCGTGTATAGTAGATGAGGTAACAAGAAAACATACTGAATAAAACCACTCAGCCCCGACTTTCCCAGATGTCTAGGTTTCCTATGAAAGAAGAGGGGCTTGGCGGAGTCCAGTGGGCGCTCACCCTACTGACGCCAAAGACCACCCCGAGGTGCCCATGAGGCTGTGTCTTCTCTCCCCACCTGGCCCTGCATATGGAAATACTGTGCCCCTGAGTGTCATTACCCCAGCACCACCCCACCCAGTCTAGGAATCTCTAGTGGGTTAAATAGCAGCCCCCAAAAGATATGTTCAAGTTCCAGCCCCAGAACCTGTGTATGGATCCTTATTCGGAAATGGACCTTTGCAGATGTGATGAAGTCAAGAGTCTCAAGATGAGATCATCCTGGATTTAGGGTGGATCCTGAATCCAGTGACTCGTCAGGAACGAGATGAGAGGCTGCGGGAAACACACAGAGCGGGGGCCGTGTGGCCACGCAGGCGGAGGCTGCAGTGATGCTGCCAGGAGCCCAGGAGCTGCCCAAGCTGCCAGAAGAATGGGGAGGCAGGAAGGACCTGCCCTAGAGCCTGCGGAGGGAGCGGGCCCTGCCCACACCTTGACCTCAGACATCCAGTCTCCAGAACTGGGAGAGATTCCATTTCTGCTTTTTTTTTTTTTTTTAGACAAAGTGTCGCTCCGTCAGCCAGGCTGGAGTGCAGTGGCACGATCTCGGCTCACTGCAAGTTCCGCCTCCCGGGTTCACGCCATTCTCCTGCCTCAGCCTCCTGAATAGTTGGGACCACAGGCACTGGCCACCATGCCCGGCTAACTTTTTGTATTTTTGGTAGAGACGGTGTTTCACTGTGTTAACCAGGATGGTCTCGATCTCCTGACCCCGTGATCCGCCCATCTCGGCCTCCCAAAGTGCTGGGATTACAGGCGTGAGCCACCATACCCAGCCCATTTATGTTGTTTTAAGTTACCCAGTCTGTCCTATGATTAAGGTACCCACAGAAAAATAACACAGGTCCTAATCTGTAATCTTCCTTGTTTGATTCTGCATATTGAAGGTGGGCAACGTGAAGTTTTACATAAGTATCCATAGTGCAATGGTTATTGCCATCAAGCCAATTAGTATCTGCATCACTTTACATAGTTACTCTGTGTGTGTGTGTGTGTGTGTGTGTGTGTGTGTATAGTCAGGGCCCCTAAAGTCTACTCTCAGCAAAATTTCCATATACAATGTAATATTATTAAACCTCATGCTGTACATTACACCTCCAGGATTTATTCATCTTCTTTAACTGCACTGGGCCCAGGTCTGGGCATGTGGAGTAGGTGACGCAGGGTCAATGAGACCCCAAGGGTCTGTCCTGGAGCTTGTGATGGGGATGGGCCATAAACAGCCCCGAGTGCAGGAGGATGGAGTTGGGGGCGTGTGTGAGTCCTCCCGGTCATAGCAGCTGCTCCCGTTGGCCGTGCCCAGCTCTTTGCCTCGCCTGCACACCTTGCTTCTAAAGGTGACTGCCTGCAGGTGCTCTGGCTGCAATGAGGCAGATGGCAGAGGGCCGGGGTGTTTGATGGCAGACATGGAAGAGAGAGAGTGTGGGGCAGAGCTCATTCCATCTTCAAACATGCTGTGGGGGTTGATCTCAGCCCGCACTTCCCTGCGCATGAGCAGAGCCAGGGATCACAGATGCCCAGCGACCCATGGGCGTCCCACCGCCTGGACCTCACAGAGCCCAGTGCCCACCACAATCCCTCTCTGTAGGCCGGAATCCACGTCTGATTCTGCCCTTTCTTCAGACCCTGATAATGCCATGAGAACAGAAGAATTAAGATGTGGCTGTCAGTGATGAGCTGTAAGTTCTAAAAAGTCCTCGTGAAAACGGGGCCAAGTTTTATCCATCCCAAAAACTCCAGCCAAGAACTCGGCCCACAAGAACAATCATCCACGGCCTTCCAAGTTAACAGAAAAGAGTGACAGAGGTCCTTAGACATGTGCAAAGGGAAAGCAGCCCCAGGTACGCGCCCGCCACCACGCTCCCGTCTCCCAGCCTCGAGGCCCGTGCACCCGGCAGCCCAGCCCTGCCAGATAAACACAGCCTCATCGAGGACGGTACAGACAGATCCCAAACCCAGTCATTCTAATTATCTCTGAAGCACATGCTGAAGACTGATTTGCATATTGAAAATATGGCAGGGCAGGAAGGGAGTGCGCTGGCATTTTTCAACTCTGCCAGAGTTGTCTTCTGACGGCATCATAAGACACTCTTCTAATGAAGTAATAAAAACAGTGTGAAATTTCAAACCACCCCAGGACATCTTTAAATGACAGCATCTCCTTTCCTGCAGTGATGAGAAAAGGAACGGCTCAGAAGTTACAGACCACACAGTGCTTCCCGGGGACCCCCACCACAGCCGAGATGAGCTATCTAAATACCTGCATGGACTTCTTACTGTTCATCACTCAGTCGCCACCCCTGAGACACCTGCCCTCCCATGGTAGCTTCCCATGCTAACTGCCAACCCGGCCAGCGCCCACTCATCCTCATTTCCCAGGCAAACACGCAGGTGACTGGTATAAAGTCTGCTGCGTATGCTCATTCCATCTTCAAAAACAGCTTTTAATTTGCTAGCATTTAAAGTCTGCACAACTGTAAAGACAGCCAGGTGCTCCAGGGAAACTTTGCTTTAAACAAAGACACGTCGTACAGTGAGTGTTCTATGGACCGTACCTACGTGTGTATCAAACACACCACGTGGCGCTTTGTAGGAAGCTACTGCATCTCTGTGAACAGCGTGGGAAACCAGCTCACAAGACCTTTGGAACCCAATGCTGTCATCCCCAGAAGAAGAGAAAGGTTCCTAGAGTTGGCCTTAGGCGGGAGCTTTTCCCAACTCAGTGTCCTGATGCCCCTTCCAGGAAGCCTGTGTTGGGCCCGAGCTGCCAGCCCCTGAGCCCCAGAATCCTCACCCTCTCCCCACGCACCTACCTTCAGGTCCAGCCTCTCGGAGGAACAGACAAGGAACAGACCGGCAAGCCTGCAGTTAGCAGCTGAGAAACCAGTTCATGCTGGAGAGGTACAGGATGGTCCCTCCATAGTCTTGTCTTAAGATAAAATGCCAGTACTTTATCCTGACCTTCCTACCTAGTCTCACTCCCGCCTGGTTTCTAACCTCTTTCACGCGCTCCCCTCCATGCCCACAGTGGATTCTTCAGTCTCGGCACCCTACAGAACTGTTCCTGCATTTTGCAGGGCCCCAAAGACCCACTAAGCTCCCAGCACTCACAGCTGCCCTCCTGGGAGTCACCCTGTATTTCTTGACCCTGCTTTATTCCTTATTTCTTTGTTTTTCATAGCACCCATCTGACAGGCCCTCATTTTTGGCTAACATGTGAACTGCCCCTCCAGTCTGCTCAGCAACCACTGCCTGTTGGTCCATGCAGGGAGAGGCCATGACTGCCATGAGAGCCCCCAATCCTCTCCGCCTTGCATAGCCCTGAATGTGCAGAGAAGTTCCCTAAATCTGTGCCGGGTGAACAAATGAACGCCTTGACCCTGTTGGAAGCCCAGAGCGGGAGAAAGAGGTGGTGCCCTTGGGAAGCGTCCGCGACTTAGACCTTCTTAGGTACATGGCAGCAGGCAGAGGGCACTCTCAACATCATGCATGAGAACGGCGCCCTGGGCTTACGGAAGGATGATGGACTCTGAGAGGAAAAGGCACTTTATATCCCATCAAGACACAGATGGCATTCGGTGGACTTGGGCTCTCTTAAACTGAGGCAGACAGAGCACCTGTCTGTTGGGAATGGTGATTGAGTCAAGGGACAAAAGCATTGTCACAGACCCAGAAACAATCGGGAATTAAAGCAGGAGGCTGGGTCTACGACGCAATTCAGTGTCACAACACAGGCTGAATACTGCCTCTGTTCTGAGTACTGCTTTATCACCTCCTTCATACACTCCCCTCCTTGCCCACAAGTGGATTCCTCAGCTCTCGCACCCCATAGAACTATTCCAGGATTTTTCAGGGCCAGGGTCTTCTCAACTGAGCTGCAGGAAGTGCCAAGGTAAGGCAGTCGCAGTCCTGCCCTGCAGTTCACCTTCTGACCATGAAGACAGATGTGTGCCCCCCAAGCTGAGGCCGTCTTGCACTGAGGCATTGAGCCACGTTCAGGCTGTGGGCTGCCCACTGCTCTAAATGAGAAGGCTGGGCCACTCTGACCTCATGGAGCTCCAACATTCATCAGCTGATGTCCCAAATAATAAATAATGTCTAATTACAGCTTGTGATAAGCACTGTGAAAGAAACATGAAGGGTGGCATGAGAGCTCATCCCAGAGAGCTTGGCCTATGTCTGGGCCTGGGGATCTAACAGGAAGAGCCATCCCTGAGTCTAGAATGTGATGCTTGAGCTGGGAAGGGATGGCCAAGTGTTTGGCATGGAGGAGGAGTCAGAGACAGGAAAAACTGCATCCCATGAAGGGGGCATGGCAGGTCTGCAGAGTGGCAGGTGGGACTGGAATGCTGAGTAGTAGGGCAGGCTGGGGGAGACATGGCTGGGGTGGGGGTTAGCGGACACCATGCCACCTGGACTTTCTGACAGTGTTAAGGCTGCTGGTCTTTATCTCCAGGGCAGCGGGAATATCCACACATCTAAACCCACACCTTCTTTCTCAGTTTTGGCTCTAACGTCCCCTTCTCTGTGATGTCTTTTTTTAAAGAAAAGGGTTCGCTCTGTCACCCAGGCTGGAGTACAGTGACATTATCAGAGCTCACTGCAGCCTCAACCTTCTGGGCTCAGTTGATCCTCCCACCTCAGCCTCCTGAGTAGCAGTGACTACAGGTGTGAGCCACCGCCTGCCCCCACCCCCCAAGCTAGTGCCACCTTTTTGATGAACCTTCCTTAAAATTAAGACCCAGCCCGGCCCTCCCTGCCTCCCTCCTCACACTTTATTCTTCTCCACAGCACTTTGGCATTTACATACAATGTAATTTACCTCTTTTTATAATTTTTTATATCAATAGTTTTTGGGGTACAGGTGGTTTTCTGGTTCTTGCATAAGTTCTTTAGTGGTGATTTCTAAGATTTTAGTGCACCTGTCACCTAAGCAATATACACTATACCCAATGTCCAGTCTTTTGTCCCTCATCTCCCCTCCCTTTCCCTGAGTCCTCAAAATCCATTGTGTCGTTCTTATGCCTTTGGATCCTCATAGCTTTGGCTCCCACTTACAAGTGAGAGCATGTGATATTTGGTTTTCTATTCCTGAGTTACTTAGATTAATGGTCTCCCGCTCCATCCAAGTTGCTGCAGAAGACATTATTTCATTCCTTTTTATGGCTGAATAGTATTCCATGGTGTACACATGCCACAATTTGCCTCTTTGTTTATTCCTGTCTCCTTGCACTAGAACATACGCTGCAGGAGGACAGGGAACGGTCTTTTCTTGGACAGATTTCTTCCCTGCTGTCTCTTCAGAGCCCTTGAGGGGGTTGCCTCTGTGAGGTCCTAGTTTTCTCTCTCACATTGAAAAGGCACACTACTTGTAGTAAGTCAGGAGGGTCTGAAGGTCGCTGGGGTAAAGGGGAAAGGTCATTCCCAGCAGGAATCTTGGAAACACTGCCAGGCATCGTTGAGGGCCCAGTGTGCTGGGAAGCCAGGAATTTATAGTGACACCAATCTGTATGGGGCACGCGGGTGTTCTCCAGAAATTCTCGGCAGTGTGGCTGTGGAGAATGCACACGGCTCAGCTGACCCACGCAAGTTCCACACTGACACAGGGCAAGGGAGGAAACCAAGCAGGGAGGCCGTGTTGAGGAAGAAAAGCACAAATGTATTGCTAAAAAGATACAGCAGAAAAGAGAGGATGAGAAGGATCAGGATGTGAGGCAGAATATTGAGCTGCCAAGAGCACATGGCAGCATCCCCTGGCAAGTTGGAGAAGGCGGGACTCAGTCCTCCTGCGAAGCAGCTGAGACCTGTATGGACCACATTTTCTGAGACCCAGAATCTGTGTGGTCTGGTCCATTGCTCCGGGAGCAAGGCTGCTGGCTTCCCAGCCCTCCCAGAGGTGTGCACTGACCTTGGAAGCCAAGAGGATCAAAAAGCTGCTCTATTCTCCAGACCATACAACAGCCCTGCAGTATACCTAGAGCCTTCCTTGTTTTAAAGACAGGGTGTTGTGATTTCTCCACTGATGGACAGTGGGCTTGGGCTGCCCTATGAAAGGCACATGTGTGGCATGGAAAATTCATAGCAATCTTGGTGGAGAAGCAGGAAGGCATCAGATGGAATTCTGAGAGCCCAGCCGAGGGAAGGGATGCATGGACGTTGGTTGAGTTCTCGTTATGTGCTGGCCCTTTTACACTCTCCCATTTGATTTTTAGGATAATCCGATGAAATATGCATGTGCTTCCAATTGTGTAACATTCATAAGGAAAGACACATTGGGAGGGGGAATGTTTACATGCATAATAGGCACCATGCCTAAAACTCAAAGTACGCAAGACATTTTTATTCTTTCAAAACACTTGGAAATATCCTCAAAGGCTGTTAAAACCAGTCCCTGCAACTGAAATTGCTAGGCATTTTATTAAGTTAACTGAAACACATTTTAGCACATAGGTAATTCACCCTATTGATAAACTTGCAAATTGATTTCAGTGAATTGAATTATGCTCGATTTCAGGGATTTGGTCCTGTAGCAAAGCCTTTATTTTGTGAACTGATTGACCACAGATGAGTTTTGCCAACCCATCTATTTGGATCCAAAGCTTGTCTCCCCACTCAGCCACAGACCTCCCGGACCACAGCACCCCGCTCCAAGGAGCTCCTGCTTTCTGCTGACGTGTTTACGTGACACATTCAGAACATCAATTCATTCATTTGAATGTATCAGTCCACAAGCTGGCCACATGCACAACTCTGCTAAGTACTGTTTCCAACACCCCAGGTGTAGAAAGACTTAGTCATGGAGTCCATCCTTTCTCCTTTCCTGCTGCAGTGCTAGGAGATGCGGAATGGGCTGGCTCAGCCCCATCTCACCTCCTGTCACAAAGAGATTCGCCATTGGATGCTGTTTAAACTTGGGTCGGTATTTGGTGGGTGATGGATGTTTCTCTGCAAGAGTTCACAGTCTGCCCATCCGCTGCCCCACACAGATGTGATTTAGGGCATCATGAATCAATCATCACTTCTGGAATCTCAGTGAACAGATGTCCTCTTTAGAGATTCTAATTCAAACTGTTAACCTCCAGATTCCTCTGGCTTTTTTTTTTTTTTTTTAAAGACGTGCCAGTTGTCTGTGAAGATGCCAAAGGGCATGAATGTTATTTGGATATGGGACTTACCGATAGGTCTTTCTTGAATGAAATAAATGCATTTTATGGGACAAACGCATGTAGGGGAGTCCAGGCAGAACTACCACCCCAGACATCAGCTTGAGCCCGGGGATGTCGTCAGCAGCAAACAGATGCACTGCAGGGCATCCGAAATTAATCACTGCTGCTGGCATTTTAATAAACAGCTGCTTTTGAAATTGCTTTGGAATGAGCACAGATTCTGACCCAATCTTTTTGAAAGAAGATCAGGGCATTATAAAGCTGTCTATTTTGAACGCACGGAGAAAACAAACTTGAAAGTAATTCTTAAACAGACTCCCTTAGGAATCAGCCCCTGTGGAGTGACCCCAAGTCCCTTTTCTTGAGCTCAGGCCCACACAGAAGCACAGGGCGGTGACATGCGTCCGAGGACCTGACACCAGGGGCGTCTGGATTAACTGTGTGATCTTCCTGGGGTGCCTCCCCTTGCCAGAACTCAGGTTCCTCGCAGAGAATGGGGATAGTGCAACGCTCTCTCTTCTGGGGGCTTTCGCAAGTAACTGAGGAGAGAGGAGACACCGGATCTGACCGCCCTCCGAGTGGATAAAGTCGCCCCCAATGCAAGACACCCTCTGTCACCCACTGCGTCCTCCTAAGTGGAACCAAGGGGCGACTCTACTGGAGGAATCAAAAGAATTCCCAATCAAGTCAGATCCATAGTTCTGCGATGGGTGACCCGGGATGATGCTCAGCCTTTTTGACCAAACATCCAGGGTGATAAACAGAAGGTTGGAAAGGATTCGCCAGAGCAAAGGGATGCAGTGATTTGCTTCTGGAGCTCCCTCTGTGTTGGGAGGGCGTGTGAATGTGTGGACAGCCGTGCTTGGTGGGGCAGGAATCCAGGCCCACATCCTCTCCCCACTGCTGCTCTCTGAAGGCTGCATGTTTCCACTTTAAATAGCTCCAGGACATTCTTGTGTTTCTGTTTTTGTGTTTCTTGAGAAGGTCACAATTCTTTTACAGCCATGTTGTAAAAGAAGTTAAAAGTCTAATTGAAAAAAAGTAAAACAAAAATCCACAGTGCTAAATAAAGCTGAGGCTAGCGCACTGCCAGCCTCCGATATCAGAAGCAGCCAGAGGCATTGAAGGGTTGCATTTCTGTGGGTCAACCGGGGCCAAAATCACTACATAAGTGGCAGAGTACCACAGAGTTCCCCATAAACAGTACAGAAAAAGAAAGAAATTCACCCAGAATGAAACACGACCACCAGATAATCCCCTCCTGGTTCCAAGCAAGAGGAGCTGCCCCAAAGCAACTTTGAACGTGGGCATTATGGCCCTATACAGCGCGGGTGAGAGGAGTCAGGCTGGGACATCAAACGGAGACCCCAGGGACTGTGCTCTACGCTACACACAGGTCAGAGATGAGCCCTGGGCTCTGCTTTGCTAAGGAGCTTAGCAGTAGTAGGCTTGACATGGAAGTAAATCCAGGGCACACACCTCGCATGGCTTAGTGACAGGAGAGAGAAACGTTGCAAGACCGAGGCTCTGTTGATAATCTGCACACTGAAACTGCCTCTTCAAGCTCTTGGTGCCTCGCCCCTCCTCACAGGGTCCAGATTAAGCTTGCACCGTCCCTCACTCTGAGGCTGGGGCAGCTTGGGTCTGAGCAACTTGGTTCATTCACCCAGGCAGACAGGCTCCTGCATTCACTGCCCCTAGCTGGGGAAACATCTCTGGTCACGGGCCCCCACCAAACCTCTGCCTGACTTCCTCAACAATGTGTCCTGCATTGACGCACCTCGACTCCTGAACCCATGTCAGGAGACGTAAGACGTAAGTGGGGACAGCTGCACCGCCTGGATGGAGAAACTGTTGCCATTTTCAGGAGGAAACGGCTGACTAATTCGAGGGAGACTCTGACTAAATGTACTAATGCTTCAGACAACGTTTGCTTTCCGTACATCAACATTTTATTCCACAGAGAAGCTAATCAGATTGCCTAAGGAGAAAATAAACCAGTGCCTATCAATTAGCTTAAATATAAGTTTTGAACGATCATATTTAGCAGGTTGAATTCTAAAGTGGGGAGGCCAAATAGAAAATAATATCTGCTATTTCTCAGAGGCTAAAATGTTGGAGTTTCCCAAAGTCAAAACACAATAGAATTTTTGAGATCTGCTTTAAAATAACCAAGGGAAAGGAGGATAGCAGAGAAGAGGAGATGGGAAGATTGGCCCTGTATAGATCATTTTTGGATCTGGGGGATGAATGCAGGGGCCATAAAGCTTTCCTGTGAGCCAATGTGTCAGACTTTGCTGGTTTCCTTTCCTCCAGCTCCCAACAGGCTGAGAAGTTCAATATCTTACCACATCAATAGGATAGACCCCAAATCTTAAGGAATGGTCACAACTGTCCCAAAACCATCAGCCTCAAGTCTTGTGCCTGCCATATGTTTGGTGCAGGGTTGGGACACAAAACCTGGAGATGTGGCAGGTGAGAAGGACTCGATGACTAATTAATCAGAACAATCAGGATTGTTCCAGGGAGACCAGGCCGCATGGGGACTCCACCCATGACCTGAGCTAGCTGAAGCAAGGGGAGTCTCAGGCCCTTGATTCAAGAGGCTCACTCAGGCCCTTTCCTTGCTGTCAATGAGAAAGTGCCCAGGTTGCCAGCAGCAGCCATCAGAATCCAGCATGGGGAGGAGCCCAGAGAAACTGACCAGAGTTCTAACGAAGCTGCAGCAGAAGCCCGCCCCACTGCTGAATCTTCCGGGCGTGTGGGCCAATACCTCCCTCCAGTTTTTAAGCATTTGTGAGCTGCATTTCCAGCTCCTTCCCCAACAGGACCTGCCAGTTGGCTGTCATATACCCCAGAGCAGCAGGTGTCATTTCAGAGCCTCCTCGAGGTCATTCTTTCTCATGTTAAGCATTTTTCCTCTGAATGGCACAGCTTAGCAGTGGCCCATAAACTTTCTGGTGATGTTCCTACAAATTTGTTCCATACGTGTTGTTTTGTTCTTCAAGTGCCTGGTGGATGCTAAGGTCAGTGGCTACCCCTTTTAATTTTTCTCCTTGTGCTCAGGGCTTCCCAGCGCACTCTGGGCAGCTGCTGACTAATTAAATCATCCCACAAAGGTATCCTGCAGGACACACAAGGCTGACCCTAAATGCGAACGCCTGGGTAAGCATTCAAGATAGGGACCAGGCCTGACGTTTCTCAACATCAGGACTCGGCGCCTATTCCAAAGCTTTTGTTTCCAAAGGTGTGCTGTGCTCATTCAGAGGCTTTTCTCATACGTTTCTAAGCAAACGTGGAAGGAACCTGGTCAACTTGCAAATGGACAGGCCCTCCCCGGTCCTGACGTGGCGATGCAGCCTGGCTACATCCTCCCGGCTCATCAGGAATGACAGCTTTGCCTTGGAGGAGTTCTGCGGGTGCTTCAGGACCATGACACAAAGCTGCAAGTGACCAGCAACAGTCATCTTCACCCATGCATGGTATCTATTTCTGTCTTCTAGCTTCATAATTTCAATTCTTTGGGCCTATTCTCTCTCTCTCTCTCTCTCTCTCTCTCTCTCTCTCTCTCTCCTCGCTCACCCACCCCCCACTTCCCTCCCTCTCTCTTTAACTTCAGTTGGGTTTTGAACTTGGTAACTATCCTGTAGCCCCTCTTGGAGTACACAGTTGAGTAAGGCTGAATATACACAGTTTGGACAATCACATGTGTTAATTCAGGGATTCCTTAACCTACTAATTGTCACCAATCCAGCAATGGCTGACTTAACTGCTGACACTTGAAGCTTGCTTGTTCACCATAAAGGCCACGATTAAACCTAAAGTGAGCTGTGGGGGTTTATTCAAATTCTCTCTTCAATGCTGCGCCCCCCTCCCAATGAAAATTAAAAATAGGCATAGCTTACTGCTTCATCAGCATTATGTAGCACGCCAGGGACTGCTGGGCTCAGAAAAATGCCCACAAGCTGGTAAGATGGTCTCCAATTTGCCAACAGGGAGGTCCCCGAGGGGACCCACGCACCGCTCTTTCCTCTCCTACAGCTTTGCCATGCCTGAGAGCCCTGCGTGGGCACCTTCAAGGTTTCATTACCCACCTTATGAAAAACCAACAGCCTCTTTTGTTACTAGTTAGACATTCATACCCAATAATAGAGCTCTCTGCAAAGTGCACAGTGATGGTGCTCCCACTGAATTCTGTTATCAACGCAGCCGTGCCATGTCATCAAAGGTGTAATTCAGGGCTGCCTTGGATGAAAAGGAATTTCAAAGGCAGCTTTCTCTGGCTGACTTCTTTGAATCCACTTGTAAAAAATCAGAACTTGATTCCAGGCTTGTTCCGGGGATGGCAAATTAATGAACTGTCCTCATGTCACTAAAGACTTAGCTCAGAACTCAGGTTACAGGAGGATTGGGTTTTTATTAGCTGCTTTCCTGGGAGCTCTTGCAATTCCAGCCTTTTATTGTTGCCTGGGAGGGTGTTGTATGAAGCTGATGAGTGTTTGCTGCAAAAAGCTTAAGTATAATCAGAGATTAAGTCGTTTCTCCCTCTTCCACTCTTCCTTTTCCACAGTCAAAGGAATCAGGAAGGCAGAATTCAAGTGAAAACTAAGCAGTGCATAATTCTTAAATGCAATAGTTAAATGCCCATAATAAGTACAGCAGCTATTACATGGGTGCTCTTCACAAAAGGTTCTGATGTTTGTCTCTCCTTTGAAAGGATCTGCTCCTTAAAATCTGACTTAGGGGATATTCAATCAGCATGAATACCTCTGAGGTACTTTCACCATAAGATAGCTGTCAACTCTTTCCCACAAAGCAAGACGTTTACAATATATTTACGCAGGAGTCCACGTGGAGAGGGCTTCAATATGTTCATTGTGCTTCCTTCAAAGTGGCGTGATGAGGAATCAGAGGACGTTTCATAAGACGGGAAGAAGGCAATTTGGCTTCATGTGACACCTTTCATACTCAAAGAATCCCAACAGTGAAATACTTACGAAGAATAAAATGCTTACACTTTGTAAGTGAAGAGAGTGGAGTTGCGGCAATGAGGCTGGAAATGGGAAAAGAGCTCAAGCCGAGCACGAGTTGGAGCCAAACTTCAGCGAGGTCTCCAGGCAATCGAGAGCCCAGCGTGCGGCGCCCATTGAGAGGAGGAGGATCTGCTCAGATGTCTTAAGTAGCCCAAGCGAAGGCCCTCCAGAGCTGCTGTGGTTGACCATCACCCTGCCGCCAGCTGCTTCCTTCGGGTGCAGTGGCCCAGTCTGTCCCTTGTTTTTATTTACCTGAAGTGGTCCTTTTTCCTGCCTCATTTATAATTCAAAGAAAATCATGACGATCAGAACATGCTCTGTTTGTTTAGTCACTGATAATTTCACCACGGCTATCATTTTTGGGTTTTCTGTTGGTCCTAGTTTCTAAGGATGAATAATTTTACAGAGTTGCACTCCTGGCTGGGACAGGATTCCGTGTTCTGTTTGCTCACTTGTCTTTGGTCACCTCCATCTCTTGCCTCCATTTGCCGCCATGTTAAGGGTGCAGACTCTCAAGCGGCCAGGCCGCCATTTTGTCTGATATTCTGCTACTGCTGAACCTTTACGTTCATTCATGTATTCATTCATTTTAAAAAATGCTTATTGAGCACCTACTCTGAACTAAAGAGATAAAGATGCTGAGCTGTAAAGGTTTTCATTGGGCATGAGGATTAAAAAATGAATAATGAGTGAACTTTATTATATGTTCCAAGGTGAGAGGTTACTGGAAAAGTCAACAACAGCAGTGGAGGACGAAGGTAGGTGTGTGAAGGTGGGGAGGGGATTCTGTGGCTTCAAAGTGTGCAGCCTGGTGGGCCTCCTGGAGAAGGTGATGTGGGCCAAGACAAGGAGGTGAGCGAGGAAGCCACACCTGGGGGAGGAAGGCTCCAGGCAGAGTGGACGGTGGAATATAGGCTCCGGGTGGCCAGGCTGGCCTGGGTGAGGGTCAGCAGGGGAGCCAGCTTGGGGGTGGCTCCTACCCATTGTTAGTCAGGCAGCAGCTTCTTTGGGATGGATTCCTGGGAGCCAAATCATTGTGTTTGAGGTTGTTTATATTTTTATGGTTATTTTTATGTATAGTCAAATTATTCTTGCAAAGGCCTGTACCAATGTGTACTGCTACCAGCAATTTATGATTATAGCACAGGATAACCCCAATAGTATTAACTATTACAGTTTTTAAAATATGTTAATTTAATAGATTTTAATAGTTTCTCATTGTTATTTTACTCTGTTTAAAAAGGGTGAACCTTTTTTCACTGTTACCAACATCACAGCAGCACAGAAATGATCCCTTCGTAATTCTCAGCCATTTCCTTGAATTGTCATTGACTCATTTATTTAAAGTAGAGTTTCCAGATTTAGCAAATAAAAAAACCAGGCACTGGGTTAAATTGGAATCTCGGGTAAACAACAAAGAACTTTTTGTATAAGTATGTCCTGGCCGGGTGCGGTGGCTCACTCCTGTAATCCCAGCACTTTGGGAGGCTGAGGAGGGCGGATCACCTGAGGTCAGGAGTTCAAGACCAGCCTGGCCAACATGGTGAAACCCCATATTTACTAAAAACACAAAAATTAGCTGAGTGTGGTGGCAGGCACTTATAATCCCAGTTACTCGGGAGGCTGAGGCAAGAGAGTTGCTTGAACCTGGGAGGCAGAGGCTGCAGTGAGCCGAGATCACGCCATTGCACTCCAGCCTGGGCAACAAGACTGAAACTCCATCTCAAAAAAAAAAAAAAAAAAAAAAGTATGTCCTGTGCAATATACTAAAATATTATTTTATCGTTTTTTGAAATTCAGATTTAACTGGGCTTCCTGTATTTCATTTGGAAACCCTACTTTAAAAGAATATTTATAAAAGATCTACTATGCACTACTGTCCCAGGGTGCTGAAGCCTTGATGTTGGTCTCAGTTGTTTGTTAAGTAGGTAGATATTAATTTACTACCATGATGTTAGTCTCAGTAGTTCATTAAGCAAGTAGATACTAAATTGCCTTTCACATAAATTTCAAATGTTCTCCTGCATGTTTGTCTTCTATTTCAGTTATTATTTCTAATTGTAAAAATTTTAATTTGTGGATAAGTGACCTTTTTTTTTCTTTTTAGTTTATCTTCTATTTCAAAATTAGGAAGACAGGGCACATCTAATGATAAGACTCTCAGATCTCTGCTGATGGGTTTTAGTGATACTTGGAAAGACGTTTACTGCTATGCTCAATTCTCCAGGAAAATGATTCCCAAGTCTGAGAAGTACAGATTGCTGAATGGACTTAGATGCATTCTTAGGCTCAATAGGAATGTTTCTTCTGAAAACCCACACATATACACCCTCATAGTCCAATTGCACATGCAGCAGTTGCAGATGACCAATGTCCTAGAGTAGTGTTTCTCCAATGTTTTCCTCTAGTAATCTTATAGTTTCAGGTCTTTCACTTAAGTCTTTAGTCCATTTTGATTTGATTTTTGTATATGGTTTAAGATGGAGAGCTCTCATATGCATATGAATGTCCCTTTTCTCCAGCATTACTTATTAAAAACACTGTCCTTTCCTCACTGAATGTTCTTCATTGAAAATACATGATGGGCTGTAAATACATGAAAATACATAGTAGGCTGTAAATACATGGATTTATTTCTGGATTCTCTATTCTATTCCATTCATCTATGTGTCTGTTTTTAATGCCAATACGACATTGTTTTGGTTACTATAGCTTTGTTGTATATGTTGGCCTTGGATACTGTAATGCCTCAAGGCTTTGCTCTTTTTGCTCAGGATTACTTTGTCCCGTTCGGGGTCTTCTGTGGTTCCATATGAATTTTAGGACTGCTTTTTCTGTTTTTGTGAAAAAAAAAGTCCTTGGTTGTTTGATAGGGATTGCATTGAATCTGTAGATTAGTTTTGGTAGCATGGCAAGTTCCACAGTATTAATTCTTTCAATCCATGAACATGGAATGTCTTTTCATTTTTCTTGTGACCACTTTAATTTATTTCATCAGTGTTGTATAGTTTTTCTTGTGGAGATCTTTTACCTCCTTGGCTAAATTAATTTGTAGGGTTTTTCTTTGTAGCTATTGTAATTAAGTTGCTTTCTTGATTTCTTTTTCTGCTATTTAACCATTAGTATGTAGAAATACTACTGATTTTTGTATGTTAATTTTGTAATCTACAACTTTACTGAAATCTGATATCAATATGTTCCACAGGGGAAATGCTTTATGGCCAGGAAATGACAAAGTGATGCTATGATCCCATTGCCTTTCTATATCTAAATATTTACAAAACAAGGCTCAAGAGATCACTTTCTCTGAGCCATGTGAAGACATGGCAAGAAGGTGGCAAGCCAGGATGCACTCACCAGGAACCAAATGTGTTGGCACCTTGATGTTATATTTCCAGCCCCAAGACCTGTGAGAAATAAATGTCTATTGTTCCAGCTACCCAGTCTATGTTTTGTTATAGCAGCCCAAGAGGACTAATTCATTCCCTTTTAACATGACTTTTGTTTAATCAAAAATACGTTATTGAGTTATTAGATGAAGGTGTTAAGCAAAAGAACATATAACCAACGATTCTAACCTTTGGGAGGTTGAAGCAGGAGAATTGACTGAAGCCAGGAGCTCCAGACCAACCTAGGCAGCATTGCAAGACCCTGTCTCAAAAAATAAAACTAAGAAGTTATTCAGGCATAGTGGCATGCACCTGTGGTCCCAGCTACTTGGGAGGCTGAGGAAGGCAGATAGTTTGAGCCCAGGAGTTCAAGGATGCAGTGAGCTGTGATCAGACCACTGCACTCCAGTCTGGGTGACAGAGTGAGCACCTGTCTCAAAACAACAAAAAGATTCCCACCACAGCTGTAAACTCAGCCCCTGCCTGTCCCAGTGCTTGGCTCATCAAAAGCACTCAACAAATGTCTGTTGACTGCATTAACAATTAAATGACACCATAGAGTATTCGCACATCAAAGAAAACCTTTTTAATAATGTGACCTGCAAAGTGTGTTCTCTCTTCTCTTTTCCCTGCTGAGCATATCTGTGACAGAAAGTTAATATATTTTACAACATGGTCTGTTTGACAAGTTCAATTTGATTTTATAAACCAACTGATTGGTTGTGGAAAGTTGTGGGGCAAATGGTTCTCCCAGGAATGGGAGGTTGCCAAGCGCTGTGCTTGCCTCCACTGCATGGCACATTTGTCAACCCCCTCTCGTTCTCAGCAAGTCAAAAGGCATCCCAGGCCCTCAGCCTGACCCCAGCATTCAGCTGGACAGAGCCTGGGTTCCTGCCAGGTCTCCATGAACTCACACATGGCCAGAGACGCCTGGTGGTCAAAGGGAGAGGCCAACGTGCAATCGAGCCAGGGAATCCTGGGAATGCTGAGAACTGTGTCATCCTCATTCCTGTGGACACATCTCTGTGTATTCAGCGAGCCTCCTTGGAAATGTGTGACTTGCTTGTCTTCTCAGTGAGCACACTTCCTGCAAAAGGAAGCATCAATCAGAGGCATGCAGGACTTGGTGTTCTTTCTGACAACAAAAGCACACGTGCAGCTTGCCCTTAGTTCTGTGAAGCAAAATCAGCATGAAATAATGATTTTAGGGGACCATTACCACAATATTTTAAATATCTAGCTCCTTTTGTTGGGTCTCAAATCTGAAAGAAAGATCTAAATTCTGGGTCTTCCTTGTTGAGAGAGATTGTGTGTTGGGGGATGGGGAGGGGTGGGTGGGACTTGTAGCATTTATTTTAAAGAATCACCTTACATTGGCAGAATAAATAAAAGCATGATTATGGTGAACCAGGTCAGCCTTTCCAGGACACCTTTATTTATTTATATATTTATTTACTTATGGAGAGACAGGTCCCTGCTCTGTCACCCAGGCTGGAGTGCAGTGGCAGTGGCCTGATCATAGCTCATTGCAGCCTCAAACTCCTGAGCTCAAGCAATCCTCACACCTCAGTCTCCTGTGTAGCTGAGGCCACAGGCACATACCACCAACATCCGGCTAATTTTTTAATTTTTTTATAGTGTTGGAGTCTCGCTTTGTTGTACAGATTGGTCTGGAACTCCTGGCCTCAAGCAATCCTCCTGCCTCAGCCTTCCAAAGTGTTGGGATTAAAGGCACGAGTCACCACACCGGGCTTGGACACCAAAGCCCTAAGCCACAGGGTCAGCTCCTAGGTGAGGGGAACCTGGGATAGCCAAGAACCCCTGGATTCTTTATATATATATACATATATATACACACACACACACATACACACACACACACACTTTAAGTTCTAGGATACATGTGCGCAACGTGCAGGTTTGTTACATATGTATACACATGCCATGTTGGTGTGCTGCACCCATTAACTCATCATTTACATTAGGTGTATCTCTTAATGCCGTCCCTCCCCCGTCCCCCAACCCCACGACAGGCCCCGGTGTGTGATGTTTCCCATCCTGTGTCCAAGTGTTCTCATTAAGAACCCTTGGATTCTATTAGCAGGATTATGTCTCCAGCTCTACTGGTGCTGTCCTTAGAGATTCCAAGGCGTGAGTCTAGACTCTTCCAGACTTGTAACCCTCAGCACCACTCTGGAAAAGACCACAGAGCCACAGATTCCACGCCTAGGGAAAGTTGTTATTCTCTTGCCCCTCTGCCCCACCAGGAACATTCCAGAGTGGAGCTCATTCCACAGATATTTACCCAGTCCCCACCACATGCCAGGCACTGGGCTTGGCTAGGGTCAAGGTGGACAATAGAGAAGCCAACATTTCCTGTGCACTCACTTGATGCCAGGTAACCCACCTGCACCCGAAAGCCTAGTGCAGCAGAAGCTATGAGAAGAGTGATTTGGGCAGACACATTCTTTGAACAGACGACTGTGTGTGAGTGGATGGAGAAGGAAGGCAGGGATGTGGACAGATCAATGGAAGCAGTCACAAATATCCAAGTGAGAAACAGCATGGAGGCCAGGCGCGGTGGCTCAAGCCTGTAATCCCAGCACTTTGGGAGGCCGAGACGGGCGGATCACGAGGTCAGGAGATCGAGACCATCCTGGCCGACACGGTGAAACCCCGTCTCTACTAAAAAATACAGAAAACTAGCCGGGCGAGGTGGCGGGCGCCTGTAGTCCCAGCTACTCGGGAGGCTGAGGCAGGAGAATGGCGTGAACCCGGGAGGCGAAGCTTGCAGTGAGCTGAGATCCGGCCACTACACTCCAGCCTGGGCGGCAGAGCGAGACTCCGTCTCAAAAAAAAAAAAAAAAAAAAAAAAAAGAAACAGCATGGAAAAGGATGTTGGGGATGGGAAGAGCATTCCAAGGAGAGAAGAGGCCAGTGGATCAAGGATCAGGGTCCCTGGCATGAGTCAGTGCACCCCACAGGGTGCACTGTGACCAGAGAACCTGGAGAGAGGCACCTGTCTACACAGCATATATGACTGGAGAAATAGGGGCCTTTGGTCATAACGTCCATTCCATTTTGCTTGGGTTAAAGCTCTTGGACTTTATCCCGAAGGTTATGGGAACCCACTCTCAGATCTTAAAGAAGACAGTTGACATGATCAGATTTAACACTCAGAAATTCGCCATCTAGGCTGCAGGAGGGGTGCTGGGGAATTGAGAGAAGAGGGTTTCTGGAGGCTTCTATGAGAATGAATGTCAAATCAGCTTCTTCATTTTTAAAATGATGTTAAAAAATAACTCATTTTGGGTTTTGGAGAGTCTATAAAATAATAATCATGATAACTATCATTCATCGTGCACTTAGGCATCATGCCAAAGGCCTCACGTACAAAATCTCATTTAATGTAAACTTCAAAACAACCTACAAGATAGATTTGATTGCCTGACTTGCACAGATGAGAATATTAAGTATCAGAGAGTTTGAAATTTTGCCTGAGCTCATCCAGCTATTAGGGCAGAGCTGGGTTGTAAAACCACAACCATTTAACTGGGGACATCCAACTCTTAAACTTCTCATGTCCTGAAATATATAGAGTAGGACAGGATTCATTTACATTTCACAGATGAGGAACTGAGGCTCCGAGAAATTAAGCAATTTTCCCAACCCCAGAAGAAGAGGTCTCCTCAGTCTTGTACCGTGTTGGTTGTAACCGAATGTTACCTTCTAAATCAGAAGGTAACACTCGGATGATTTTTAGGGCATTATCACCTACTAACATCCCAGGTCAGATATTTTCATTCAAATGCATGCTTTCTCATGAGCAAGATCTTTAATGATTTGGAGAAGAACAGAATATATATATTATATATATATATATAAAATATATATATATATATATAATATATGTGTGTGTGTATGTGTGTGTGTATATGTATATATGTGTGTGTGTATATATATATTTGGAGATGGAGTCTTGCTCTGTCACCCAGGCTGGAGTGCAGTGGCGCCATCTCAGCTCACTGCAACCTCTGCCTCCTAGGTTCAAGCAATTCTCCTGCCTCAGCCTCCCAAGTAGCTGGGACTACAGGTGCACACCATCACTCCCAGCTAATTTTTTGTATTTTAGTAGAGACAGGGTTTAACTGTGTTGCCCAGGCTGGTCTTGAACTCCTGAGCTCAGGCAATCCACTCACCTTGGCCTCCCAAAGTGCTGGGATTACAGGCGTGAGCCACCGCGCCTGGCGAATATTTTTAATGCAGCGAAAAATGGAGACTGTGTGACAGACTCCATCAGAGAGGCCAGGCACAAAGTCAGGGTGAAAAGAGAGGGCAGCTCTGGGAGAGCTTAGGAGCAACAGAGGACGTGGCAGGTCTGAGTGACCAGGAAGGGGCTCCGAGGGAATGCAGGATGGACGGGCAGCTGCTGGAGCTGAGCAGATTGTCCTCTCCCACAATAGCCTGTGTGAAGCACCTGTGGTCCCATTGAAGGCTTTTGCTGGCAGGGAGTGATGATGCTGGAGGCTGCCACACCCTCCTGCCTCTTCCTAGGGCAAGGAGACAAACAAAAAGGAGACTGATGGTGCTTAAAAGTAGGCCTTTCCAGATAGTTTTCCTTTCGACAACCACCTTGTTCTTGTGATTAAGCTATTTCATGCAATTGCTGCTAACATCTGTATTTCCAGAAAAGCCAAAGCAATTTATTTGGAAGATGAATTCAAGCCCTTGAACAAACCACACAGAGCATTGTGACTGAGGCGAAAATTCAAGAAGAAATGAAATTGCTAATGGAGTTCCATAAGTCTGGGGCTATTTGTGATTTCTGCAGACAAAATGACTGAGCCTCAACCTCTGGCATCAAATCCCTGTGCAGCTCATCCATGCGACACTCTTTTACAGAGCGGATCATGGGAATTCCTGGTCTCGCCAGAAACAATGAAATTCCCAGGGCTATTTAATCCCTCATTTCACTTTAAGCACCTACTTGGATGATTACAAATGGCAGCACATGTGCACCAGACTCACCGGCCTAAAGTCATTATGAAAATGCTTTTCAGCTATTCTGTTAAATCACTGAGGTTTAAAAAAGTGTTTCCATAAATCCTCAACTCTTTAACACCACTAATTGCAAAATACACATTTTAAATTCAAAACAACTTTCTCGGGGGGAGGAGGGAGAACACACTACATTTATTGTAGCTTTTATTTTTATACTATGGCCCAATTTCAGGAACAGTAAAATATGAAAAAAAGAAAAATGTGAATCTTTACATGGAACCAAAAGGAATTTGCCTAAAAAAGCTTTGCTTCAACATTTTTAATAACATCTTAGAGAAATCTTCTTTAAATAACCTCAAAGCTTTTTCTTCTCTTACCTTAATTTAGCTGCAGAAATTTGGGGTAGGTAGGAGGGAAAGATGGCACCACCTCTGTTTCACACGTGGTCAAGAGGAGGCGAGCATCCTGCTGAAAGGTGCTATCTTAGTCTACTCGTGTTGCTACAGCAAAACCCTTGGGACTGGCTAATTCGTCACAAACAGGACTTTTTATTTTATTGTATTTTAGTTTAAGTTTTAGAGGCTGGAAGTTCAAGATCAAGGCTCTGCAGACTCAGTGTCTGGTGAGGGCTGCTCTCTGCTTTCCAAACAGGGCTCCTTGAGTGCTGCTTTCTCTGGAGGGAATGAATGTTATGTCTTCACACGGCAAGGTGCAAGAGCTCAAGAGAAAGCACCACTGTCTCAAGCCCTCTTATAAGGTCCCTAATCCCCTCCATGAGGGCTCTACCCTCATGATTTAATCACTTCCTAAAGCACCGCCCCACACACACACTTAATACCATCATATTGGCAATTAAGTTTCAACACATGAATTTTGGGTGACCCACACAGACTGTAGCGTTCTGCCTCAGACCCCAAAATTCACGTCCTTCTCACATGCAAAATACAGTCATCCCGTCCCAGTAACCCCCAAAATCTTAATACATTCCAGCACCATCTCGAAAATCTGAAGTCCAGAGTCTCATCTCAATCAGATCTGGGTGAGATTCAGGTCAGGATTCAACATCAGAAAAAGTGCTCTCCAGCTGCGAGCCTGGAATCAGAGTTATGTGCTTCCAAAACACAGCAGTGGGACAGGAACAGGACAGACATTTCTAGTCAAAAGGAAGCAACAGACAAGAGGAAAGGAGGAACAGGTCCCAGGTTTCCAAGTAAGTCCAAATCCAACACGGCAAGCATTAAAAATCAGCTTTGGCTTCACGTCCCACCCTCTAGGGTTTCAGCCCCCAAAGCCTCAGGTCCCCAGCCGCACAGCAGCTCTTCCATTTGGTGTCATATGTCTGTGGCTCTCTTTGGCTGGCATTGCACACTGGTTACTCAACAGTTATGGGGTCTCAGGGGTGGCCCTACTCTCACCACTCTTCTAGACCTTGCCCTAATGGGAGCTCTCTTTAGCTACTAACGCTCACGGCTCCACTGGGCATTGCTCTAGTGGGGGCTGTCTTCAGCACCCCCATCCTTGTGGCAGTTCTATGTCTGGGCCCCAAGGTTGTATGAGGCATCCTTTGAAGTCTGGGTGGAGGCCACCATGCCCCCATAGCTCTTGCACCCTGAAAGTCTGCAGAATTAGCACCACGTGGATGCCACTACATGTTTATTGCTTGCATTAATGGTGGCTGGAATGGTGGCTGGAGCTGCACTTGGGGTAGCCAAGGAGTGCTATGTCACAATATAGTGGGCAGACACTTGAGGTGGCCTAGAGCAGTGAGCTCTGAGGTCCCACAAGTGTCCTGGGCCTTCCCTTGAAATCATCTTTCCCTCAAGGCTGTTGCTCTGAGGGCCTGTGATGGACATGGCAGCCTTGAAGATATCTGAAATGTTGGTCACTCTTCCACTGTCTAGATCAATAGCATATGGCTTCTTTCTATCCATAGTAACCTCCTCTTAAATGTTCACTTGGACACACACTTGATATTCTCTCCCGAACATGCTTTTACAAAATGGGCCAGGCTAAGAATTTTCCAAATCTTTAAGTTGTAGCTCTCTTTTAATTATAAATTCTATCTTTAAATTTTTCTCTTTTCTCACATTTTACGATAAGCTGTCAAGAGAAGCCATGCAGCACCTTCAACACTTTGCTTAGAGATTTCTTCCACCAAATATCCTAGTTCATTATTCACAAGTTCTGCCTTTGTCAAAGCGCTAGGACAGAGATACATTTCATACTTTGCCATTTTATAACAAGGATTGCCTTTCCTCTAGTATCCCTCATTTCTGTCTCAGACCTCATCAGAATTGCCTTTACCATCCATATTCCTATCAACATTCTGGTCACAACCACCTAAGTAATCTCTAAGAGGATTCAGACTTTCCCTACAGCTTTCCTCTTCCAAGCCCTCACCAGATCTCCCTTGACAGTCCATTCACAGTAATGCAGGCTGTTTCTGGCATAAACCTCAAAATTGTCCCAGCCTCTATGCATTATCCAGTTCCAAAGCCACTTCCACATTTTCAGGTGTTTGTTATAACAACTTTTCTGTCCTAGCCTGTTTGTGCTACTTTAATAACAAAATACTTGACACTGAGTAATTTTTAAAGAACATAAATTCATTTTCTCATAGTTCTGGAGGCTGGGAAGTCCAAGATCAAGGTGCTGGTAGGACTGGTGTCTAATGATAGCTGCTCTCTGCTGTGAAGATGGTGCCTTGTTGCTGTATCCTCTGGAGGGGAGGAATGCTGTGCCCTCACATGGCAGAGGCAGAAGGGCAAATGGGGATGAATGCTGTATTCTCACTTGCCAGGAAAAGAAAGAACATACTCGCTCAAACCCTATTATAGGAGCCCGAATCTCATTCATAAAGGCTTCACCTTCATGACTTAAGCACAGGCTAAAGGTCCCACCTCTTAATGCTATCACTTTGGTGATGAAGTCTCAACATATGAGCTGTAGGGACATATTCAGACCATAGAAGCTACTCAGCTTGCAGACTGTAGAAGCAGAGCTAGAGTCCAAGGCTCCAGAATCCTCATGAGTGACTTTTTTCTCTGCATTATTCACTCACAGGTTACCTTTTGCAGCCATCACATTCAAAAAGATAAGGACACCCACCAAGGGCAACGGTCTAGGCAGACTTCCAGGAAAAGAGCATGTTGTGAGTTCAAGGCACATGATTTCCTGTTGCTGCTATAACAAACCATCGCCAACTCGGTGGCCCCAAAACAATGAGACTTACTGTCTTATAGTTTTGGAGGCCACAAATTTGAAACCGGTTTCACTGGACTAAAATCAAGGGCTGGTTTCTGCTGGAGACTCTGGAGGAGATTTCATTTTCTTGCCCTTTCCAGCTTCAAGGGCTCCCTGTATTCTGTGGCTCACAGCCCCTTCCTCATTTCATTACAACCTTCTGTTTCCATCATCACAGGGCTTACTACTGCGAATGACCCTCCTGCCTCCCCCTTCCAACAACACTTGTCGTTACATCATTGTGCCCACCCAGATAATCCAGGATAATCTCCCCCAGAGTCCTTAACTTAATTACATCTGCAAAATCCCTTCTGCCCTAAAAATGAAAATATTCATAATTTCCAGAGATTAGGATGTGAATATCTTTGGGCGCAGTTATGGGCTTATGGCAAAGGGAAAGAAAAGTGAAAACTGGAGTGCACCCTGCTACTTTGACATATATTGTTGTTTTATATTTTATTGTACACCTGCCTGCCTAACTTATTTTGACTAACTGTTTCTCTTGGGACCTAGTCCCGTGAACTACAACTGGCACCAATGCGACGGCTTTTGCTCTATTGCAGATGTGTTTGTTCACCCCACAAATATTCGTCAATTGTTGTATTTCAAGGCACCATGCTTAGAACCTGGGTGGGGAGGAGACACAATTATGTAAATTAGTCTCACCCTACAGGAACTTGCAACGCAATAGGAAGAACAGATTCTCCCTGGAAACAGGTAAGACTTCAAAGGAGGAGATGACGTGCAAGTAAGTGGTTCAGAGAAAACCCACCTTGGGCAGGAGGTCAGAGAAGAGGCAGCCAGTATTGACAAGAGAAGAAAGGAAAGGCTGCCTGGGAGGGGAAATGACCTGGACCAGTCATAAGAGACATAGCTGGAGGGAAAACAGAAAGAAAAGTGTCTCGAGAAGGAGA
Source organism: Macaca thibetana thibetana (assembly GCF_024542745.1). NCBI lineage: Eukaryota > Metazoa > Chordata > Mammalia > Primates > Cercopithecidae > Macaca > Macaca thibetana. The sequence continues at coordinate 38,766,869 of NC_065587.1, read as the reverse complement.
ACACAATGAGGAAAGGCTTTGAGATGAGAGCAAGTGTGATTTCTTCTGGGCATAGAGCGGATTCCACTGGGATGGAGCTGAGTGTTCACAAGATGAATTATGGAAGCTGATTCCGGTGAATTTGGGCAAGATTCAGTTCTAGAATATCTGCATCCAATAGTAGGTGTTAGGACTTTATCCTATAGTTAGGGAGGAGCCCTAGAAGGATTTCGGAGAGGAAAATTCTGTCATAAAGTTGGTAATCTGACAATGTTGGCATAATTGGAGGTGGTATCTACACAGTATTGACAGGACAGTGATCAAGGAGATGAGGGGAATCGGACTGGGTATGGGCAGGATAGGGAGAAACACAGGTGTGACAGGAGAGGAGAGGGGGAGAGCAGGTTCCCAGATAACAGTGGGTCAAAGATGAGGTAGAGATGACAGACGGGACAGCCCAGGGCCAGGATCACACCCCGTCAGACAGACATGGACTCCAGTCTTGAATTCACCACTCACATGCTGAATGGCCTTAGTTTTTCATCTTTAAAATAGGGACACCCAAAATGTGTGGATTCCCATTTGGCAGGGTGGATGTGAGAGCTCAGGATAGGCACATAAAACGCTGTACCCAGAGCCTTCTTCATGAAAGGTACTCAGTAAAAGATAACCACCCTCGGGGCGTCCGCCCTAACACTCCAGCCCAGGTACAGGAGGGAGGGAGCTTTGTTTCTAAAACTTGCATCGAAACAGACAATCCTAATGGCTGGTGGAACCCCAGAAAATAGAGGAGAGATTCCATAACATCAGATTTCAGACTTAGGCCTAAAAGACCAAACTGATGGCTATACGGGATAAAAAGTTCTTTTAAGTCATGTAAAGCTGTCAAAACAGAACTGGAAGGCATAGTAGTTCTTAGCAGAAAACATGGCACTGCAAGAAAGGAAATGCATATGATTGACTAGGCCCATGGGACATTCCAGCAAGAAGCAGGGGACGAAGAGGCCCACTGCAGTGACCCGCCAGAGAGGATATCCAGTCTAGCACAGGTTAGGGTGGGTTGCAGTCACCTTGGGAAGGACAACAGTACTTCACCCAAGGACCTCGTGGTGACAACACAGACTCCAGGCTCTTGGCTGTCCTGTGGGGTAAGTGAGGCTGAAACTCCAGGAGCAAGGAGGAGGAAAAGGAACAGATTCCGAAGGTCATACTCTGAGCCAGGTTAGAGGGTGACGCCCTGATAAGGTTTGGGGTAGGGGGGGATTGCATGAGTTTGTGTTTTGTTTAATTTTGAAAGTGTGTAAAACGTAAAAGTGAATTTGAATTACTAAATAGCAAGAGAACTTGGTTTATTTCCATAAGTTTAATAAATTACACAGTAATGGGAACCAAGTGGCAATGACTGCTCTCCCCACACACTAAAACCCCATGGAGAATTTAAATCCCAACTAAATGGATGCCTCATTACCCCCATGGGCTCAGCCACACAGGGTTTTCTAAGCAGTTCAGAGTTGTCCTTCCCAGTTTTAACCTAGAGCTGAGTCTAGCTTTCAAGGTATTGAATATGGCAGGTCTGAAGGGCAGAGGGACTGATATCATCCACATCAGCACAAGAGGGTGTCCTTGTCTCTGCCAGGGTCTGGTCGTGGCTGCAGGCAGGACCAGGGACAAGGACAACCTCTTGCTCACCCAGCTGAGCATGGGCCTGCCTCCTCTGATTGTCAGCCTCGACTGACCGACCGTGTGTCCACCTGGTCCTTACCACTGGGCTCTGGCCCTATCTCAGTTACGTGTACACTTTTGATGGTCACGGGATAGGGTCCTCCATACACTCCGTGCCTTTCTCCCCTGCTCTGGAGATGAAGGGGGTTCAGGAGGCTGCCCCACACATCCTCTCTGCCTTGGCACACCTGCTGCTGAGAGCAGCTTGACAGAGGTTTTCTACATCCCAGGGCTCCAGCTGGGGAGCTGGACACCACCCTCCACTGTCAATCCCCTAACTGCCATGCCTTCCCTTGGGGTTCAACACAGGGTGGAAGGTTCAGGGCTGCCTGGTGGGAAACTGCAGCAGCCACATTGCTTTGCTCTCAGACTCCTTCCCATCCCCAAGCATTTGAAGCTTTTGTCTGGTCTGGGCAAATGGGGAAAACTAGTTTTAACAACTGATCATGCATTTTTCTTTGCCTGTTTGTCAATCCAGAGCTTCTATTCTCCGATTCAAGAGGCTTTTCTGGCCCAGCCAGTGAGCTGTACCTTGGTTTCCAAGGTCTGTTTGAACCTAAAACGTTAAGTATAGACCTCTTCTTGTTCTTTCCATTTCTGCTGTAAGAAGCTTACTCTGGGGCCCTGCCTCCCGGGAGAGAGCAGCCAGGTACAGTGCGTGATGGGAAGACTCTCCAGTGACTACGGTGCTGGACGGTCCTCAGCAGCACACCCAGGCACAGGTGCTGTTTTTATGCCAGTCCCATAGCACTTGGCAGATGTGTCTTCCGCTGGGTGGGTGCCCCAGTAACAAATAGATTCATGATTTCTAAAGACTAGAGAGTCAGTTTCCAAATTCCCAAGATGGATAACAGGATGTCTGCAGCAGACTCACCTTGCAAATGTTTCTAAAACATAATATCCGGGTCTTTACTCCCGAGTCAGTGGGGCCGGAGGGGCCTGGGACCCTGCATCTTTGTCATTGTTCAGCCAAAAAGTTCTGGTGAACACTTTCTACACCTGGGTTGAGAATCCCTGTTAGAGAAAGCTTATTTCCCAAAAAAAATAACCCTCTGAGCTCTTAGAGAGAATCATAATTTCTGGTGTTTTTGCCAATAACTCAGGGACGTTGCCAGTGTAAGAAAAATCATCTTCACAAGATTGTGAACAGGAAGATCTTTTGGACTTTTGGTAATGCGCTAGGCATAAAGTTCAAGACCATTTTCCAAAGGTGAATGTCATATTCGCAGCCAGACTGGTTGGTTTCCTTTAGAAAACTAACAGTTTATTCCTGCATTTACGCTTACATTGTGATTGATAAGATTTTTTAACTTACAATACAAAAATACAAACTGCAAAAAGTAACACAAAAGTAGAAAACGTGGAAAACAGAGGTAAACAAACCAGGGAAAATTGCCATCATAATCTCCCCACTATTAAATAACCGTATTAGACTGGGTACGGTGGCTCACGCCTGTAATCCCAGCACTTTGGGGGGCTGAGGCGGGTGGATCACAAGGTCCAGAGATCAAGACCATCCTGCCCAACATGGTGAAACCCTGTCTCTACTAAAAATACAAAACTAGCCGGGCGTGGTGCCAGGCACCTGTAGTCCCAGCTACTCGGGAGGCTAAGGCAGGAGAATTGCTTAAACCCGGGAGGTGGAGGTTGCAGCGAGCCAACATCGTGCCACTGTACTCCAGCCTGCGTGACAGAGCGAGACTCTGTCTCAAAAAAACAAAAAACCAAAAAAGAAAGAAAGAACCACGTTACCATGCTGGCATGCGTACTTTCCATCCTTTTCCCCATGGTAATGTGTAGAATGTACATGTTAATATGTAGAATGTACATAGACATGCATAGACAGCATTCATGCCCCTCCCCCAGCTCCAACAAAGGGGACCTTTTCATACACAGAAGCCTGCTGTCTTCAGGATACTTGGTTCCAGTAAACAAACACAACCTCCGGCTGACTTAAGCAGAGGAGTGATTGTGGAAGACAAAACAATTGCTCCCTAAAGCTGTCCGTGTCCTAATCCTCAGCACTGGTGAATATGTCACTTCACCTGGTAAAAGGGATTCCACAGGTGTGATTAAGTTAATGGTGTTGCAATGGGAGATAATCCTGGGTAATCACAGGCCTGGATGTAATCAGAATGGGCCTGATAAGAGGGAGGCAGGGGTCAGAGTTAGAAAACGGAAGCAGAGGTAGGAGTGACGTGGAACTATGAGCCAGCTCTCGAAGTTAGAAACCACCAAGGAAGGGATTATCTTCCAGCCTCCAGAAGAAGCCAGGTTTGCAGATACCTTGATGGTAGCCCCTAAAATCCAGTCTGGACTTCTCACCTCCAGAACTGTAAGATAATCCACGTGTGCGTGCGTGTGTGTGTGTGTGTGTGTGTGTTTGTGTGTGTGTTTTGAGACAGAGTCTCACTCTGTTGCCCAGGCTGGAGTGCAGTGGTGCCATCTCAGCTCCCTGCAACCTGCCTCCTGGGTTCAAGTGATTCTTGTGCCTCAGCCTCCTGAGTAGCTGGAATTACAGACACGTACCATCACACCCAGCTAATTTTTGTATTTTTAGTAGGGATGGCGTTTCACCATGTTGGCCAGGCTAGTCTCAAACTCCTGGCCTCAAGTGATCCACCTGCCTCAGCCTCCCAAAGTGCTGGGATTACAGGCTTGAGCCACTGTGCCCAGCCCACTTACGTTGTTTTAAGCCACTAAGTTGTGATCATTTGTTACAGCAGCCAAAGAGAACTAATATAGGTGCCTTATCAAAGGCATCTCTTAGCTCACAGAATCCACTGGATGCTGGAAAGCCAGACTGACACAGACAAGCCAGGGAAGAAAGGCACAGCCAAAGCCTGCTCACAGCATGACCTGCGTGGCACCCAGACGTTTGTCTCTGGCCTCGCTCCCAGAGCTTCCCCTACAGGGTCTTCCATCCCCTGCCACCAGACAACTGCCCTTTGACAATGTGCTTCCACCCTCACTGCAGCTGCCCCAGTGACTCTGCCTGACCCTGTGCCTTCGTTCATTCCACAGGAAATCATATCCTTAGACGCCCCTCATGGCTTTCCTCCAGGGTGGCCCCGGCTCTGTCCACCAGGCAGGGAGTTGGCTTGTGATATGGTTTGGCTGTGTCCCCACCCAAATCTCATCTTGAATTGTAGCTCCCGTAATTCCCACATGTCATGGGAGGGACTTTATGGGAGATAATTGAATCATGGGGACGGTTTCCTCTATAGTGAATAAGTCTCATGAGATCTGATGGTTTCATGAGAGGTTTCCCCTTTGACTTGGTTCTCATTCTGTCTCTTGCCTGCTGCCATGTAAGATGTGCCTTTTGCCCTCTGCCATGATTGTGAGGCCTCCCCAGCAGTGTGGAACTGTGAGTCCATTCAACATTTTTTAAATAAATTATCCAGTCTTGGGTATGTCTTTACCAGCAGCGTGAAAATGGACTAATACAGCTTGCCTTCCCCTGTGGCCTCGCCTCCCTCTGCAGAGCTCAGACCCCTGCCTGCTGTCTATTTGGGATTCCAGGAACAGTAAGGTATCCAGGTGCTTTGGAGCCAAGCAGTCACTCCACCAGCTGGTCTAACTTCACTCTTTCGTCTTGTCATTAATGTCATTGGTTTTCTACAATCTAATTTTTTAAAGGCTTCTGCATACAGTTGAAGCATTTAGGTTGTTTCTAATATATTCTATTTTAAACAACACTGCAGTGAACATCTGTCTAGTTAAACCTTTGGGCACATCTGTGGTTATTTTCTTAAGATAAACTCCTCAAAGTTGAACGCCAGAACCGATGGTGTGATGGCACATCAAGGCTCTTGTTGGACAAGATGCAGGGCAAACCTCCGTGTCAGTGACATGACAAGATGCAGGGCAAACCCCGCGTCGGTGACGTGACAAGATTCAGGGCAAACCCTGCATCAGTGTCATGACACGGCAGTCAACATTTTTGTTGCCAGATACATTCATACGAGAAGTGTGCATTTGCACAATCACACACAGAGGCAAAAGGTTTTTGAAAGCTGGCATTAAATACTGTGTTTCTCATGACTACGTCTTGTTTTCTCAGGTTCTGTGGGGTTTTTTTCTTAATTTTAGAGACATAGCATGTAGGAAATTGAAATAGCAATATCACAGACTCCAGCACTGCATCAAGAAAGAACATTATTTCAGTGATAAATATGTAATGTTCAAACTTTTCTAACGTGCGGCAAATGTGTTTGCCTGCCCTTTCGCAGCTGTTCGAGTTAGTGTTGGAAACATGGATCCGAATGTGATTGATCATACCTTTGGTTAGCATTCTGGTGTGGAATCCTACCATTTGAATGCTACCTTTTCCATGTATCTGCAGGTGTGCACATGCATGTATATATACAAATAGCGGACAGATTAAAGTTTCAGTGCAGCCAATCCCAACTAGAAGATCTCGGATCCGTAATGACATGCATGACAAATAGAAGTCATATACCCACAGTACAGATGCTGGAGTGTCCAAGAATTCATGCAATTTCTTTTCTTTCTTTCTTTTTTTTTTTTTTTTGAGACAGAGTCTCACTCTTGTTGCCCAGGCTGGAGTGCAATGGCATGATCTCGATTCACTGCAACCTCTGCCTCCCAGGTTCAAGCAATTCTCCTGCTTCAGCTTCCCAAGCAGCTGAGATAACAGGCATGTGCCACCACACCCGGCCAACTTTTTGTATTTTTAGTAGAGACAGGGTTTTACCATGTTGTCCAGGCTGGTCTTGAATGCCTGACCTCAGGTTATCCACCTGCCTCAGCCTCCCAAAGTGCTGGGATTACAGGCGTGAGCCACTGTGCCCGGCCTACTTACACTGTTTTAAGCCACTAAGTTGTGATCATTTGTTACAGCAGCCAAAGAGAACTGCAGGCATGAGCCACCGTGCCCAGCCCATGCAATTTCTTTACTCTGCAAAACTGGCTTTGGCTCAGTCCATTCATACAGTCCAGTTGCTCACAGGTAGCGCCTCCTTCTTCTCATTCTTTTCAGGAACCGGCTTCTCAACTCCTACCCGGCACTGTTCTGGTTAGTAAGAGGATGAGATGAAATACGGAGAATGCATGGGGACCGCAAAGGGGGAGGCTTTGAAATCGATTAAAAAACTCGACCTGCATTAGTATTAGATTTTTCCTTATGTTTAATTAAGTCTAATTAAACAATGCTGACATCTTCTTGGCACCTGTGGTGCGATGATGTTAAATATTTAATGCTTGTGAAGGATTAGGCTGCGCTTCTAATCTATAGCTAACAATCTGTTCCCTCTCCGGAGTATTTTTTATTTAGTTCTGCTTTTGTATAATGAGTTACATTTCAAAAGAAATTGTTAAAAACTTCAGCACCAATGGGCCACGTCGTTGCCCGGCGGATTGAAGGGAGAGGCGCCGTGCCACACGACTCCTATCTGGGCCAACCCTCGGTGGTGGTTTCCTACAGAGAGAGAAGGCGAAGGTGAAAGGCACCAAGGGGCCTCTTCAGGGGCTTTTTCAGCCCCATGAAGCCCAGTGACCAAGGACCCTGAACACACGGACACAAGTTCACATTGAAAACACCCCTCCATGCTCTGCAGATATTTCCCTGAATGTTCTCTGGCCCCCTTCTCCCTAAGGGCTGTCAGTTGAATAATGAAAAATTATATTTGTATATGTGCATGTCTTTTGTATATTGCATATTTGTATATTGTATATGTTTGTCTTAAAATTGCGTGTCTTCACCTGCCTCCTCCAACACACACCCATCCCTCCGCCTCTCAGAGGAAATGAAGCCGTGCTACAGAGATGAGCACCTATTTCGAAGACCTCGCTTCAAAAAAAAAAGGTCCGTGGCTATTTCTGGAACTAGAAATGCCGAGTAAGGCTGTTTGCAAATTGTCAAGCTCAGCCTCCAAAGGAAACTCAGTCCCTCCTGATTCGTCTTGGCCTGAAGTGTTCCTAATAGGAGAAATTCAACTTGCTCTTCGCATATGCAACAATTGGTACGAGACTTTCAAAACGGGAAGCTTGGTTTCATTTCTCTGATAACTGCTAATATTTTGAACATGTTTAAGAACAAAAGGCAGATTCATGTAATGAGCTTCCAATTGGCTGAATCTGTGTAATCAATTTCTCAGGGTTTTTAATTTTCCTCCCTCCTCCGCACAGCATGGCGGCCGTAGAAACTTCTTTCTCCTAAGTTGGAAAGAGGATCCAGTTGCCTCTTTGGTTAAATTAATTGATCTTTTAAAAATGTAAATTAGCGTCGCTTATACAAGTTCTGGTGATGATGAATTATCCTCAGGGTTTTTGGACAGAGATGAAAATTTACTCCTTGCAATTAAGTTTCAAGTCTTCTGAAAAGAGACCCCAAGAATGATTCCTGGAAAGGACGGCTTTCCCAGAAACTGTGGCTCCTACCCCAAAATCCCTCCCAAGGAGGATGGCAGAGAAGAAGGTAGCAGAAAGCCAAACACATGCTCAAAGAGAAAGCTTTCTCCATGAACAGAGAGATGCATTCGGTCCCATGTCAAAAAGCAGGAGGTGCCAGGATCTGCGGGTGAGTCCGTATATTTTTGATGTGCAGTAGTGACAACTCCATTCTGGAGTGGGTAGCTCATAGGTGGATTTTAAGTGTAAGTCTTATAAGAATATACCCCCACCTGCAATCCCAGCACTTTGGGAGGCCGAGGCGGGTGGATCACCTAAGGTCAGGAGTTCGAGACCAGCCTAACCAACATAGCGAAACCCCATCTCTACTAAAAATACAAAAATTAGCCAGGTGTGGTGGCTTGCACCTGTAGTCCCTGCTACTCAGGAGGCTGAAGCAGGAGAATCACTTGAACCTGGGAGTGGAGGTTGCAGTAAGCCGAGATTTCGCCACTGCATTCCAGCCTGGGTGACAGAGTGAGACTCCATCTCAAAATAAATAAATAAAAAATAATGTATCCCCAAAGGGAAACATGGCTTTGCCCCACCAGACCCAGCAGAGCAGTGACAGGAACAGGAAAAAGCTACTCACCACAGGTTGTGAAGGCCAGATCACATCTATTCAGGAGCGTAACTGGATTTTCAAATATAACTTCACACTTATGTAAAATTAATAGGGTATTCATTAGAAAATCGATGTGGCATCTTATTAAATGCTTCCTGTCACTGGAAGCAGAAGGTGAAGTTCCTTAAGCTGGGGTTTTGTTGCCCTCTAGTGAATGAGGTCAGCATTATGCATGCAAAATTATTTTGATTGCTGCATAATTAATGTTTACGGAGGTAGGGAGAAAAGAACCAAGCTCCAGCCTGTTCACAAGGGCTATGCGTGTATATCTATGTGTACCTGTGTGTGCGTGCACGTACGCACTTGTGTGTGTGTCTCCATCCCCCATAAACCAACCCCCCCCACTTCCCTGAACTTGACTTCATTAACATATGGAAGCCATTTCCTCTCTCCTGTCACTGTTATCTTTTGGCGTGGAAGTTTAGTTTTATATGGCTATCAGCAGGCAAAGATCCAAGCATAAAGAATAAATCAACAGAGCTGATCTGAGATGCAGCGCTTTAATGCATAAGTATATATTTAATGTGTCTGCTGAAAGAATGTCTAATTACCCTGTCATTGAACAAAGCGCATGTTCAACTGTGATAAATTATGCCATCCTTTACTTTTGCAAAACATATTGAGATTGAGAAAAGCTGCAGCAAAATCACCGCATCATCCACCCAATAGCACAAGCTGGCATTGCCCAGACCACCACAGGAGCAGAGGAGAAACCACCGGGTAAGGGTTCAGAGGCTGCATTTCAAACCTTGGCTACTGCGCTTGGTGAGAAGCAAGCCCTTTCTGCATGGCGAACCTCCTTTAGCTTGAGCTGTCCCCTGCATCGGTCTCTTATTGATGCTAGATTCTCGGTGTCTATATTCTGCCATTCTGAATCCCAGTTTGCCAGAAGGCTGGATGCCAATATCCAAAGAGAAGCCAGTCTGTATTTCAGGAAAAGGGAAGGGAAAGCCCAGGCGCCTAGCACCTCAGTGCTCGCTGTAGGAGCAAGGCTGCTGGCGTCTCCCTGAGGTTTATTTATAGGCACGCCTCTTCCCACGAGAGGCTACGAGATTCAGACACCAGGTGCCACGTCTCTAAGAATTCAACCTCCAAAGGGATTATAGAAATCAGGATGAATATATTATAGCAACATATAATATATATATATAATATTATATATAATATTTTGAGCTGCACCAGGGAGAGTAATGCAAGGAGGGGGTACAGTGAGGGAAATTGTGGGTGACAGGAAACCAACCAAAATGCAACTACTGATGCGTCCAGCCCGTCGTGGGTGGGAGGAGACCCAGGTCTAATATCTGAGAAGCGTCCTCAGAGCGTTCTCAGAGACCCAGGTCTAATATCTGAGAAGCCAGGGACATGGCGGCCAAACTGGGGTGATGTCAGGGAGGGGCCTCCTGCTAAGGTTGTACAATGTGGATTCATTTCAGTAAGTAGGTCGCCACCTATTCACGCCCACCTTTGTCACCCCACACCCTCCACCTGCTCTCCTTCCCTGCGTCTCAGTACAGACCTGTCCCCTCCCCAGCCACCAGCCTCGGCAGTCCCCAGGCCCTCCACAAGCAGGAGAGGCAGTTCAGCTTCGAGCCCAGAACCAGGTGCTCATGTCATACTGGAGCAGAGTAGAAACCACGCTGTGCTGTGTGATTTGTGCAGCGCTGGAGCCCGTGGACACAGAAGCGCTGGGTTTCTATTTATGTCAGCAAGAGCCATAACAAACCAGGGAGAGAAAATATGATTTCGTCTGCCCTGGTATCTATTCCTTTCCTGAGAGAATGCCCAGAGTAGCAGTCTGTTTCTTCAATGGCGATTGTATTTCTTATTTCTTTGATTACCTCTTGCAATAGCATTCTTTTATTTACCGACATATAAGAGAAGGCTTTACCATGATGTCTCCATCACGGGTAAAATACACATCCCGTAACATCAATCCCTTTATTTGCTTTCCTGAAATGTGATCTATAGACTAAAGGGCAAATGAAAAATAGAGATAAAAAATCTATTTCTGATACCATATTGGCTCTAAAATGTCAAAGTTTTCTTTATTGCTTTAGGAGATTTGTACCCTTATTTATCTTTCTCGTTTTATTTTCAAAGGCTGCTGTCTCCGCACTCTTTGACTGGATGCTGTTTTCATGTACGATCAGGGCTCTCCCTTGCTGCTTGTTGGTATTTTATCAAGACCTCCTAAGGCAGCAGAGAAAGAAAAGCCAGACACCCAGCCGCACGGAGACTGCAGGTCAGTCACTGATTCGCCACGTGGGTGGCTGGTGACACACGCACGCGGGCAGAGCTGATTTCAGTCATAAGCAGTGATAGGCACTCCACGTCTCGGAATATTAAGAAATTGATAGACACACTAAATACTGTGCTTCTAAAGGACCATTTAGAGTCTCAAGTGATCCGACCAGAACTGAGTAGCCCAAGCTGTGTGCCAGGGTCGTTCTGAAGTTAAAAGCTCTAAGTTAGTCAAAATTCCTCCACTCCTGGAAACAAAATGCACCTTCGGAATGAGGCCGTATGGAAGGAGGTTGTTTCCTCTGTTCCCATCAAACTAACTGAATGGAGAACATAATGAAACTGTACTTGAAACAAAGGCAAGGATGATAGCAGAGAGGCTCCCCCTCTCTTTTTAACACTTGTCTCAGAAACTCACCAACAATCTGAGCTTCAAAAAGGAAGAGAAGAGAATGCCCAGAAACGCTTCCCTTCCTCGAGCCTGCTCCACGTTTCCCGTCCTTCCAAGATGGGTGGATTGAAGTTTTAAAAAAGGATGAACTAATGATTCTGGGGGAAAAAAATCTGTGTACTTCCCTGAGACAAAGACACTGGCTTTGTCCTAGAAACGTTCTTTTCCGTCCTAGAAACAGAAAGAACAAACAGAAAGGAAAGAAGGTCACGATTTGAGGAGTGCTGGAGGGTTTTCACGCTGGCCCAGGGGGTGAAGCTGTGCTAGTCCACACGGTAGAATCACAAATGTAGGCATTTGGCGAGTCTGTGACCCGTGACTCGACCAGAGGAGGTCTTGCCCCTCCACGCAGGGATACCTGGAAACACCTGGCACCATGTCTGGTTGTCACAGCTGGAGAAGAATGGGTGGAGGCCTAGGACGCTGCTGTACACCTTACAGTGCACAGGACGACTCCCACAACAGACAATTTTCTGGTCCACAATGAAAGTAACCAATGTGGAGATGCTGAGAAATAGAAATGCTCTTCTAGAGAAACTGTCACACATTTCAGCTCTGGGCAGCTTTTAATTATTTCTTATGCCTTAGTTTTGTTTTGTTTTGTTTTGTTTTTGTTTTTGTTTTTTTTTTGAGACAGAGTCTTGCTCTGTCACACAGGCTGGAGTGCAATGGCGCACGGTCTCTGCTCACTGCAAGCTCCGCCTCTCGGGTTCACGCCATTCTCCTGCCTCAGCCTCCCGAGTAGCTGGGACTACAGACGCCTGCCACCACGCCCAGCTACCTTTTCCTATTTTTTTATTTTTTTTCAGTAGAGACGGGGTTTCCCCATGTTAGCCAGGACGGTCTCGATCTACTGACCTCGTGATCTGCCCGCCTTGGCCTCCCAAAGTGCTGGAATTACAGGCGTGAACCACCGCGCCCAGCCAGTTTTGTTTTCTTAACCAGAGAGTCTACCACATCTCTCAGAATTATATTTCATCTCCTGAGCCCCTGGCAGGAGGATGAGCATGCATTATGTCACCCACAAAGATGAGATTTGCTGGTAAAGATGTGTCACAAGCCCAGAGACCTCTCAGTGCCCAGCAAAGGGAAGACTTTGGGGAGCAGAGAAATTTAGAACAGTCATGACAAATACCACTGTGCATTTAAAGATGTTTTTCTTCAAGTATCTTCTTCCAAATTGCCACCAGCCCATTCATTTAGGTGGCAATTGCATTGCTGCTGGAATGCTAGGGGAAGGAGGAGAGGCCACAATGAAGCTAAAAAAGCGAAACCCCCACAAGCCTGGGGTTCAGATCTCGTCTCTGCCGCAGCTCGTGTGTCTCTGTGGCAAGTCTCTTTACCTCTCGGGCCCTTAGATTCCGCCTTTGAACAATGTGGTTGATGATAATAAAAACTACCTCTCAGAACTGGGATTAAGGACTCAAAGAATTTGAAACGTGTTTAAACATGCCTGCTGGGGTCCTAGGTGCTGGATTCTCCTTGGTGCATCTGTTTCTGCCCCTTACTTTAGAGCTGTGACATCAGACCAGTGTTCCCAAGTTTTTTAAACATTTTTTTTTCTGGCTTTTCCTGATGATCATTTTAAGGAATGCCCGGGAAGGAGGCGGTGGTCATATCTGGCTGGTGGTGCTCCATTGAAAAGACCTGTGGCTCTGACAGCCTTTTGCTGTGTAGGCATTTGGCGAGTCTGCGACCCATGACTAAAATAGGCGCTCAAGTCCTAATTTTTTTTTTTAAGACAGTCTTGCTCTGTTGTCCAGGCTGGGGTACAGTGGCGCCATCTCAGCTCACTGCAACTTCTGCCTCCTGGGTGCAAGTGATTCTCCTGCCTCAGCTTCCCGAGTAGCTGGGATTACAGGTGTGTGCCACCACCATCCCCGCTAATTTTTGTGTTTTTAGTAGAAATGGGGTTTTGCCATGTTAGCCAGCCTAGTCTCGAACTCTGGACCTCAAGTGATCCACTTGCCTCGGCCTCCCAAAATGCTGGGATTACAGGCGTGAGCCACCACATGCAGCCAGAGTCCTATTTTTTTTTTTTTTTAATCTTTACTCTTGTGCAAAATGCATCAGCTCTGGTTGGCTTATCCAGCCAACTTCATGAGAACTGGCTGATGGAGCAACTGCCACCTCCAAGGAAGATTCCAGAGTCATCTTCACATCAGATACATCCAGGTGTAGGGGGCGCCAGTCCAGCCATGGGGAAAGCCCAGTATGTCTGGGCGTAGTATTATAGCCAAATTCAGGACACGGAGGAAACCAGCATTGAACTGTGGGAGGGTGCCTGACATGTTACTACAATCTGCACCATCTTAGCAATTATTTGTCTAACAAGGCCGTTCAGTCGAGAAATCTCAGCCCTCCTGTCTGTAGTCAGGTGCACAAGAACCATCCTTCCACTCACCTCTCGGCCAGTGAAAGAGAATAAAATCCCAGCATTCTCCAAGAGAAGGATGTCACACAGATTAAAGTTCCTAGCAACTGGTCTAGTGATAGAACAACAGGACAGAATTTTTAGCCTAAAATAATCATGATCAACCATCCTTGGCATTTTTCACTCATTGAGTAATATTCATCAGAAGGTATTTGCATTTTCTGTGTAATAAATCAAAAGCAAGATACCATTGTTTCTAATTTATCTTGTAGACTGCTCTAGTGATATCTTGCCACTGCGAATATTTCCAATATTTCTTTAAAATCGTAAGATAAATGGGTCCCGAATGTTCAACATGGTAGTGATCTTCATAACCTAAAACTTTATTTTGAGGTGGGGGGCTTCTTTCTTTTCTTTTCAGTTTCTAAGGAAAGTAATATACAAATTATGTGGAGTAAGCACTAACTGTCAACAGTAAAATATTGACTTTGCTCAAACCCTTACAAAGAGAAAACATTAACAATTGTGATCATAAGTGGACCTGGTGTACCAAGCATATGAATTATGAATCAAAAGACAGAAACATGCTTTTTTTCTGCAAAGACATAGAACGGGATATTAGAAGCCTAAGGGAAAATACATGTGTGTGCTCTTGGTGCTTCTTACCTCCACCACGCGGCTTACTCAGCACGAGCACCTCCTGCCCGTTTGTTCCTTCTCTGGGGTGCTGCCCGCGGAACACAGTCAGTAAACGCCGACCGATTGGTTGGTTGAAAAGCACTATAATTGTAGGAAATTATTATCAATTTGAACTCTGCTAATTCAGAATTTGTGCTCATGCAGGCTTTGGCTTAATAAAAATCTTTATGAAAAAATGTTGCTTCAGTAGACACACGTAGGTGCAAATACAATTCCTGTACAAACACAGGAATTACCTTTGTGGTATCACACCACGTGTAAGAGCACACGCAGCTTCCAAGCAGGTTCCAGACATTCGTTTCCCTATAAATTCTTATTATATGCTAATTATAAACCATTTTGCCTGTGTTTAATTTTCATTATGAAATAATATGTCCCCATAATGAAAAAACTAAAGTTTATAAAATAGAAGGTGGAATCTTCTTTGATTGCACCTCCTGCGTGAAGGTGGCTCACCACCTTCCCCACCTGTTTTTAATAAGCTAATCCCAATGGGCATTTCCCTGTCAGCTGAATTCAAGTTGAAGTCAAGATGGAAGTAATGAGGCAGTTTTAAAATAAGTAATCATTAGTTCAGAACTTTCAATAAAATGGAGGCGAGTCATGCATCTAAACGTGCTCCTTGAGGAATCCTCCCTCCCCTTGGCGATGTCACAGGACTCCCGAGGCCTTGTGAAAGGACAAGGTTTGGAAGTAAGATTCCGTGTTTTCCTTCACCCTCTGAGAGTGCATGTGTGTTCTTGCCTGCAAGGCCTTGTCAGGACCAAACGGAGAGGCTGCCTGGAGAGGACCTGTCAGCCTGATGCTATGATAGCATCAGTTCACTGAGGACCCCAAGAGGGGATGACAAAGAGGTGGCCAGAGGAAAGACGAGAACATGCGGGAAAGAGAGGCAGCTGCAGGTGCTGAGGGGCGCTGTCCTCACAGCCACACTGGACTTGGCCCGTGGTGCTCCGTAGCAGGCTGCAGCCCAGAGGGTGGCTGCCAGTGCCAGCAAAGATCCACACACCCGGGCTTGGGGTGGGTGCTGCAGAGCCCCCTTTCCAGGAGCCATGCCCGACTGGACAAGGGCACATTTCCAGGGACCAATAAAGACCAAACCCCAAGGCAGCTCCCCAGGCTTCTGTCCCTGCACACCTCCTCTGACACCCTAGCAGCAACCACCTGACATGGGGGTGAAGCCTTCACAATGACTGCATTGAATTCTCATCATGGGAACTTGCGTCAGCTGGGGCCCTCCACAGAAGCAGAACCAACAGGATGTGTGTGTAGAGAGATTGATTGTAGGGAATTGACTCATGCCATGATGGAGGCTGACAAGTCCTGAGATCTGCAGGGGGAGCTGGTAAGCTGGGGTCCCAGGAAAGCCGATGATGAAGTTCTAGTCAGAAGTCTCAAGACCAGGCAAGAGCCAACGTTGCAGTACAAATCCGCAGTGTTCGTCCCATCTGGGACACTGGGAGTGTTACATGCACAATGGGTGGGTTCTATTGCTTGGCGGATGACAGTCCAGTAGCCTCAAGCAGGGAAGATTTAACAAGGGGATTTTATTACTTGCAGCAAGTAAAGAGGACACCAGGGATAGTCCCCACCCTAAAGCGGTGCCTTCCCGAACAAAGCTGACAACAGGGCTTTTATTAGGCTGGTGAGCTGAGACGTTGCATGCGAGGTGGGGTAAAGGCGGTGCAGGTGTGGTTGCTGATCATGCTTCTACTTACATTGCATGTGTCGAAAAAGGCAAATAAGCTCCTCCCTGGGCCGGGTGTTTAGCGTGGTAAAGGAGGAGAGTTCCCCAAAGCTCATCTCCAACTCAGGCATCTCTGGACTGACCAGGTTTTGTTTTTCCAGGGCTGAGCTGCTTCTTGGAACTTTCTGAAACAACAAAAACTGAGGTACAACAGTTACAAACAGCTGCTTTTGTGCCGTGCATGTCCCAAACCCGGGAATCCTGGGTTACACAAAGGCAGGAAAAAGGCCGCTGTCCCTGATCACAGACCATCGGACAGGAGGCGTTCTCCCTCACTTGGGGGAAGGTCAGCCTTTGTGTTCTATGCAGTCCTTCGACGGACTGGACAAGGCCCCCCATAGTGAGGTGGGATGGGGGACAATTGGCTTTACTCAGCCTGCCGATTTAAATGTTACTCTCAGCCAGGTGCAGTGGCTCGTGCCTATAATTCCACACTTTGAGAGGCCCAGGTGGGCAGACTGCTTGAGCTCAGGAGTTTGAGACCAGCCTCGGCAACATGGCAAACCCGTCTCTAGCAGAAATACAAAAAATTAGCCAGGGAGGCTGGCTACTTGGGAGGCTGAAGTGGGAGAATTGCTTGAGCCCAGGAGGCGGAGGATGCAGGGAGCCGAAATCACACCACTGCACTCCAGCCTGCGCAACAGAGCAAGACTCTGTCTCAGAAAATAAAAAATAAATAAAATAAATAAATGAAAATAAATGTTAATCTTATCCTAAAACACCCTTGCAGACACACCTAGAATAATGATGGACCAAATATCTAGACTTTCCATGGCCCAATCAAGTTGACACCTGAAATTAACCATCACAGGGCTCATTAATGATTGCATGTGTCTCAAATAAAAGGATGTGTTGTATTGTAGCTGCCCTGATTTACAGATTAATATTCACCTTTTAACGGAAGCAAACAGGTGTTGCAGGAACGATGGACAGGTTGCTTACTGCCATTGAGTGTGGAAGTGGCATCATTGTATCCTCCTGTGCCCTTCTGTCCCCTTCCTCGAGTCTGTCCTTTGTCCTTTGTGAAATCCACTGGCTGGATCTGTCTTCACTGTATGCTAAGAAAACAGTCACAAAAATAGCCCGCTTCTTCTCGAATCACCAAGCCAAGGATGCTATGAGACTGTTTAGCCCACAGCTAGATAAAACACTGACAGTAAATCACT
Source organism: Macaca thibetana thibetana (assembly GCF_024542745.1). Classification (NCBI taxonomy): domain Eukaryota; kingdom Metazoa; phylum Chordata; class Mammalia; order Primates; family Cercopithecidae; genus Macaca; species Macaca thibetana. Next base: position 38,749,451 of record NC_065587.1, on the reverse strand, counting down.
TGCTCTTTCTAAGGGTTATAAACATAACAAAGAGCTGCTGTGGAATGAGTCGGAGCTGCCCGCCCGAGTTCCAGGTCATTGCCCATCGATGACCGCCACTGGCAGCAGCTTTGAGCTGGCCTGGCGAATGGCCAGAGGCTTCGCTTTTATTTTCAGCTGCTTTCTGCTGGCCCAGGAGCAAATTCATGAGGGAGAAGCTGGAGGAGTCATTTGCCATCTTGCACATCCTCCCATTAATTAAATTATTCACTGAATGCAATGACTCTTCACTGAAGTCCTGGACACGCCTGGCACTGGGCTAGATGAGCAAAAGCAGCAAGCGCCCCTGCCTCTTTGGTGCTGAGTGAGGGTGGTGGGTGCTGGAGCTCCATCCTGTCCTGAACAGCAAGTGCCTTGCGACTCTCCCCTACACATGCCAAGTGCTTGTCATGCTCCAAATGTATCCATCTGTGAATGAAAATATCCACATTAATGAATGGATTTCTGCTAAAAGCCAGCTCAACTCATTTGCAAAACTGTTGGGGATAAAGTTTTCAGCAGGATGCAGTAAAAGGGAATTGGGCCATAACTAAATAGACGTTCCTAAATACTTCTTTCCAGATCACTGCATCATTGACTCAAGCCCAGGGCCCAGGGACCTGCGCCAGTCCATGCTGGGTCTTAGACACGCTTCAGCCAGCACGGAGGCTATGGGGCTCATTGGGGATGTGCATTTTCCCAGTTGGCCAAAAGCTTAGGCCAAGGATGGGCACTTTGAAAACTCTGGCCCTTCCTCAGATGCATTAAAGAGGAGTGGCCTGGCTCACAGGTCACCTGTCTTCAGGGAACACCTGAGGCTAAGTGGAGTCCTTGCTTCGGCATGGAATGCTCTTGGTCCAAGCACAAGACCTCTGTCTACTGAGAAGGCGGGAATGAAGGTGACTTTGTGGACAGTTTCCTCTGTCATTAAAATAAAGAAGTGACCCAGCTGTCTCTGCCCATCCAGACCCTGCTCATCAGACAGGCAAGGGTGACACAGGTGGGCCTGAGACAGGCAAGCTGTCTGGTTTCCTGTTTCCATGTGGTCTGGAGAAAAAAAAATAACAAAGGCCCTTTACTCCAACTGTAACTCCAGCCAATCAGCATCAAAGGCCCAAGAAGCTTTTAACCACACGTTTCTGCTTTAGGGGATCAGTGACTTTCCCAAGGCCCTGCATGCACAGCTAGGCTTAACTTCCAATTCATAGTTACCTTTTCCTTATGTGAATGCTAGAACTCATGCCCAGAGGTGGATATTTGAGATGCTAATGAGACATATGTTGTATGAAGGGCATGTTGGACTACCATGCATGGGCTGGGAAAACCCCACTGCTATATGGTTCCCCTTACTTCCCTTTACTGCAGAGCCTCATAAAAGAAACCCACACCCTGACTTCGGGAGTGACCCTCCCAATCATCTCCACTATCCATCAACCATCTCCACTATCCACCAACCATCTCCACCATCCACCAACCATCTCTACCATCCACCAACCATCTCTACCATCCACCAACCATCTCTACCATCCATCAACCATCTCCACCATCCACCAACCATCTCCACCATCCATCAACCATCTCCACCATCCATCAACCATCTCCACCATCCACCAACCATCTCCACCATCCACCAACCACCTCCACCATCCACCAACCACCTCCACCATCCACCAACCATCTCCACCATCCACCAACCATCTCCACCATCCACCAACCACCTCCACCATCCACCAACCATCTCCACCATCCATCAACCATCTCCACCATCCACCAACCATCTCCACCATCCACCAACCATCTCCACCATCCACCAACCATCTCTACCATCCACGAACCATCTCCACCATCCACCAACCATCTCCACCATCCACCAACCATCTCCACCATCCATCAACCATCTCCACCATCCATCAACCATCTCCACCATCCACCAACCATCTCCACCATCCATCAACCACCTCCACCATCCACCAACCACCTCCACCATCCATCAACCATCTCCACCATCCATCAACCATCTCCACCATCCATCAACCATCTCCACCACCATCTATCAACCATCTTTATCATCCATCAACCATCTCCACCATCCATCAACCATCTCCACCATCCATCAGTCATCTCCACCATCCATCAACCATCTCTACCATCCACCAACCATCTCCACCATCCATCAACCATCTCTACCATTCACCAACCATCTCCACCATCCATCAACCATCTCCACCACCCATCAACCATCTCCACCATCATCTATCGACCATCTTTATCATCCATCAACCATCTCCACCATCCACCAACCATCTCTACCATCCAAGAACCATCTCCACCATCCATCTACTATCACTATCATCTATCAACTGCCTCCACCATTCATCAACTGTCTCCATCATCCATCAATCATCTCCACCATCCATCTACCATCACCATCCATCAACCATCACCACCATCTATCAACCATTGCCACCATCCATCAATCATTTCCACCATTCATTAACCATCTCTACTATCCATCAGCCATCACTACCATCCATCAACTGTCTCCACAACCATCAACCATACCCACAATCATCTCCTAGATCTCCTCAGATCTTTAACTCACCAAATCCTCATCAGCATTAATTCTCAGCTGAAATAATGTTCAATATCCTCCGTCCCTCCGGGACTCTCCATCCTTTATCACATGTTACTGTCTCAACACACAATTCTCTAAGAGCATCTTGTTCATTTGTGTGTTTATATTGTGCCTACTACCTGCACACTCCCTGGGGGCTGGGATTACTTTCTCCTTGCTTATGACGGTCTCCTCGGTGCCTAGAACTGTCTGGCCTGCACTCAGTACCCAAAAAAATGCATGACATGTGAATAAACGTGTGTATAGGATTGTGAGTATCAAGTGATTCAACTGTTGTAATGATTTTAGCTCAGCTCTGGACACCCTGCAAGAACTCAAGAAAGTGTCTGTATTACTATTAAGCACTTAGGAAGGTCATGTTTTAGGTTAGCTCTTTGGTTACAAGCAACAAAGTCTCCACTCAGACTCACTTGGGAGTAGGGTTTTCACTTGGGTTATACAGGAAGCCATACAAGGAATCCCAAGGAAACTGAGGTGTGCAGGCTGTGGGGCAGGTTCTCCCAGGGACCCATAGGGGAAGACCTGAATCTGGGTGGCTCAGAGTCCTCTGCACCAGGACTGGGTGGCTGTGTCTCATGGGTTCCTCCAGAAACTGCCAAGAAGTTGGCTGCTGCCTACTTCTTCCTTTTGCACCAAACACTGGCAAATCCTTCCCAGATGTCTGGTACAAACGAGCCTAGTTGGCCCTGCTTGGATTTAATCCAGACCATAGGGGTTTTGTGTCATTGACTCAGCCAGGAAGGGGAAGCTCCTCAGTCAGATGCTCCGCCCTGGACCAGTCAGCCTGGGAGAGGCAGGACCACAGGGTGCCAATGCTCCTGCTGTCCCCACGGTGCAGTGAGGGCAGGACGGGTTTTGCAGCTTCTCCTTTAAGAGGGAGCAGGGAGGCTGCTGCTGGACCAGGTTCCCAACTGTGAACATCACGTAGACAAATACTGTGCTGCGCTGAAGCAGACCTGGATGATTTTCAGGAGGGAGAGGGTGCAGACCCTCTGCCACAGAGCCAGGTCTCAGGCAGATGTGTCCTCTCCTTGAGTTGGGCAAGGCACATGCTGTGGCATCACACAAGCCCTCTGTCCCCAAGGGGCCTTGATGGAGAAGGAACACTCCTATGGGCTGAGGCCAGGCTTCCAGGTAGGTCCCAGGAGCCAGAAGAAGGGCTCTTGCAGCTGCAGACCCAAGACAACAAAACTAAACATGTGTTGAATTTGCAAAGTGAAGAGAAACAGATGGGAGGTGTTGGGGGAGTAGGCCTTGCCCCTCTACAGTGTGAACCTGCAGGGTTTCCTCCATATCCTTCCCTCCTCCCAGCTGCATAGCTGGAAACCAAGAGGCAATCAAAGAAAGATGGTGATGATGATTGTTTCTGTGAGAGGCATCACATCGGCAGAAGCAACTTCAAACTCAAAGGTTAAATATCATTGTGTGTATGCACCACACTTTGCTTATCCACAGCACAATTTGGTTATTCCAGGAATCCCTGGAAATGGGTGCTCCACCAGTTCGGCGCTCTCTGAGTCCTCAATGGCCCTGTCTTCATGGAGTGTCCCCATCCTCACTCTGTTCACCTCTTCTGTTCTCTTTGGATAGCCTCAAATTTCATTTAGCCTCCAGTCATTGATTCTTTCATGGATTCAAGTCAGTTAACTCATCTCAGGCTGCACTGGGGTTAGGACACCTTTTGGAAGGTCAAAGGACTTTTATAATCCCTAATTGTCTGCTGCTCTTGACCAGCAACTTCCTGCATCCCTACCCTCCAGAGGGTTTGAGCCACCAGAGACGTGGCCTCTAGATGCCCAGCCAGGATGCTGGACAACACCTGCATGTGCCCACATTTTGTCAATCGTACAGGTCAACACGGTTTGCCAGGACCCAAAAGAGAAGGCAGAGGTGAGGCTCCTGAAGAGCAGACTGCTTTGTGTTTCAGCCCAGCACACTGAATGAGAACCAGCAAGTAAAGTGAGCTGACTGCTCTCACAGGCCAGAGGTTTATTTTGGCACTCAGACCCTCCGGAGATGAAGGTGATGGTGTGTTCCAGTGTTTGTTTCATGAAATCTGTCAATGAAGATAATTAGAGGCAATGATCTTGAGGATAAATCAGAGCTATGCAGAACACCATTCTGCAAAATATAGATATACTGGAGATACAAGAGGCTCTTAATGGTCAGCCCCAGGGAGACACAGGAACATCAAACGTTGTGTGAAGCCCCTGTGACCCCAAGAACTTGTCTATCCGAAGGCTCCCCTGCGCTGCCATGTTCACAGTGATGGAGGTGGCATTGCCTACGCAGTTCCTGGAGGTGAAACTGCCCAGGTGAAAGGTGAAAATGCACCTCACCTTCTGCAGAGCAGTCCTGCTTCTCCACTCCCAGTCTAGGGAGATGCCTGCATTCAAGAACAAGAGGCAGCACACAGAAGGGGTTCATTTAAGCATTTATGGTATTGGCAATAAAATTAAAATTAAACTAGAATACCACTCCTAGGTATATGGCCAAAAGGATTGAAAACAGGGACACAAGCAGATACTTGTACATGAGTATTCATAGCAGTACTCTTCATAATAGCCAGACAGGGAAAACGACCCAGATGGCCACAAGGGATGAATTGTGGATGAATCCACAAACTGTGGTGTGTGCACACAAGAAAATACTATTTAGCCTTAAAAAGAAAGGATGTTCTGGCCGGGCGCAGTGGCTCACACCTGTAATCCCAGCACCTTGGGAGGCCAAGACAGGTGGATCACCTGAGGTCAGGAGTTCGAAACCAGCCTGACATGGTGAAATCACGTCTCTACTAAAAATACAAAAATTAGCTGGGCACACTGGCAATCCCAGCTACTCAGGAGGCTGAGGCAGGAGAATCGCTTGAATCTGAGGTTGCAGTGAACCAAGATCATGCCACTGCACCCAGCCTGGGTGACAAAGTGAGACTATCTCAGAAAAAAAAAAAAAAAGAAAGAAAGAAAGGAAAGAAGTAAGGAAGTTTCTGACACATGCTCCAATACGAATAAACCTTGGAAGCACTATGCTGAGTGAAACAAGCCAGTCACAAAAGGACAAATACTGTATGTTTCCACTTATATGAAGTACTTAGAATAAATAGGAAAATTCAAAGAGACAGAAAATAGAATGTTGGTTACCAAAAGCTGGAGGGAGGGAAGGAGGGAGGAATGGGGAGTTATTGCTTAATGGATACAGACTTGATGTTTGGGACAATGAAAAAGTTCTAGAAATAGTGATGATGGTTCATAGCATTGTGAATGTATCAGATATCACTGAATTGTATGCTTAAAAATTGTGGAAATGGTAAATTTTGCATTGTCTATATTTTACAAAAAATACTGATCTGGAAGCAGCTTTGTCTTAGTTTGGGCTGCTGTAACAAATTGTCATAGACTCGGTGACTTCAGCAACAGATATGGATTACTCATGGTTCTGGAAGCTGCACACTCCAAGGTCAAGGCACCGGTGTATATGCTGTGTAGGGAGAATCCTGATTTCCACTTCCTGATTTGCAGATGGTACCCTCTCTGCACCCTCACATAACAGAAAGAGCGATAGAGCTCTCTGGCTTCTCCTTACAGGAGCACTAATCCCATTCATGAGGGCTCCCTTCTTACCTAACTACCTCCCAAAGGCCTCATCCCCTAACACCATCATCTTAGGAGTCAGTATTTCAGCCTGTGCATCCGGGAGGGACAAAAACATTCAGGCCATAACAAGCCTAAACTGCTCACCAACAGGGAACTTGGGAGATAACCCCTGGTCCTTCTGTAGCAGGAGCAGGCGCACATTTTCTAGAAAGGACCAGACAGCAAATGTGTTAGGTTTTGTTGGACATTCTATTTCTGCCTTGTGTTATCTTTTATATTTTTTAACAACAGCTTAAAATGTAAAAACCATTCCTCGTTTGAGGGCTGTGCAAAAACAGACTGATGGCGGGATTTGGCCTGTGAGCTATATAGTTTGCAGAACCCCTGGTCTACGCTATGAAAAATTATGTCAATGACAAAGAATTCAGTACTTTTATATGCACTGATACTGAAAGATTTCCGAGATATACTGCAACAAAAACAACTTGCAAAGTGATAAAGTGTGGTATGATCGTATCTATGGGAAAACAGAACCACCTATCTTTACATGTGCGTATCTGCCTGTAAATGAAAAGTCTGGAAAGGTGCATGCAGATCCATTGACAGAACTTACCTCTGAACTGGGTTGGGGTGAAGGTCAAGGCGAATTTTTGTATTACCTTACATTTTTGCATTTTTAATAAGCATAAAAAATTACTTGCACAATTAAAAAATAATTGTTGCAAAAATTATGAAAGAAAGGATTAAGATTTGCATTATAACAGTGGTTTTTCTCTCCTTGGGAAACTCCGTAAGTCTCTTCATATGCCATATGACCCCAATGTTCTACTCTGACATCCAAGGGAAATGCTTTGCCCAGAGAAGTAGAGAACATTTTTTACAGCTGATGGCTCTGAGACCTTAATAAATTCCCATAATGCCCAGTTTCTACTTCTTTCCGCTCCTAGACATAAAACGAGGATATTTATGGACACCACAGGGTATTGCAATTGTTAATTGGGACGCCCTTGGAGGGCTGAGAGGGCTCAGTCCTGTGCTTTTCTACAGAATGCCTCTCTCTAAGGGAGGCACTAGTTAATGATTGGCTTTAATTTTATGACCTGGGGCCTGGGTGTCAGGTAAACAGTTTTACAACCACTTTAACATAAGCTAGATGGGCAGATGACTTACTGAGCCTCTCCCAGAACACAGGCACATTTCTTTTCTCCTTTCCTACTGGCAGGGCAAAAACCCAAGCTCCTCTGGCTTCATGCCCTATTCAAGCAGGCTGCAGCCTCAGGGGTGATGCACAAAGGGCTCAGGCCAGTGTTTCTTTGGAGGGTGAAGGTGAACAGTCTTCTCTGATATGCTCCCTCTCCCTCGGGGTAGATGTGTCTGCCATGCAAACAGGTTGCTCATGCAGCCACCAGGCCCCTTAATGAGCCCTTGCTCCAACCCCAGCCCTGTCCTCAGGTCAGGCCCCTGCTCATAAAATTCTCTCCAATGAGCTATGATACACGTGAAGGTACAGGTTTACAGGGAAACCTGTAAATCAGGGAAATCGAGACAGCCCCAGACTCCTTCTCGAGGCCACTTAAAGTAGCAAAGCTGTGGCACTGGACTCAGCCCTGCGCTGGTCTCTGCACAGACTCGGGTAATCATAGCCGGTCTGGGAGGATGCAGCCCTCGAAGGGTTTTGGAGCATCTCCACACTTAGATGCTCAGTGCCTCACACGTACCCGGGAGGTATGTGAGTATCTTTGACCCCACTTCACAGACTGGAAACCAAGGTTGTGCATTGATGCTACTGGCCAAAGCCACAGAATGTGGGCAGAAGTGAGACCCACCAGGGAGTTTTCCTCCAGGGTGAACAGCTTTTCCTCCTCTGACTTGCCTTCTTAAAGGAAGCAGGTAAAGAATTAGCTAGAGATGTGTGCACTAACCTCTCCAAAATCACTGCAATCCAACCAGTTTTAAGGAACAATTACGACTCCACTGCTAAGTATTTTCATTTGTAAATTTGTAATAGTAATAGATCTCCCTGAAACTCTGGTTTCAAGGATTCAATGAGATAACATTAGGAGAACACTTAGAACACATGATGCCTATTCACTAAATCATGGTGGCGGCTTTTGCTATTGCTGTGATTGTGGAATCTGAATTCTTGTCATCTTTTTGCAAACCAATGGGGAAAGAACATTTAGAAACCATGACCCACTCCACAGTGTGTGTGGATCCCTGTGCCTGCCTCAGTCCTCAGGAAGCCCAGAAAAGGCCAGCAGCTTCCTTGTGGAAAGAGGCAAAAGCCACCTTCTTGGAGGCATCTGGTCCAGCACATCCCACGATGGAATGAGATTAAATCCCTCCTGTTAAGTTATTCACTTTCCCTATGGGCTGTTGCTGCAAGTGCTGCTTTCACCCTGGAAGGACCACGCATTTTGCTTTTCCTGGTGTTGTAGGTTGATTGCATTTGTTACAAAATAATCCACACCAGCTGCAGTAAACACAGAAAATATAAATGTAGATAAAGTAAAAACTCCACCCATATACCTCAATACCATCCGCACAGATAAAAGCAGAGAATGGAGGCATGTGTGACCTTCCAGACAAATGCTGTGATGTGTGCACATACACATACATGCGCACAGGCATGCATACGTGCACCTGCACACATGCATACACTCATGCACAGGTATGCACACAGGGACATGTGCACAGAGACACACACATGCACACCGAGGGACACACACAGACACACAAGGACAATTTGATTTCCTACTGTCTTTCCTTGACAATATTAAGATGACACATGCACATCATCCTAAGATTTGCTTTCTACATTTGACCATACTGGTGACCTTCCATGTCAGAGCACAGGATCAACCACGTTCTTTCTCACTGCTGTAACACATTCTATATGAATGTATCTCAATTTATATAACTGCTTCTGCACTCCTATACATTGCAATATAATGACCCCCAATGATTTCCTGATACAAATGATGCTGAGATGAATCTGTTTAAAATACATCATTTAAAATACATTCAAGCTGGTATTTCTATAGACTAGAACAGATCTGTAAACTTAAGAAATGGACTGCCTGCGTAAGAACTCTTGACTCGAAGTTAAAGTCTTCCAAAGAAGTGGGCATGCCATGTTAAAGTCACCACCTGCCTGTCTCTCACCCAGACGCCAGCCTCTGAAGGTTCCACTTATCTGAAATATTCCCATAGTCTGTCTACATTCATTAGCCTCAACAGATAATTATTTGACAAGTTACATGTTGTCACAATTTGCTTGAGACTTTGGGAAGAGGTGACATAATATTGTGACAAGGTACTGTGACACTTGGAAAATCTTAATGCCCCATGTGTGCCCCCTGGTCACAAATTCCCAGCCCAGCCCGGGCTCACACACACTGCAGCATCTTTGCCAGAGATAGATTGCTTCTACTTAGGTCGAGCTGCAGTTTCCAGGAAGACACTAAATCATGACACATGACTTCTCACCTTGCTGAATTTGTGAACAGGATACAATATATCTTGCCTCCGAAATAGCCAATTAGAAATAGAGAAAGAAGGCGGGGCGCAGTGGCTCACGCCTGTAATCCCAGCACTTTGGGAGGCCAAGGCGGGTGGATCACGAGGTCAGGAGATCAAGACCATCCTGGCAAACATGGTGAAACCCCGTCTCTACTAAAATACAAAAAATTACCTGCGTGTGTTGGTGCACACCTGTAGTCCCAGCTACTTGGGAGGCTGAGGCAAGGAAATTGCTTGAACCTGAGAGGCGGAGGTTGCAGTGAGCCGAGATCACGCCAGTGCCCTCCAGCCTGGTGACAGAGCAAGACACCGTCTCAAAAAATGAAAAGAAAAGAAAAGAAATAGAGAAAGAAGGGGATTAATGTTGGAGCTCCCATAAGCTAGCCATTTCTCCCTCCTATTTTAGAAGAATAAAACATTCCAATTAAGACTTGGTAGCTAAGTAGTATGGTCTAGAACTATCTATGAACTTCACAGCGTTCTCCCACTCACCCTGTACAACAAAATCTGTGTTAGTCTTCACAATGAGAATTACAGAAGCAACTGCATCAGACAAAGACAGGGCTGCGTTTTTTCTTCCAACCCACCAGGCCCAGATTCATGCATGGAAGCTTAATTTATTGTGCAAAGTGAGGATCATCGCAGCCTGAAGTGTTTAAAAATCACTCATTCCATCTAATTAGATCTTTCAGTAGCTCTGAAAGTTAATATTATACCAATTGTGGCACTAATGAACATCATGATCTTGTGTGTCATGGAGACAAGCCCCGCGTAGACATCTCGACATCTGGACATGTGTGTGCTATCAGGAGACAGCACTGTTCAGCCTCATTTTTGTGACTTTATTGAGGGGCAAGTAGCCCATCTTAACAAGATCACATGACGTCTGAGTGCTGTGGCCATTCAGCCTGCTACATTTGAGGAGAAAAAGGAAAAAATATGTAACCACACATGATTTAACAGAATTGACATGCCATTTATTCAACTTTTTTCAGAACCCCATGTTTTCAGCATCGACCTCATTAAAAAACCTCTAAGCAGGGTGAGGATCTAGGTCCTGTATATGTTAATAAAATCATCGATTTTCACGGAGCCAACTTTTGTCTGGCATCAGGGAACCTAACAACACTCCATGAAAACATGGCTCGTGTCAATTTCCAGTGCACCACTGTTAATATCCAATTTCGAGAGCACATCTTTTATTTGTAAAAACAAATTGCTAGAAAAAGCATTTGCCACTGGCATTCTGTGCTTCTAGTTCTACCATGTATCCTCATGGAAAATTTATAGGAAATACTTTTCTAAATTCCTCTGCATCCCATATAGAACGGATGTTTATTATATATTTAGAAACATATGTGGCTTGATTAATTTTTTAAATGACAGCCCATGCATTTAAAATGAGGTTACTCTGGGGTGCACAAATTAAATAGCTTCCAATGAAGGATTAAGAATGGAAGGTAAAGAGGGCAGAAGCTGTGGACCCTACTGCAACACACAAGCTTAAATTATCTTTAGCATTTAGTGTGGGGCCCTCTCAATCAACAGCCACAAGCGGTGAAGCTGCAGCCTCTCTAGGTTGGGGAGGTAATAATAATGACTCTGGGAATTAAAGCAAGGAAATTAAGGACATTTGCGGGAGAGTTCTAGGAAACCAATCGTTCTCTAGAATTATTGATTGAATGATAAGTCAAGTAATATTAGCATCAAGTAGAGGGTGCAGACCCAACAAGTAAATAAAAGAACGATGCATTTTAAATGCAATTGTTTCAAAGGGAACTAAGCAATCACTCTATTAAATACAATGCTTGGTGCTGAATGCATTTAAAGCTCCCAGTATGTCGGTGTGTGCATATAAAGTATTGCAAAACAGAACCCAAAGCAAGTCGAATAATAATGTGAGCAGGTCCTGAGATACCCTGTCAAATCAGGCTGCTGATATCACAATTTGGGTGACAACAGATCATGAGGCAAAGCCATAAACGAGGTAATGAAGTATTAGCAGAAACAAGGTAAAAATGTGTGAATATAAAAGCCACGCTGTCCAGGGCAGGCACTCAGAGTAATTAACCTGTCAAGGATGCAGCTCAAGGAAGGGTTTGGGTCCCACGTGATCAAGGAACAAGCCAGGGTCCCCAGCCTGCCAGCAAGGGGCAGCCTGCTGGTTCGTCGTGTTTCACTTTCACAGCGCTTTGCCTTTTTCGTTTTTTAATGCCCTGGTGATATTTAAAACTTAGGCGATTTCACTTAAATATAAAAAAAGAATTCCTGGCTTTTCATAGAAAATTCAGATCTAATAGCCACTGTGGTCACCTTCCCATACAACTGGAATTGGCTGTAGCTACAGAGGTGGGGAGGAGGGGGTTTCCCTTTCTCTGCTCTGCACACCCAGTGAGTTCTGCTTCCTCACACACCCTGCCTGACCCCAGGACGCTTGATTTTGAGACTTCTTGTGCAAGAGGACCCCGAATATGAGTGAACTATCTTCCCTAATAGGCCAGTAGGGTTTATCAGGATGTGGTTGAGCAGTTGAAAAACACAGACTTTCCAGGCCCCGATGACTTTATATGCAGTGGCAGCTTTCTTTATACATCATTGTAAAGATTATATAAAGATTATGAGAGTTTGTGTGCTCCACGCTGTATGGGGAGAAAATCAATTTCTCATTCTTCTAAAAAGCTCACAATGCAACTGGAATTTTCCCTGAACCAAGTAAACAAAAGTGTCATTTAACTTGAATGGGGAAAAGGTGTTAGAAAAAGTCTCTATCGTTCTACTTTCAACTTTCCTATTATTATCTAAGTTCGACTGATTTTTCGAGGGGTGACTAAGACGAAGCCATCCTTCGGAGTTTGTAATCGAAATGTTGTATAATTTAAATCACCAGTGAAAGATTGCAGCCATGCAGTTGGGAAACTGATTTTGCTGTTGTTGTCATTTCTTTTCTAGGGAAGGTTCAGCCCTACGTGGTGCCTACTTCTTAGCCTGACGATGGGGTGTCCAGCAGGTGAAGCAGCTGAGAAGTAGGCAGTTGACCTTGGCTTTGCCATCCTCCCCAGGTGTAGACCCCAAGGTGCCCCACTGAAGATGCCTTTGGGATGGAAAACAAGCTCTTTGAAGATTGTTTCCCAATTCGTACATTTGAGGCCAGGAAGAAGTTCCGAGGTAGCCTAGAGCCATGTCACTGTTAGAAGATTCCTTCTCAGAGGATTGGTCTACACATCTGGGAGAAAACAGGCTTCAGAAACCATCCACTCTGCGGTGACTGCTCTGGCTTATTGACGTGCATTTGATCTGGCATGTCTTATCGGCATGCAATGGGTCATTCCACACATCCCGAGTGCAGTGGCAGGCTGCATAGCATGCTTGGCACACTGCCTGGCACTCAGGTAATGATGGATGTGTGCTGGCTTAACTGCTGAGAAGCCACTAAATAACAGCCATTAAGGGGTGAGGAGTTCAAATCTGGGTGCTCCTCTGTGTTGGTTGGAAAAGTTATTTGATCGCTAAGCCTCATTTATAAAATCAGAATAGTGACTTTTACATTGCAAGCATTCCATGAGATAACATGAAAACTGTAGCCCAAGGCAAGCATATAAATATTATTGTTGTTGTTGTTGTTTATTACCACAAGAAATAATCTGCTTTCTTATCTTTCAAGGACCCATCTTTCAGGAATTGATTGGACCTGAGCAAATAAATTGGACGTCTATTGATCAGCACTCCTGCCAATAACTTAGAACATCATTTCCCAGTCAATGATTTCAGAAATGAAGACATTGCAAAACAGTGTTCGTTGCCTGTCCACTACAGTAACTGATTCTAAATGTTCACTTCAGTGTGTCTGCCAGAGGAATATAAAACCAATATGGGTGTCTTGGCCACACATTGGAGAGATGAAAAGGCTTCCTGAACATTCTTAGTAAATGTGCCATTTGCTCCTGGTGGGTGAAGCATTTCATGATTCATGCAATATTGTAAATTTTTATTTTCTTTACATAGACTTGGCTATTATTGTAATTTCTACTCTTGGGGGAAGGTAATATGAATTCATCCAAGTTAATAAAGCCTCTTGGAGATAACATCTTCAGGACTCAGGGCCATTCTCAGGGTACAGTTAAGACATTTGTCTGCTCGGTATTCACATGAAGATCCCAGGTTGCATCATGCTAAGTCACTGCATGCATTTCACGACATGAACACGAGCTTGCATACCATTTCAGGCAGGGCAGCGATCACAGTGGAGTCACCGTTAGAGAAGCTGAGAGGTTCTTTGGAATAAACCACAGGTCATTAATAAGAGTAACAAGTGTGCCACCTCATTAGAAAGTAGGGCAATTTGGCTAGGCGCGGTGGCTCAAGCCTGTAATCCCAGCACTTTGGGAGGCCGAGACGGGCAGATCACGAGGTCAGGAGATCAAGACCATCCTGGCTAGGCAGATCACGAGGTCAGGAGATCGAGACCATCCTGGCTAACATGGTGAAACCTCGTCTCTACTAAAAAATACAAAAAACTAGTTGGGCGAGGTGGAGGACGCCTGTAGTCCCAGCTACTCGGGAGGCTAAGGCAGGAGAATGGCATGAACCCGGGAGGCGGAGCTTGCGGTGAGCTGAGATCTGTCCACTGCGCCTCCAGCCTGGGCGACAGAGTGAGACTCCGTCTCAAAACAAACAAAAAAAAAAAAGAAAGTAGGGCAGTTCAGAGGACACTGAGCCCTGGAGGGAAGGTTCAGGCCACAGCGTGCATCACTGCATTCCACATGCTCTGCTTTGCCCCGGAGCTCGGAGGTAAATCTCGAGAGAAGAAAGAGCTGTGGTTTTCTTTTCTTTTTTTTTTTTTTTAAATGGAGTTTTGCTCTTATTCCCCAGGCTGGGGTGCAATGGCGTGATCTCAGCTCACTGCAGCCTCTGCCTCCTGGGTTCAAGCGATTCTCCTGCCTCAGCCTCCCAAGTAGCTGAGATTACAGATGTGCGCCACCATGCCTGGCGAATTTTTCTGTTTTTAGTAGAGACAGGGTTTCGCCATGTTGGTCAGGCTGGTCTCAAACTCCTGGGCTCAAGTGATCCACCCACCTCAGCCTCTCAAAGTGCTGGGATCACAGGCATGAGTCACTGTGCCGAGGCCGTGGTTTTCTGTTTGGGATTCAAGGCATTCACGCTCCGGAAGGAAGCTGAGCTATGTCTCTTACTAAATGACATACACTGTCCCTCGAATACCCTAGTGGTACATGTGAAACACATTCAAGGAACTAAGGAAAGAGCCTTCATTTGACAGAGCAGCACACCCATGAGACTCATCACTTGCACCCATTAGGCAGGCATCCCACCCACCCAAGCTTGGCAGGCTCCACAGAGTGCATTTTGTCCTTACAATTCTCCATCTCGCCAACAAATCTCCGAAGGCCTCTCCTGTTCCTTGGTATGTAGAGGTTTCGATTCGATCTTCCAGCTGATGACATCGTTCTTGAAGAATGAGCACTAAACGCTTCAGGCTTTTCTGGAATTCATGTAATGCAAACAGGAATTCATGTAATGAACTGTTGCTTCCTCAATACGTTTGGAGGAAATAAGCTTCCATTTGAACTCCAGAATCTTCTCCTGATTGGCAAAGAGCTGGTGTCAGCCTTCTAGGTGAACAGTATTCTGTTAAGTTGAACACCCCAAGCCCACGCCCCTGAGCTCCCTCACGCCTTACAAAGATGCACATCTGCTTCCAGACACTCCGAAAGGGACGTCTGTTGGTCATATCTTAGCCACTTCTGTGAGTGAATAAGTATTTTGAAATATTTTGAAAGCTGCCAAGTCCACCTTCCTCATTCCGCATGTGTGAAGAACTCATTGAGGTTACCATTTGTCAAGAGGCTGCAAACATTTCCTATCATGTGTCCCAATCCTCACTTCCGTTTCAACACCCGTCACAGAAATCCACAGTCTCAGTTGCTTTAAGCCCCTCGTCCTCCTGCCTTTTCTACTCAAACCGGAATTAACCATCATTTATTTTCTAAGAACAGAAAAGATGTCACTGCCATTGGTTCTATCAGTTTCTACAAATACATTGTGTACCTTACGGGAGGAGAGGATCATTTTTGGCCAGCAGAAGTTTCATCATAGCATTCTAGGGATCATCTCAAATTAGTAAATGCAGCAGAGCACAGTCCGCTATGCAGGAGGAGGTTTCTGTTTTCAGAATACACATTTGGGCATGTCTTTTGTAACAGTAGTGTGAAGTTTTAGCCATGTCTGTGGGTGCTGATTTGTTCCAATGTGGTATCTAAATGCTTACATTACATCATGGCTGTATAGCAGAACAGAGGCATTTAATCGCTGTTTGGAATATATGTTCTGTCTAGATAGCTGAACTGAAAATCAGTAGGGTGTTTTGTGTTTTGTTTTGTTTGCAGGGGAGAGTGGGATGTTAGTGATTTTAAAATCATTATTAGTTTTCATTTTGCTTTTCAATTGGCTAGCAGATTCTGTCTTCAGGTCCATAACAACTGTCTTATATACACTCCTTCGGGAGACAGCAACTGGGAATTTAACTGTGACAAGGCAGGCGTCAGAACAGTGTCTCTCCAAACAGCTCGAGTCTCCTTGTCATTGAAAATCTCAACCTCTATCACTGTAAAAAAGTGAGATTAAAAAAGGCAGCTGGCGCATCAATTTCTGTGTGTTTTATCCTTTCATAATACCTGGTTATTTAAAACGAGCATGATCAAACCTCAGGACTAGTATCTGACAGCAACCCTGAGAAAGCGAAGCCCCTTCCAGACAACTCGAATAAAGATTATTCCTATTAAGGTACCAAATCGTATCAATAAAGCTGTGTGGCTCTTAGATGTCACTGATGGAATTACAGGAGTGATTAAGGGGTTAAGCTGGCTCTCCCCGGGTTAGTGGCATCTCGTCAGTGGCATGAGGGAACCTGGTTGCCGGGAGGGGCCCTTTCCCTCCCAGGTCAGGCCACCCCTGTCTGTCAGGCAAATACAATAGGAATTACTTAATTTAACACCGTTTCAGTTCTAATTGAATCCCATTTTCTAAATCCTGAATAAATACATTACAACTGCGGCTTCGGTCAAATGGAGAGAAATAGCCATCTTTTAATGACTCCCCTGTGGATTTAATGCCTATTCTATCTGTGAGAATAATGATTCCGACATCCCTGGAATACATTGAAGGGATAATGGTTATTTAAACATGCCAAGTCTTTATAGACCAGATAAGTATTTTAATTTGCATTTATGAAAATCAAAAAGTAAGCATGGGAGCAGGAACCAGTTCGTCTACTTCCCCAGTCATCAAAACCATGGAGTGGCAGGTTCACAACGTGGGAGTAGAAGAAAAACTTGGCACCATCAACCCCACCATCCATTGTTTCCCAGTAGGACCTGCCGCTGACCCACCTGCCCCCACCAGCGTGCTGGAGAGGGCTCCTGAAACCAGCACATCTAGCCACGCCCTCGCCTGGCTTTTAGCCCTCACTGGTTTCCCATTGCTCTGACATTGGTGACCAAAAGGACCTACTTAGTTGCCATAGCCCCTGCTCAGCCCTTGGGCCTTGACATCACCACATCCTTAGCACTCTGTGATTTCCAGTCCTTTGTACTCCATGTTCCCCCAGTACCCGAGGCCTTGGCACATGCTGGACTGTCTGTCTGTGACCTCACATGCACATGCTCCACAATTTGTAGTCATTACGTTCATTGATGCCATTATTCGATTAGTGCTTGCCTCTCCTGCCAGGCAGTAGATTAGGAACCTTGTCTATTTTGTTCAATATTGTTATATGTAAAAATATTCATTTAGAAATAGAATGCTTGTTCCCCGGTGCCACAAAGAAATAACATTTGAACATAAATTTAATTTTTTTAGCAAGGTAATTTTTACTTTCTGCAGAAGGGGTGCTCATTGCAGAGGGAATAATGGTGAGAACACACCCAAACAAAGGAAAAGCAGACGTATTTATTCCTTACGTATTTTGTCTTTGCTACTGTGTCCTATTTTTATTGGCTGGAGCCAGACCTTACAATTTAAACTAAAACCCGATTGACTAACAGTTTAAAACTTTTTTAAATAGGTAAAAGCAATGGAAAGACTAAGGAAAAGAGGAAGTTTCTTACAAAAGGACTTAGAAAAGGAATAACATTCCTAAGTAAGGAAGGGGCATAGGCTGGGAGCTGGGACATGCCTGTGAGCAGGTCCAGCACAGATATTTCAGTTAAAGTACAAGGAATTAGAATGTACTACAGGCCTGTGAGCATGTCTAGCATAAAGTAGTCTTTAAAAGAAACTATTATTTATAACACTTATGATTTATTCTTTTTTTATTTAAATCATTTTTATTTCTCAAATTGAATAATAATTTTTTTATTTTACTGCTCTGGGTCCACAATCAACTCATTCAAATCTCTTCAATCTTTTTTTTTTGTTATTATTCTTATTATACTTTAAGTTCTAGGGTACATGTGGATAACGTGCAGGTTTGTTACATATGTATACTTGTGCCATGTTGGTGTGCTGCACCCATCAACTCCTCAGCACCCATCAACTCGTCATTTACATCAGGTATAACTCCCAGTGCAATCCCTCCCCACTTCCCCCTCCCCATAATAGGCCCGGTGTGTGATGTTCCCCTTCCTGAGTCCAAGAGATCTCATTGTTCAGTTTCCACCTATGAGTGAGAATATGCGGTGTTTGGTTTTCTGTTCTTGCGATAGTTTGCTGAGAATGATGGTTTCCAGCTGCATCCATGTCCCTACAAAGGACCCAAACTCATCTTTTTTTATGGCTGCATAGTATTCCATGGTGTGATTTATTCTTTGACAAGAAGGGAAACTTTGAAGAGGAATTTTTTATTTTCTACAATTTTTTCTTTTTGTTTGTATAGATTTTTAAGTATTTTAAAAATATGCCTTGGCTTAATTGTTTTAACTTTTGGATGTATGGTATAATATAACATCTAACAAGGAGAAGTATACTTACTACAGTTGCTAGAGAAGTAAGGACTGAGGCAATGGTTTGTTTGTTTTGTTTGTTTGTTTGTTTGTTTGGCCAAATCACCTTTTGAGCTGATTTGAAATTGGGTTGTTAATGCCTATAAGTTTTTGTTAACCTACTTGATAAGGCAGTAAGTTCCTGGAGGGCTTTTGTTATGCTTTTATTGGGAGCAGTGTTGTTTGGGATAAAGGTGCAACACTGAGTTTTGCTTATAACACAAATACTACTTTTTTTGCTAATATTATATTGAAAGGATTTTTAGGTCTTTTGACTAGTGGATTTTAATTGTTTAGCTATTTTTTTCACAGTATTTTTGGTATAGTGAACAAATTTTTGCTGGTTGTAATAAATGTAGTTTATTTAACTTACATTTGTATTAATTGTTACTTACCAAAACAACGTTGACTTAAACTCTGCAGCTATTTGATTTTTGGCTTTAAATTTATTTGGTACTTTATGAGGAACTTGCATTTAAATAGACATGGGAATTAAAAGATCTATAAGGGGCTGCTTTTTTTTGAGGCTTTTTTTATTTGCCTATGTTGTAATTTTTTTTTTTTTTTTTTTTTTTTTGATGAAATGCCAGGGTAAAAGGATAGCTAATTGAACTACAGCATAAGTACTACTTTAATTATTTGGCCAAGTGTTTACTAAAGGTTTTTTATAATACTACCATATATTTGCTTAGGGATGACTAAGGGTGGACTGAAGGGTTAGCTCTTGGAAGTGCCTGACTTTACTGCATTTTGTTAAGTCTTTAAGGTATGCCAAATTTTCCCCTTGTCATTGGAGACACGAGGTAAAACTGGTCTTGGATGATGGAGGCTGCATGGTCCTTGGGGGCTGACCTGCAGGGTACTGCACTTCAGGAAACAGCAGAGAGAGTTGGGTACAGTTTATAATCCTAGGTTGCAGGATTTTGAAAAAGAGCTATGCAGTTCATGTTTCGTTGATTAGAGTGGAAGGGGACAACCTGGCCTTTGGCCTACCGTGCACACAAGCATAACTGTCGCTTTTATTAAGAGCGTGGATGAAATATTTAATTCGTTTTAGCCAGGCATTTATATTTTGAGACCTTGTTTTAATTGCTATTGTTTGCCTTATGAAACAATGGGCCACGGGAGGTGCTTCAGCACCACAGGTGTGGAAAGGCTGGGCCACACGTACTCCAGGGGCTGACCATGGGTCCTGCAGGGCTGGACCATGGAAACTGCAGAGTTTCACTGTGGGTCCTGCAGGGCTGCTCAAGGTTATTGCCTTAGGTTTTTTTTACTTTTACTATAGAGACTTTGGTCTCTATAATAAACTATAGTCTTGTTATAGTAAACTTTGGTCTTGTTATTGTGTTTGGGAGGAGTGACAACTAAACAAACATTAAAAGTGATAACTTCAGGAGAGTTAGATTTAGTTACATTAATAATAAATTGGGCAGTAACAGAAAGAAAAGAAAAAGCAAAGACAGATTAAGATTTTTTTAGCTTTAGCTTGGTAGGGCTTGACCCTGGGATACTGGCCTATGACTCTGATGGTGATGACGCTTTTTTGACTTGAGTATGACGTGTTTGTTTATATTTTTTCTGTGTGAACCGTAGTCTCGGTGGTTAGCAGCACAAGATAGGGTCCTTCCTAGGCTGGCTTGATTTTTTGGGGTTTTTTTTTTTAATCCTTTGATGAGGACATGGTCTTTAGGCTGGTGCTGGTGTACTGGAAATTGTAGGGGTGGCACCTGTGCTAAAGGATTTTTAGTTTTGAGGGAAGGGAAATTGGAAGATAAATTAAGTATATAATTTTTGAGAAACTGATTTTTGTTTTAAATGTGGGGATATTAGTAGTGGACTTTATAGTTCTTAGTGCCTTTTTGCTGAGATTTTCTTTTTTTTTTTTTTCCTACCCATGTTGCCTTTGAGGGACTTTTTGGGGCTTTCCACCTTGCTAGAGCTTTGCACATTCTGGGGCCCAAGGCCGTACGGTGATGCCTCCTGCTTTAGCCCCGCTTCGCGTTGCCCAGGGGACGCCACGGCCTGGCCCTCTTTGAAGGTCTCGGCCTCCCTGTGGCCTTCACAGCCCCTGGGCATTGTGGCGTTGGGGATGAGGGGTCTTGTGACTTACCCTGCCGCCTTTGGACCTTGCTCCTGCCTGAGCCCCTGCTGTGTGGCCCTCGGCCTTGGGCTGGGCTGCGTGGTTTCAGGGCTGCTTGGCCCGCTCCCTTGCACAGAAAGTGTTTGCGGTTAGGTCCCCACTGCCTGCTGTGGCTTTTTTAGGAGCCGCTGGAGGTGGAAACTCCTTGGTATTAATGCTGTGCTGGGGGGCCCCAATGGCTTTTTTGATGCAGTTTTCCCTAACAAGAATTTTTTTAATAAGAGGTTTGGTTAACATTTTTTTTTGGTTTAGCAATATTTCTTTTTTCTATATATATTTTTTAAAATTAGTTTTTAGACTAAAGAAAGCAAAACACCATTTTATATTTGACGGTGCTTTTTGTATGATTTTATACCAAATAAGTTAAATTTTACTTTTATATTAGTGTGTTATTAATGTTAAACTTAATTTTAATTAAACCTTATAGACATTATTTAATTTTAATGTCTGACTATAAGGTAAGATTCTTATAGACTTTTTTAACTTTTTATAATTTTTGTTAAAGAGCAGGTTAGTGCTTAAAAAAAAAAACCTGTTGCGCTTTTATTTTAATGTCCAGTTTACAGAAAAACTGGATGACACCTTTTTAACTTTAGCTAATATGTTTCCACATAGAATTTTCTTTATAATTAACATTTAAAACGTGCTTAAACCTTAAAACAAAACATATACCTTTTAACCTTTTCATTTAGGTAAAAATTTACATTTTTATGATTTTTTATAATTTTTTTACCGAAAGTATATTTTTTACATACCTTGCACATAAACGTAATAGTTTCACATTTAGGAGGCCTAATTACTTTTAAGTTATGTAAATTATATAACACTTTTTGCATACATTCCCTTTTGTAACTTTTTTTACGACTTTCACAGGTAATTTTTAACATGCCTTAACTTTTGCCCTTCCTTTTACACTATTTCTTTTCCTAGTTTTACTCCCTGTGCCTGTCTTTGATCTCTGTCTTTTTCAGTCTTTCTCTTATTTTTTCCCTTTTTTCTTTTTTTATTTGCACTTTATCTCTCTCTCTCTCTGTCATTGCTTGTTCTCTTTCTCTTACACTCACGTGCTAGATGGGATCCTCGCAGCTGCAGTCCAGGCCCCAGGCCAGGCCGCGGTTGGCCCAGAGGCTCGGCAGATACCCTGTGCAAGTTGCACAAGTCATTAACCTTGGGCCAGAGGGCCCCTTTGTCTTTCCTCCTTAATTTTAAGTTTACAGCCCTTACAGCACTTACTATGACCTTCTCCTTTAAAGTACTGGCCTTGCCTTTTTTTTTTTTTTTTTTTTTTTTTGCATTCCTGACATGTCTTAACTTTTTTTTCCACCTTTTCTAGAAAACTTGGGAACTTCGCAGAAAGATTTTCGCTTTCTGTCTCTGCCTGTCTCTCTCTCTCCCTTCTGGTTTTTCCCTGCCTCTGCCAGCCACCTATGCTGCTGTTCTCCCTGCTCCTTCTCCTTCCCCTAGGGAGCAGCCGTCAGAAATGGAGCTTAGCGTCTTTCTTCCCCTGAGAAGAGGGGAAAGGGAATTTATATATATATATAAAAAATATATGTGTGTATATAGATGTATATATGTGTATATAGATGTATATGTGTGTATAGATGTATATATGTGTATAGAAGTATATATGTATATATGTGTGTATATATGTATGTATATGTGTGTATACATGTGTATATATGTATATATGTGTATACATGTATATATGTGTATATATCTGTATATATGTATATATCTGTGCATATGTGTATATGTTGTATATATGTGTATATTGTGTGTATATATGTATATATGTGTACATATGTGTATATGTGTACATATATGTATGCGTGTATATATGTATATGTGTGTATGTGTGTATATATGTATATATGTGTGTATACATATGTGTACATATATACACACACACACACATAGTTTTGAGGGAAGGGAAAGTGGAAGATAAATTAAGTATATAATTTTTGAGAAACTGATTTTTTTTTTTTTGAGGCGGAGTCTCGCTCTGTCGCCCAGGCTGGAGTGAGTGGTGCGATCTCGGCTCACTGCAAGCTCCGCCTCCCGGGTTCCCGCCATTCTCCTGCCTCAGCCTCCCGAGTAGCTGAGACCACAGGTGCTGCCACCACACCCCGGCTCATTTTTTGTATTTTTAGTAGAGACGGGGTTTCACCGTGTTAGCCATGATGGTCTCGATCTCCTGACCTCGTGATCTGCCCGCCTCGACCTCCCAAAGTGCTAGGATTACAGGCTTGAGCCACCGCGCCCGGCCGATTTTTGTTTTAAATGTGGGGATATTAGTAGTGGACTTTATAGTTCTTAGTGCCTTTTTGCTGAGATTTTCTTTTTTTTTTTATTCCTACCCATGTTGCCTTTGAGGGACTTTTTGGGGCTTTCCACCTTGCTAGAGCTTTGCACATTGTGGGGCCCAAGGCCCTACGGTGATGCCTCCTGCTTTAGCCCCGCTTCGCGTTGCCCACGGGACGCCATGGCCTGGCCCTCTTTGAAGGTCTCGGCCTCCCTGTGGCCTTTACAGCCCCCGTGCATTGTGGCGTTGGGGATGAGGGGTCTTGTGACTTACCCTGCTGCCTTTGGACCTTGCCCCTGCCTGCTCCACATAATATGTGAGGATCCTTTACTCCAGGTTGCTGGTCAGTTTCTTTCCGCGTTACTAAGTCCAGGTCTATTTGTCACACCGGGTGGGTCTGGATTCCTTACCCTTGAGGCCACTGCAATAAGGCAGTGGGGCGCCCCCGCATGAGAGAGGACTAGAGACCGTCCCGGAGGAGAATATCCCCATACGGGCCACCATTTGTTATATGTAAAAATGTTTATTTAGAAATGGAATGCTTGTTTCCTCGATGCCACAAAGAAATAGCATTTGAACATAAAAAAAGTTTAAAACTTTTTTAAATGGGTAAAAGTAACGGAAAGACAAAGGAAAAGAGGAAGTTGCTTATGAAAGGCCTTAGAAAAGGAATAACATTCCTAAATAAGGAAGGGGCATAGGCTGGGAACTGGGACATGCCTGTGAGCACGTCCAGCACAGATATTTCAGTTAAAGTACAAGGACGTAGAATGTACTACGGGCCTGTATGTCTAGCATAAAGTTAGTCTTTAAAAGAAACTATTATTTATAACACTTATGATTCTACAAATACAGTAGTAGCCCCAGCATATTTTGTCTAACACATAGTGTACTCTCAATATGCTTCTGATTGAGTAAATTGGGGGCTCAATCGACAAATCGATCAATCCATGCCCTACTTTGCAAATTCTGTTGAACCTAAAGATAAGCCATTTTGGTCAACCTATCTCGATTACTCCTGGAACGCAATACCTCTAATATTTAGAATTATGTCACGTTCATTAGTTTCCCAATTTTCTTTCCTATATTCCCTCTTTTTTCTACTCCTTACAATTTTCAGATTGGTTAACTCAGCACAATTTACCTAAGGGACAGTGGACTTTTCTGCCGGTGATTTTCTACACCTGGATTCCCTTGCTGGGGCTGCTAGGAACCCATTGAGACGAGTCTCGCTCTCAAGTTCTGTGTGCAAAGCATGCTGGGGCCAGGGGGGAGTTTCCCTGCAGTCGTGCCTTGGTTCTCCTTTGCAGCCTAAGTCTCCCTTGCTTGCCACAGCCTGAAAGTGGTCTGCAATCCCCACTACATTCTCTAAAAATGAGGCTACAGATGTTACCTGTTAAGCTCCAAGTGGGCGCCTGGGGAGATGACCCCTGGGTTCCAAAGTGGGCAACCAGACTCCTTCTTCAGCCAGCAGCCCGACCACATCAATGTGGAGACCAGGGACAGGCAGGGGCACTGGTGTGCTGGTGAATGTTTAACATCCAACTCTCAGAAGAGGAGAGTAGGAAGGCCCCAATTTGTAGCGTTAAACAATGTCTGTGGTGTAAATACTTTCTCTATGGCCCACTGCAAGCTTACCAATGTGACGTGACTGGAAGCAGAATTGGGAAGAGATGTGAACTGTCATGTCTGGTGGGCCACGAGAGGTGCTTCAGCAGCACAGGCACCACAAGGCGGGGCCGCAAGTACTACAGGGGCTGACCATGGATCCTGCAGGGATGGACCACGGACACTGCAGATTTTCACTGTGCGTCCCGCAGGGCTGGCCCGTGGGTGTTGCGGGTTTTCACTGTACGTCCCGCAGGGCTGGCCTGTGGGTGTTGCGGGTTTTCACTGTGCGTCCCGCAGGGCTGGCGCATGAGTATTGCAGGGATCGGTGACAGGTACTTCAGGTCGGGACCATGGGTACCCCAGGCTTGCAGGAGAACATGAAGAAACATCCAGTTCTCTCCTTTCCCTTTTATACCAACTTTGGGTTTTGTTCACTGTACACTTCCCAGGATCATATTTGTGTTGCATTTATTCCGATATCTAAATTTATCTTATTAGTTTGTTTGCCTTTCTGACACCCATACAGTGACAATACAAACTCTAGGAGAACAGAGACACTGCCTTTCCTATTCTGAGGAAGCCTGGGCTACTATCCAACACATCGAGTTTACTCATTACCTTTGTCTAAATTTTCTTGTTGTGTAGAATATGGTTCCAGCTTCCGGCAACCAGAACCTTCAGGAAAGAACTAGATTAAGCCTCATTTCTAGGTGCTCATGAACCTGTGTTCTTGCCGGTGGTCTTTGGAAATGCTTATCTAAACCTAGTGAAATGGCTTTTAAAAGCCCTCCAATTTCAGAAAACAGCCCTGCAGCTCTGAAGTCTTCATTTCAAACATAAGCAAAATTCCAGAACATCTGAGCAAAATAATTCCTTCAAAATAAGAATAATAGTCAAATGTATCAAATAAAAGAAGGTCTAAACATTCGAGAAACCTCAAATTCCGAGTTTCTCTGGCCTTTGAATAATTTTTCACCATAGATAAAAAAGGAACCAGAGCCCAGGAAATGGCAGACCTTCAGCCTGGCTCTCGTATTTCAAACACCAGTCTCTCTCACACTGGCCCTGGTCCTCCTGGCAGCAAAAGAGGGGCCTTTACAATAGAAATCCAACATTTATATGTAGGCTTGGGGATGAGAGTCCAGTGCCCAGGACCTCTGCAAAGCCCAACTACTTCACCTTCAAGGGCGGGATGCCAGATCTGCTGTCTGCCTTGGGTTTCCCCACCTTGAAGAGCAAGAAGAATGCATCTTGGCTAATGTAGAGTGGAGAGGATCTTGGGCTTGAAAGTTTACCAGCAAGTCATGTTGATTGTGTTTGTTGTTTTGCTGTGGCGTTGTGTGTGTGTGAGCGAGAGAACGTCCTGGCCATGGGTGTGACAATGAGGAGCACTGATCTGGGACTCAGCTCTAACCAAACATGGACAGTTACCAGGGCTGGAAGCCCTGCTGCCAATGCAAAGGCCAAGTATGGCCAGCAGAATCATGCAAAACACAGAGATGGCAGCCTCAGAAGAGCCCGCGTCCGTGTGATGGGGCAGTGGCAGCAGACCACAGGCTGGTGAGCGTCTCCATCAGCCCCTGCCTGGCTCCTGCTGTCCCAGCCACCGCGTGCGGCAGTGGAGCAGAGGTGGGGGCCTGTGCACAGCAGTGCGTGCTGCAGTCTGAAATTAGAACTCTTCTCCACAATGGTAATTTCTACCTGCTCCTTTACAAATCGAGCTACTTTTTAAATGCATGATATCTCCACCCTCTCCTTTTATTCACAGACCCCCTAGGAAGAGGGATCTGCCCCCATTGCAGCAGGCCCCAGCTATACCACTACCCTTAAGATGCCAGAGGCAACCACCCTATTATCTTAGCTGAAATAGCAGGGTTGTCAGCCCTATTATCCCTGGAGTGTTGCTGAGGATGTGAGGAATGGGATCTCTCAGTCACTGCCGATTAGAGAGTGTATCCATGGAACACTTTTAGGTTATTTTTTGTTTGTTTAGATTGATTTTTTAAATTTTCACAGCGCAGTTGGCAGTGTCATTTAGAAATTAAAATGCCCATTGGCTCAACAATTCCATTTCTAGGAAATCTATCTACAGAAATAATACCAAAAATGAGCAGACACATGTATATGGATAATCATCATGAATAATGGAAAACGGGAAAAAACCTAAACATTTATCAAGAGTGGGCTCTGTCATTTGGGGCGTCTCTATAATGGCACATTCTGTACGGCTAATCCAATGATGCACATCTATCTATAATGACGGCAAGGTGCCCGGGGCATTTTTAAAATCAGCTTTGTTGAGGCATAATGGCCATACAATAAACTGCGTATTTGTAAAGTGTATAATTTGGTGCATTTTAACACACTCATGAAACAATCACCATCATCAAGACAGGAACCCTTCCGCGTCCGAGGTCCTCCCCGGGTCCCTCCGCACTCTCTCTCCGCAGGCAACCACTCGTCTGCTTTCTGTCCCCGAGGATTAATTTCCCTCCTCTAGACTTTTATACAGATGGAATCGCACACTATGTACTCAATTCTGTCTGGCTTCTCTCACTCAGATAGTTGTTTTCAAATCCATCCACCTTTTTGTGTCAATAGTTCATTGCTTTTGTGGCTGAGTAGCTTTTAGGGGTGTGGATGGACCCCAGGGTTTTACCAGTTTTTCTGTTGATGTGCATTTGAGTTGTTTTTAGTTTAGGACTTACAGGAATAAAGCAGCTATGAACATTCACAGACGCATTTTTGTACAGACTTCTACTTCTGTTTTTGATAAATATCTAGGAGCGGAATGGCTGAACCATGTGGTAGGTGTAGCTTTTACTCTTTAAGAAACTTCTAAGCTGCTTTCCAGTGTGGTTGCTACATCTTGCTTTCCCACCAGGAGCAGGAGCTTGCACCCAGGACATGTTTCGCTTTTGTTTGTTTGTTTTTTAATTGACTTATTTATTAACAAATAATAATTATATATTTTATCATGTACTTATGATGTTTTGAAATATGGAAATGTTGTAGAGGGGCTCAATCAAGCTAATTAAAGGAAACAAACAATAAAAGAAAATATCTAAAAAATACATATGTACATTTAGGTAACTAAATAAAATACTACTTAAATGTGTTTATAAGCATATGTAAGGTGTGTGTCTGTGTCTATGCATACACATAAGACAGAGCATTCACATCAAATTCCTAACAATGCTCACCTCCAGAAGATACGATGGAGACTAATTTTGTTTTTTGAGATGGAGTTGCTTTAAAAAAATAGCAAAGTTGCTTTAAAAAATAGCAATTTTATTTAAAAATAATTAATTAGTAATTAGCAAACTTTGCATTTTTGAAAGACCAGAATTTGAGCAAATGCTGTGGACACCCGCAGAAGGCTTAACAAGCCTCGGTCTCCATAGTTACGGGTCATGACGGGCTCTGCTGTTGGGGGCCACACCCCAATTTCCAACACCCCCAGGGCTTTCTGGTCAGCAGGCTCAGAGACAAGATGATGCACTCAAGGAAGTAAGATAAATCCATAGTCTTATACAAAGGACCAGACAACCCAGGGCTCCTCCAGTCCGAACATTCTGACAATCCACGAGTCTGGGCTGGGGTTCATTCTAACTCTCAGGAAAGAAAGACTCCTTCAACAGTGAAGATGCAGGTGGAGCAATGGACCCTCCCACTCTTAATCTTGGCATGAGGGTCCATGCACTAGGCTGAAAGCATAGGAAGATCAACAAGACAATCTTTGAAGTCTCTCATGCATTTGGTTAAATATAAATCAAGACAAAATGGACTTAAAATTATCACTCGTGAAAAAAAAAAGGTTGTCTCCATTTGTAGTATAAAATTCAAGCATCATTTTGAGCCGGTTCTATAAATTTCTCTAAGTGTATATGCAACTCACTTTATGACTTTTGTAAATTAGTATCTCAATTTTGTCTTCTGTAAAATGAACATAATAGCACCTGCCTCATAGGCTTGGCATGTGCTAAGTCAGTATCTAAAAACAGTGCTGAGCACATGGCAGGGGCTGTGGCAGCACTGACTGTTGGTGCTTGTATTCTTCCTCTCTAAAGTCTGATCCTCTTTTCTACAATATAAGATTATCATCGTGTACTCACTTACAAACTCATTCGTTCATTTACTTATCCAGTGTTTATTGAGTGCCTTCTGAAAGCTGGTGGCAAGGTCTCAGCTAATTGCAGAGGATGAAGTAGTGAGCAAAGGAAACCTCCAAGTCCAGGAGAAGAGAGGGGCATGAAGTGGAGGCATGGACACTAATGGAACACAAGAAAGGATCTTCCCAGGGACAGTGGCAGGGAGCTCAAATGTTTGGGAAGCCAGCAAAGGTCATGTACATCCCTGAGGAGCCAGGACTCTATCTTAGGAAGAGCACTTGGCAACAGAGCAGAGAAGAGCTTGGAGGAAATGCAAGTCCATAGGTGATGGAGCAGGTCTAATGGAAGGTGCTGGTTGTTTTGAAAGGGAGGGAGATATCATTTGGAGAGAAACCAGATATGAGGGTGAAAAAGAAAGAAAACTTAGGAATGGTTCCTAGATTTAGCGCTTGGACATCTGAGTTAACTGGGGAGTCATGGCCTGGCTTGGAGAGCAATGGACAAAGAGGACCTGTGACCTGTGGGGAAGGGTAAAGCCTGCAAGAGGTGACGATGTGGCCATTCTGTAATAAAAAAGATTTAGTGTTTCATGGAAGTCTACCAAAGAATCCTTCCTACAGAAACAAATGTGCTTGAGGCTTTTACTGAGTTAATCAAATAGTCGTTACTTACTGGGAGTAACTATCCAAGATAAGACAAAATGGTGGCTGCATAGACTGTCATGTATGTGAAAATTCCTTTCATATGCATAATTCCACATCGTGATCACCCCCACTCTAGGAAGACTTGGAGAAATGAAGAAAGTCAACATTGTGGCTCAACTAGGAGTGATGAATCACAAATCTGAACCCAGATCTCCCTGATTCTAAGCATTATTGCCATTCTAAGGGCACCTTGGAGGATTCTTGAGAATTTATCTTTTTTTTTTTTCAGAGAAAGGAATCTTCAAGGTAGTGGAAAGGTAATATATCATTTGCAAGTTTTTGGTGTGAGATACAATTGGTAGGTGTTCACAAGTCTTGGCAGGTACCCTCTAACAGTTTGTTAAAAGATGTGCCAGGCAGATGGCCAGATAAGACCAAGTTTCTATGATAAAACTTGAGTACACTGAGAGATGGTAAAATACAGTTCAAAGTGGAGTCCAGGACTTCAGATTTTGAAGTGACAAAGAGATCTGGAAAGGGTACTGCTTCCACCTTTACAGTGAGTAAAGAACTGAACAAACTGCAAACCACTGACTTTTCCTGATATCATAAAAGAACTGAAGTTGCAGAGCAAACAAAACGCCCCAAACCTGGGGAGAGACAGATGCTTGTGGAGAAAAAGAAGAACCAAGCATTCATTTACTTGGAGCAGATGTTGCCTGATTCTATATACACTGGTAATAAAATCCAGCTATGAATTCTTAACTAATTGCTGAAAGCCAAGTGTGGGAAAGTGTAAAGCCCTAGGACTAGAAGCATGGATGGGGTTTGCACTGTCTTATGAGGATGCTCACTACTGTGTTCTTAGAGCATATGCAACAGCAACGAAAAGTGAAATCCACGACAGCTATGACACGAAGGATAAGAAAAGGACTTAGAAACATACAGTTAGAGGCCCTTGCACTTTACACAAATTGGTATACTATTATTTGAAGATGACCTTAGATTTTTTAAAGTACATCTTATAAATACCCAGGCAACTATTAAAACACCAAGTGAGATAAATAAGAGAGGAAATGAAGTGAAATTCTAAAAATAGTCCATCAAATCTAGAGAAGACAAAAAGGGGGAATAAACAAATAACAAATGAAACAACTAGACATAGCTGGCAGGATGGTAGGTTTTAATCCAGTTATATTGATAACCATTTTAAATGTGAATGATCTAAACACAGCAGTTAAAAAACAGAGATTGTCAGGTTGAATGAAAAAAAAGACTCAACAATATGCTGTCCACATGACATTTATTTTAAATGTAAAGACATAGAAATATCAAAAGTAGAAGCGTGGAGCGTGATGGATCATGCCAACACAAGCTACAGAAAGCTGGAGCAGCTGTAATAATTCTATATGATGCAGAGTGTAGAACAAGTTATCAGCGATAGAGAGTGATATTACATAATTATAAAAGAATCAAGTCTCCCAGAGGAGACAATACTAGCAACACAGCTTTAAAATATGTGAAGCGAAAACTGATTTATCTGAAAGTGACAGCAAGATTTACAGTTACAGCTGGAGGCTTGAACACTTCTCTCTCAGCAACTGGTTTAACAAGAAGGCAAAAATAAGTACAGATAATGGTAACCTAAACAGCGTCATTGGCCATTTTGACATAATTGACAGCTAGAGAACACTCCGACAACAATAACAAAATACCCTTCTTCACAACTGCAAATGAAATATCCACCTAGAGAGACTGTATTCTGGGCCTTAAAATACATCTTAATAAATTTAAAAGCATAAAAATCATACCAAGTATATTTTCAAAGATCAAATTAAACTAGAAAATAAATAAAGATATCTGAATATCTCTAAATATTTGGAAACTAATAATATACTTCTCCATAAAACATGGATAAAATGGAATTATCTGAGAAATTAAAATTGTTTTGAACTAAATGACAATTAAAATACAGCATATCAAAATGTATGGGATGCAGTTAAAGCAGTGCTCAGAGGACAATCTATACTACTAGATGCTTATGTTAGAAAAAAACATTTGAATCAATAGCCTAAGGTTTCACCATTAGAGCAGGAATTTCCTCACTCAGGACCCTCCGCAGGTGTTACCTCCATCCTCACTCAGGACCCCCGGTGAGTGTCACCTCCATCCTCACTCAGGACCCTCCATTGAGTGTCACCTCCATTGTCAGGACCCTCCATGGTGCCACCTCCATCCTCACTCAGGACGCTCCATGATTGTCACCTCCATCCTCACTCCCATGTGTGCCACCTTCATCCTCACTCAGGACCCTCCATGGTGCCACCTCCATCCTCACTCAGGACCCTCCATGGTGCCACCTCCATCCTCACTCAGGACCCTCCATGAGTGCCACCTCCACCCTCACTCAGGACCCTCCATGAGTGTCACCTCCACCCTCACTCAGGACCCCTTGTGAGTGCCACCTCCACCCTCACTCAGGACCCTCCATGAGTGTCACCTCCACCCTCACTCAGGACCCTCCATGAGTGTCACCTCCACCCTCACTCAGGACCCTCCATGAGTGTCACCTCCACCCTCACTCAGGACCCTCCATGAGTGCCACCTCCATCCTCACTCAGGACCCCTTGTGAGTGCCACTTCCATCCTCACTCAGGACCCTCCAGGAGTGTCACCTCCACCCTCACTCAGGACCCTCCATGAGTGTCACCTCCACCCTCACTCAGGACCCTCCATGAGTGTCACCTCCATCCTCACTCAGGACCTTACACAGGTGTCAACTCCATCCTCAATCAGGACCTTCCATGAGTGTCTCCTCTGTCTACCCTCAGGACCCTCCGTGAATGTCCTCACCATCCACACTCCCCACTCAGACCCAGGCTGTTTCAGGGTTGGACACTGAGCTGTGGTCCCTGAGCCTGGCTCTTCTCTGAGCTTCTCTTGGGCACCTCTCTCTCAGACTAGGCTCAGCTCCAACACGAGTTCCCAGAGCCCTTCCTGTTCACTGGTGTCTCACACTCACACCTGGCCACACGCACACTGACTCACACTCAAACTCACATCCACACTCATACAGTTCACTGCTTTCCTCACATCCTTCTGCAGTCAGGCAGCCACAGTCACTTTCTCCCACACAGCCTCACACACTCATGCTCCCAAACACGTTCACAGGTACACACAGACTCATTGACACACTGGCACACTCCATGCTGCGCACACCTGCCCTCAGGCACACATTCACACACTCATCCACACGGAGACACTCCTGTGCAGGTGCACACGTGGCACGCCCCCACTCACCCCTCCCTTCTGGCACCCCGTGTTCCCTGTCTCAGGGCTCACCCTTCATGAGCACACGTGGAAGTTGCTAATGCAGGGCGGATGCTCAGACAGGGAGCCTGCAGGAACAGGTTCACGGCATTTGTTGTTTATGTGGCTGTTGCTTGTCCTTCACTGAGGTTCAGCATTTGGAGGGCAGGGACTCTGTCTCTGGAGCATCCCTTTATTCCAGGACACAGCAAGTACCTGCCACATCGAGGAACTCAGTAAAGATTTCTTTTTTAATAAGAGAGGAAGGAAGCACAGGATATAGGATAGAAAAGCAAAAGAAGACGGCAAGGAAGGACGGGTGCTGAAGAAGACAGAGAGATGGACCCTGTTGAGCCTGCGAGATCTCGGCGGGAGCTGTCCTGGGCGTGGTTGTTCTCTGATACAGTCTGATTTCGATATGACCTCAGTGTGGCATACTATGGGACCACAGCTTCCCCATCAGGCTGCCTTACTAAGATGGAACTCCACAATCGTGATTTAATAGACAGAAGCTGCATCTGCTCCCCACAAGTTACTAGCCCACATTGGCACTGCTCAGAGTTAAGAATGTGTTTCCATGGTGACCTTCTGGTAATTAACTTTTTGGAAGGTATCCAAGACAGACCAGCCTCCTCCAGAATTCAGCACCACCTGGGGTCCTTCCGGCCCAGGGCTACTCTTTCTGGAAAATCAACTTGTACGTCCCGGCAGTGGGAATGGTCGCCTAATTTCCTTTATGTCTTTTGAGGGGCTCACTCTCTCCTAGACCAGGGTTGTGTACTTCCTTCTTTTACCTTGTTTATGCAGCAGGACCCCAGATCCAACCAGTCTCCTGTGAGCTTTATCAATAGACAAGGTTTATTGTAAGAAACTGGGAAGAGACCCAAAGAAAGGGGTGGGATGGGCTAGTTTCTAGCCACTTTCATGACTGGTGTGGTTTGGAAAATGACGAACAATTCATTTCTGGCATGCTGTGAACAGGAGAGTGAGAGCGTGGTAGAGTACAGAAGACTTATTTCTTAACATATCATATGTTCTTGGATGGGTGTTTTTGGCCAACATTTTGAATGTCTTTGTTTAGTTTCTTTATGCTTGAGGCAAAACACTTAACAAGAGACAATGATAGCGCATTGTTGAAACAATGATGATAAATTTTAAATAGGCATAATTATCCTGTGGCCTGAAAAGAGACCTGCATACAATTAATATTGAAATTTGGCAAATGCATGATCGGAAGAATCATGTGATTTCTTAACTAAGGAAACTTTAGGAATGCACCCTTGTGTAGCACTGTACACAACGTCTTCTGGAGGGAAAATGAAATCCCATTGCTGATCAACAGCATGGGTGCAGGGCTTGGAAAACACCCACGGGTCCAAATCAACTGCTGCTTCTCCCCTTTCTACGCGCCGTTCCAGCATGACGCTGAAAATGATTCAAAGATTCGGCTGGGAATATGTGTGCTCGAGGAAACAGGCCTCTTTGCAGCGAAGAGACTGGCAAGCTGTTCAGAGTTCTATGCACCGTGAGCTAAGCAGATCTAGTTCCCCGGAAGATCTGGTACAGACTGTTTTTATCGGGAGAGAAACCTGGGCTGAAACCTAGCGTGCTGCGCAAGTTTACTAGCATAAAGGGAGCAGCGGGCCAAATTTGAAGATATTGGCTCAGGGTGAGCAAATGCGAGCTCTGTGCACTTGGAGGGAGGCGCTCTGCACAGCCCAAGGGTGTGGAAGTAAACTCTCTGGTCTTGGAGTTAGACTGTCTTGCCCCATCCCTCAAGTCTGCCAATGACTTGTTTTGAACCTTCACCAGTTTCACAGCCTTTCAGAGCCCTGTCTCCGTGTTCCTGCAGCACAGATCTCCACCTCCTAGGGTTGAAGATGACCTGAGATCAGCAAAGTGCCTAGCATGTAGTTGGGCACTCAATCCACAGCAGCTCAGACCCCCTGTAGCAGCCTTGGGTGCCTAGATTCTCAGATTCCCATCCAGCAGCGAGGCCCTCAAGGAATGACGCAAAAATGAAGCGAATGCTTCACCTTCAGTCAACATGGCATGCACGGAGTGGGATTTAACTTCCCATTATTGAATTAAAAAGAAATGGCCCAGCAGTTCCAACTCCCTGGGATCCTGTTCCTGAATCCCAGTCCAACTGCGACTCAGGTACCCAAGAAAAAGGCTTTCAGCATTTAAACTTGGACTTAAAAGCCTGTAAGAAAATTAGTGTTCCTGAATCTGCTGTTTCATCAGAAGGATGAGGGGGGATCACGGGGATCACCCCAGCATGGCAGCTCTGAATCCTCCCAGCACATGGTCAGGACGTGTGGATCACAGGATAAGCTACGACTGCCACGTCTGCAGCGTCGAGCTCACCCCAGGTGCGTCCTGCCCTCCCCTGGTCCTCTCCCCACTATAGAAGTTATTCCAAAAGGCAACTTCCTCCTCCCACCCCCATTAAAAGCAGCTGTTTTATTTCTGATTGACTCTTTTTTGAGCAAATGCTCCAGAATCAAGTCACTTGAAGGGTAATTGTTTCTGAAAAATATCTTGTTTTTGCATCTGTGCAGCTGTGGTTATTCAATCGCTGGAACACCATCTATTGAGTGGCATATTTATTGCTGACTTTTTCCCCTCCTTTTATTCTGGTTAGACATGGTTTGGTTCCCTTAGTTTGGGGATGGGTTGTGTTCTTTAGGTTTGCGAGTTATTTTTTGCTGTATTGTATTCCTAATATAGGGAATAATTAATTTCTATTGTAAACACTAAATAATTTTAAAATTAAATCTCTCACTGGAAACATCTTACAAATTTGACATGAGTCCATTAACTGACAAGATCTGTGTTTTAAGGAAAAATGGGTTATCTCGGATGTCCAAAGAGCAACTTTAGAAACCCTGGAACCACGGGTCAGTCAGTTACAGGAAACCCTCTTTAGGGTTGTCATACTCATGTACATGTTTAATGCATAAGCAGAAACATCCGGGAGGCATTCATTGTCCTCTTGCAACTGTCTAGGAACACAGGTTTCATGATCTCACCTGAGTCATGATGACTTGGGGCGTCCCTCTGAGTCTTCTCACTTGTAAAGCATCCTTGTAGGAAAACAGTACCCTCTGAAGGACAGGGTCCCCCCGGGAAGCCAGGGCACTTGTCCTAGCACAGTCAGGGGCCTAGCATCAGAAGCGGGGCTTGGGAATGGAGTGGGAAGTGGGTACCAGGGAGGCCCAGGTGTGAAAACCTTGTCCACCTCACCGAGTACCCTTTGACTCCAGAACACCAGCGTGGGGGGGTTATTTTGGAAGCAACACACCACTAGCTCCCCAGTCACAGTCCCATCTGAGAGAACATGCCCCGCCCAGCCCCATCAGGGCCACCACATAGCACTGAGCCCTCACTCCCCACCGGGAGGAGCAGGGCCAGCAGGTAGAAAGGAGCAGTCTGTGGGTAAGAGCTGGCGCTTGCGAGGTCATCAATGCAGGCAGAGCGAGAAACAGCAGGAGAGCAGGAAGGAAGGAGGGAGTCTGGGAGCCAGAGGAAATGGCCCCATTTCCCAGCCTGTAGCTCCTGCTCAGAGTCTGGTCCAGCTCCACATAGCTCACACAGCCCTCATCCTACTGCACTGCAACTGCTTAGCTATGTGTCTGCCTCTAAATTATAAGCTTCACAAAGTCCAGCATCTGTGTCTGCCTTGTTCGTGCTTATGCCCAGAACATAGCTCCAGGGCTGGCACAAAGTGACTTTGTGCCAAGTGGCTTTCTACAATAGAGGAAGGAGGAGAGAGCTTTCAGTTAAGAGGGAAACAGGCCAGGTCATTGGCAACGGTATTGGAGGGCAGGCGAGCCCAAAACTGTGACTTAGCCTGGGAAGGTTCTTGGCTCTGCTCAGGAAAGAATTCAAGAGCAAGCTGGTGGTAGAAGAAAACAGCTTCATTGAGGCAGAGCGTTACAGTTCTGTGATTGCACCTGCAGAGCAGGGGCGTGTCCTAGGCAGTGTGTGCAGAGCAGCAACCCTGGGGCAGTTCAGCAGCCATATTATACCCACTTTTAATGACATGCAAAGTAAGGAAACGGTTATTCAGAATTTCCTGGCAAAAGAGGTGGTAACTTCCAGGTCATTGCCATGGAACGGGGCAGTAACTTCTGGGTGTTGCCATGGCAATGGTAAACTGACCTGGCACTGGTCGGCAGTCTTACGGAGAGGTGCTTTCCCCTCTCCCCTGTTTCAGCCTTCAATCTGCTCTAGAGTTTGAACCCCACTTCCTACCTCAAAGGGACCCCAGCGTGGAGGCCACAGCATATGTAAGAATTTTAATCACAATTACAGTTAAACATTCAGGTAAACATATTAGAAGGCAAAAATATTTTCTTTTTCAACATTAGGATACAGTTTGTTTGAAAGGTCTAGTAATGCAATGGTTACATCGCAAACTCATGCTTTAAATACTAAGTACCTTCCCCATCTCTGTCAGTAAAGGAGCCACGAAGATTCCCATGGGACAGCCTGGTACATCTTCCAGGCCTCTAGGTTTTTATCTTAAATATTAGACTACAATAACATGAGTCAGAGCTCCTCAGGGAGAAATTGATTTGATGTCCTGGGAAGAGGAAAGTGGAGATGGTTCTGGTACATCTTATTGCCAGAAAGCAATAATTCTTTCCAAAATCTTTGGGAATCATACCAAAAGGACAAAAAAGCTAGCCCAAGAGGCTCCCAGTGGACATATTATGCCAATGTAACCATCATCAAGAGAGTGATAATTATGGGTAATTAGGACTAGTCATTTCCTTTAAAACCACAGGTCCATAATGCTGCTCAAAATGGGAAAAGCTATTATAAAGTTTGCAAAGCCGTCTGTGAAAGGTTGATGAGGAATTGGAGATGCGTTGGTGCCAGATTATAACTCCGCAGATTACTTGTGGGTCAGTAGGAGAAAATATAATTATAAAGCAGAGGGATGTGACTGTGCTCACCACAACCCAGTGACAAAACAATATCACTCATGGTGAAGCAGCCAGACACGTGTGTCAGGATGTGACACACGTGATGTACAAAGCTGGCATCATCGTCAAAGTAGACACCAAAACGTGTTTACCTGAACCAAGTGAGGCCCCTGGATCTAACATCCAGCCTGCAGGAAATACTGTGGGTAGAAGGGCTGACTGTCACAAGGCCTGATCAGACTCACGCAGAACATGGGGCCTCCTACAGGATGGCAGCTCGGCTCTTCATCCAATCACAGTCATGGCAGCAACCGGCAGGGCAGGACCCTTCTAAGTGAAAAGAGACATAATCTGTAGAGAAGCCAACTAGACAAAGGGGAAATGGTAAGGCAGCTGCAGCAAAACGTCAAAACTTGTCCTTATTTCCTCATCTACAGAATGGGGGTGGCATTAACAGCACTCACCTTATAAGATTATAAAGATTAAACGTAAAATGTGTAGAACATTGTACATCATCAAGTAATGGTTCCAAAATCTGTTAGCCTGTGCTGGTGAGTATTCTTTCCATGCATGAAATCCTCTCAGACATTTAAAAATCTGGACTCAGACCAGTGAATACTGTTTGGAGACAATGCCCCTCCCCGCCCTGACACCAACCCACTGCAAAATAAATAAATAAATAAAAAGATGAGGATGAGGATGGTGTATTGAAAGCACAACGGAGAGAATGGCGACCTTCTTTCTACAAATCCAGTAAACAGAACCTTGCCAGGAGTGCATATGGTGAAAAGTCAGGTGTAATTGCATTTCATACTTGGTAAATTGTTATTTATAAGAGAAAATGCGAAAGTGAGTTTCTGTATCCGTTAACTATTGCTGTGTAACAAACCACTCCAGCATAAGTGGTTCAAGGCAATAATCAGTTATGATCATTCACAAGACTTGGGTTTCCTGACAGGTTCTAGGCTGGTCTGGGCTGGGTTTGCTATAGTCTGTGGGGGCAGCTGCTCTAGGAGGGCCTTGCCTGGAGTGGCCTCCTCCACGTTGTCTCTCATCACCCAGCAAGCTTGGAACTGGTACATCATCACTCCTTCCACCACATTTTTTTTTTTTTTTTTTTTTTTTTAGAAAGAGGCTTACTCTGTCGCCCCGGCTGGAGTGCAGTGGCAGGATCTCGGCTCACTGCAACCTCCACCTCCTGGGTTCAAGCGATTCTCCTGCCTCAGCCTCCCAAGTAGCTGGGGTTACAGGCACGCACCACCACACCCAGCTAATTTTTATATTTTTAGTAGAGACAGCATTTGGTCATGTTGGCCAGGCTGGTCTTGAACTCCTGACCTCAGGTGATCCACCCACCTCAGCCTCCCAAAGTGCTGGGATTACAGACATGAGCCACCGCGCCCAGCCCCTTCCTCCACTTCTGTTGGTCACAGAGCAACCCAGATTCAAGGGAAAGGAAAACAAACTTTATCTCTAGATGGGTTGGGCTCTAGAGTCATATTGCAAAAGGCACCAATAAAAGTGCAGGGAAGGATTGGGGCAGCTGCAGTCAATCAACCACAGACCATCTGGGCTGCACTGACATAACCAGACATGCAGATGAAGAGGACTTACTTGTAACGCACAAAGTTATTTTCATAGCTGGGCTTTTCTCTGTGTGTCTTTGGACGAGTACCTACAAGGCAGCTAGTAAAATGGACCTGTTCCTTAATGGTACCATGAAAACACAGTGACTAACAAAGAATAACAGTCGTTCAGAGGGCAGGCCGTGTTCTGCCCTGATGACTATGCGTGGTCTCATTTCATCTCCATGCCATCTCCTCCACATCCATTCCATTCTCTTCGTGTGAAATCAAGCAAGTTTAAGCACCGAGAATTTTAATATTTTGTCCAAGGTCAGTTAGCTGGTGAATGGTGGCACTAGGACTACGACTCTCCCTATTCATTAGCAATATACGTACATGCTACAGCCTCCCTGAGTGGAAAGCTTATAGGTCACAGGTCCTAAACACCAGAGAACCAATGATAATTTTTGATGAGCTTTTCAGTGGACACAAACTGAATAAAATAAAACAATGTAGGAATTATTTTTGAGTGCTAATTCTATCTACCTATTGATATACTTTATTTGTTGACTTACTTATTGATCAGTTTATCCTGGAATTTGTCCTTCCTACTTTGGGGGTGCTGAACTAAACTTTTCCTTAGGCAGCAGGGGGAGAAGGAGAGAGCAGTTGCACGTTTGCTGCCATTACCGTTGTGAGTTATTGTTGGCTTGAGTCCTGGTGTTTGTAATGTTCTCGCCTGGAAGAAAAAAAATAAAATGTTAGTAACAATATCTACAACCTCTATGAGATATTTGACATGTGTCTCCCCATCTGCCTGATCATACTCCCTTCCCAGAGCTCTGGGTTTCTGGAAGCATCCATGTGGTGGCCAGGCACCTGACCCCACCTGAGGCCCCAGCAGAGGAGCAGTGAACCTGGCTAAACCCACCTGTGAGCTCCAGCACCCTGGCCATAGGATTTGGGTCAGATATTGAGCCAGTTCACGTCAAATTAAACTGAGGGTGTTCCAGGACGACAGGGGCAGAGAGGAAAATCTCCCCAGGAGATGCAGCCATCGTGGGATCCTGAGGGCAGATGGCTTTGCAGTGAAGCTGACCCTCGAAAGCAGAGTAGAGATAGAAACCAAATCAGCCCTCAGTGTCTCTATAGAGGCCCCTCACATCAGCCATTAGCTCAGGATCCTCAGGTGTAGGAGCCAATGTATGCCACTGATGGTTTAAACCAGAGTGAACCTGGTTTTCAGTCTGCGAAGAGTAACCAAGGAGTCAAATACGCAGTTTGGGACCCCTAGGAAAGTTCATCCTCCCTTCTTCCTGTTCACTGAGGAAAATAAGACCCTGAGTCTCCTGTCGTTCTGATAAAAACACATCTAATTTAATTGAAGCTAGGCCACCCGGGCCTTTAAAACTCATTTCGTGGCTTCGCTGCTACCTTCTTCTCCTTAATCACCTTTACCTAGATAGAATGGAAACCAAAGTTGGGGGTGCAGCCATTTTGGCACGTGATGGGGTTGTACTGTTTGCCATGAAGCCTTCCTTTTATTTTGACTACAGGCGGACCTCCCATCTTATGCAATTCTCCAGGGACATGTCTGGCATCTCAGTCTCTAAGTTATAAAAGCATACAGTTCTAACCCCCATTGACTCCAGTTCTCAAGGTGTTGCTTCAGTTCTCGAATCTCAAAATCACTGGCAAAAAGTGACACCTCGTCTGGAATGGAGCTGATCTGCAGGGCTGCTGGTAGCTGTAATGATCCTGCTCACGTCTGTGGTGAGGTCCACTGGACTTCCACGGGAATCCTCAGTGGATATCATGGCATTGCACACCTCAGTAACGAGAGGCTTTATCTGCTATAGAGGGGTCAGGGACGGCTGCCCTCCTGTTATTTCATCCACCTCCGAAGATATGTCCAGGTGGGTGACAAATTCGTGGCAACAGGACAGGCAAGCCGGCACTCAACTTTGCCTGCATCGGTTACTTCACGTACCTTTTCTCCTTGTCTTGGAGCACCCTGTTCAGTGTTCCTCAAAAGCTGAGTTTTTGACAAAGATTTCTTTCTACAACCTCCACAGTATTCCAGGGACTGAGACACACATGTCAAATATTTTCAGTCGTTTACAAAAGTATTGAAATTTCCTAATGCTAAATGAGCAGACTGAGGCTATGAACGGCAAAATTACCCATTGCATGCAGCAATTCAGAAGTTGTCTGTCACCCATACGAGACACCGTGGAGGGGAGGACTGGCTGATTTAGCGACTCAATAGATGCATCCAAAAATACCACTTAGAACTTAGTATTTATTTTCCATGGAAAAGAATAACGGCACTGTTTCCTGCTGGGAAATTTACTATGCCTTTATTCTGTTTAACCAATAATACCTTATGGGCTCTTGAAAATTATATTCACTTAAAGATCAGGCAGTCATTTTCATTTGCCCTGATAGAAAAGCATAGATTGCAACTGTGTCTACGGCACCCAGGTTCAGTCAGCGTTCTGCTGGAATAACAATGGCCACCACCAAACTCACTGTCACTCAAAATCACCTTTCTCTTGGCTGGTGCTAATGTTTTGCTTGGGATATTCTTTTATATGGGATGCCAGGCCTAGCCAGTCTTTACTCTTGCCCGAGGCCAAGGCCTCTTCTCCACGTCTGTAGTCACGCCTTCCCAGAGCTCTGGGTTTCTGGAAGCATCCGTG
The DNA here is from genome assembly GCF_024542745.1 of Macaca thibetana thibetana. NCBI lineage: Eukaryota > Metazoa > Chordata > Mammalia > Primates > Cercopithecidae > Macaca > Macaca thibetana. The sequence continues at coordinate 38,707,365 of NC_065587.1, read as the reverse complement.
CAGCGGCCAGGCACCTGACCCCACCTGAGGTTCCAGCAGAGGAGCAGTGAACCTGGCTAAACCCACCTGTGAGCTCCAGCACCCTGGCCACAGGATTCGGGCCAGATGTAGAGCCAGTTCACGTCAAATTAACCTGAGCGTGTTCCAGGAAGACCAGGGTGCCCTCTCTAGACCTCCATGGCAAGTGGACTAAGGGTGACCTTTAGAGCAGGGGTTGGGGATTTCTGCTCTAAAGGTTAAAGGGAGACCCATGGTCCCTGGTGACACATAGAATGCTTAGTAAAATGGCATTCCTCTACCACAGGGGAAAAAAACCCAGGCCTTGGAGGAACATGGGCAATGACTACGGCCTCTTTTGTTTCTGTAATGCACGTACACTTAGTAATTTCCTGAGATAATTTTTCAGGTTTCAAAACATCCATGAGCGCCAGCTCTCTTCATCTGTTGCTGGAGAGCTCATTCTCTCCTTCTCTGGAACACAGAGCTGTGCTGCTCGTAGACACTCAGGAAACACTTGCCGAATGGATTTAAAGTGAATAATACAGGGAGAATGATCTTGTAAACTGAGCCTGCTGGTTTCAATCGCCATCACATACACACACAAAATGACAGACAGTGAAGCATGTTTGGAGAAGGATCTCTACATGGTGCAGACCTTTGAGAACGACCTGGTGCTGGGTGCCACCCCAGACCAAAGAAGCTGGAACGCCTGGGACTGGCCTCCAGGCTTGGGCGCTTTTCAGAAACAGCCTGGGTGGTTTCGCAGGCAATCAAGGTCACACGGGAGGTCCCAGGTTTAATTCTGGTGCGACAAGTATGAGTGTCAAATAACAATGCACTTTATTCAATACTTCCACTACCCAAGGAGAAGGCCTCAGTTCACCGTCAGTGAGTCTTCCATCTCTTTACCCCTTGTTCATGTGCCTTTTAATATATGGACCACAAGCTCAGAGCCTGGGCAGATAATGGCATCGTTTTCAAATTTCATAATTTTTTTTCTGGTTCACTCAAGCTCCCAGTGCCTGCCAGAGACATAAAGTTGAAAGAGGCAGAGACTCCAGCCTTTGCTGTCTGTCTCCAAAGATCTCATACACGTCTCTACAAAAGTGAAAAAGTGATACAGTAATATCACTTACAAGGGGCTATGACCATGATCTAGCCTGAAGAAGTGAGGGAGGTGTTCATAAAAGGGACTGAGTAGAGTCTTGATGACAGAATCATGTGGGGCAAGGAGTATATATTTCAAGCAGAAAGATCAAAAAAGAGTTCTAAAGCTGTTGGGAAAAGGGCCACTTGGCAGAGCTGGAATGCACAGCAGAGGGATGAGTCCCAGCAGGAGGCGAGATGCACGCGTCCCCTGAAGGAGGCCTTGAAAGGGGTACCTGTGTGACACGTCACCACTGTGACATTTTCCCAGAGGGCAAGTGGTGCCTGGAGAAGATTTGATGAAAAGGTGCCACTTTCCTCAGGTTTCTGCAGAGATGCAGAACCAATGGGAGTGTGCAGAACCAGAAAAAAGAGATTTCTTATAAAGAATTGACTCACACAATTAGGAAGACTGGCAAGTCCAAGTCTGCGGTTTGGGACAGCAATCTGGAGACACAGGAGAGCTGAGGGTGCGGATGAAGTAAAAGGAACAGTCATCTGCTGGAGAATTATTCTCTTCCTGGGGGACCCTCAGTCCTTTTGGTCTATTCATGCCTTCAACTGATAGGACAAGGCCCACCACATTATAATATAAGGCATTCTGCTTTCCTCTACCAACTAAAATATTAATGTCATCAAAAAGCACCCTTGTAGAAACACACAGAATAATGTTTGACCAAATATCTGGGCACCTCATGGCCCAGTTAAGTTGATACATAAAATTAACCATCTTGAGTCCACCCCTTGCCAACTTGGCACCTATATATGTGTCTAAATAAAGACAATAACAAGGCCATACTTTTGCCCAGCATGGTACAACTATTCGTGCCCATCTGGATGTACACTAACCCTTTCCCTAGTAGAGGAAGTTAAGTCCTTGAGTGACGTTCGTGCTTTTCCTTGACATCCCATAACTGAAGAACTGTGATGTAAACTTAACAATTCTTAAATACTATGATATAAAGTCAGTAGATCTTATGTCACATGACTAGGAGATACAAGAGGAAAGAAAATAAAGATATATACACACATACAAACATGTCATAACAAAATAGTAAAGAAATACATCAACTGCAGGCCGGGAGCAGTGGCTCATGCCTGTAATCCCAGCACTTTGGGAGGCCAAGGCAGGTGGATCACAAGGTCAGGGGTTCAAGACCAGCCTGGCCAAAATGGTAAAACCCCATCTCTGCTAAAAATGCAAAAATTAGCCGGGCATGGTGGTGTGCACCTGTAGTCCCAGCTACTCAGGAGGCTGAGGCAGGAAAATCGCTTGAACCCGGGAGGCAGAGGTTGCAGTGAGCCGAGATCACACCACTGCACTCCAGCCTGGGCGACAGAGCGAGATTCCGTCTCAAAAAAAAAAAAGAAGAAATACGTCGACTGCAGTCATTGTTTCTGTGACGGTACCGCAGTCGTAGCCAGTATCTGTCACTTCCTCTTCCCCTGCCTGCCCTGTATTCCCTTTGCCTTCAGCAAGTGCCTCTGCTGGTTGTGATTCTTTGCCTGGTGGTTGATCCAAGTCTTCATTCCTGAAGGGTCTGGGCTATTTGCAGTCCTGCCTGGAATGAGTTGTTTTAGTTTTCCACTGGCCTTCATCACAGGGTTTGGTAATACTAAGAGACTCCCTAAGGAATTTTCTGTATTGCAGACATACACTTCCTTACCTCCATTGCGGCATCCTTGGAAGCCAGGATCAATCACCCCAGCCAGCACTGTAAGCCCCTCCTTTGCCTATTGATTCGAAGGAATTTGAGGAGTCCTCAGTGGCTGGGCAGCAGTTTTCACCTCCGGTTCAACAGAATCGTCATTGGTTATTACACTGGGGATTACATTGCAATATGAGATTTCGATGAGGACACACATCCAAACTATACCAGCATTCCCTCTAGAACCAAAACTTCTAAGCCAATAGAGCATAACGTCGCAGGGATGAGAACTTAAAATATTGCTAGAGGGTCGCTAGGGGTAACTGTGAGGAGTGCCACTTCCACTTCCACCCCTCGATTCCTGGACCCATGAGTCCTGGTTGTTTGAGAAACAGCACCATGCATTGCACATGGATTCAGAGCATACACAGCCTTCTAGGAGCCTTCCCCATCCCTGCAGTATTGTCACCCAGTTGGTGCTGTAGCTGAGTCTTCAATGGGCCGTCCCACTGTTCTATCAAGCCAGCTGTTTCAGGATGGTGGGAAACAGGGTCAGACCCATGAATTCCACGAGCATGGGCCCATTGCCGTACTTCACACTTCATTTCCTGTAAAGTGAGTTCCACGGTCAGAAGCACTGCTGGGTGGATATCATGACTGCGGGGAAGACGTTCTGTGCTTCCGCAGATGGTCGTTTTGGCAGCGGGGAAGGTAAGGAAGGCAATCCATATCCAGAGTATCTATCCCAGTAAGCACAAAACTGTGCCTCCCAGCATGGAAGCGCTTCCGTGTAATCATCCTGCACTAGGAAGCTGACTCACCTCCTGGGGAATGGTGCCATATTGGGGAATCAGTGTTGGCGTGTGCTCCCGGCGGATTGGACACTCAGAGGTGGCTGTTGCCAGGTCAGCCTTGGTGCATGGAAGTCCATGTTGCTGATTCCAGGAATAACTTCCATCCCTGCCACCGTGGTCACTTAGATCACGAGGCCATTCGTGGCTGGGGAAAGAGGCTGCCTGGTGTCCACAAAAAGGGTCATCCTATCCACTTGATTATCTAAATCCTCTTCTGCTGAGGTCACCATTTGGGGAGAATTCACATGGGACACAAATATCTTCATTCTTTTTAATCATTCAGAGGGTTTATGCACATACCACGATTCTAAGTTTTCTTATCACCAATTTTCTAATCAAGTTCCTTCTGAGTTATTGACCTTCCAGCCAAACCAATGGCCATAGCCCATTAATCAGTATGTCATCACATTTCTGGCCATTTCTCCTTCCAAGCAAAGTGAACAACCAGGTGCACTGCTCAAAGTTCTGCCCACTGGTAGGATTTCCCTTCACCACTGTTCCTCATAATATCTCAGAAAGGGGCTGAGCGCTGCAGCTGTCCATTCTCAGGTGGTGCCTGCACATCCTATAGAACCACCTGTAATCCAGGCCTGAGTTTTCTCTTCCCGTGTCAGCTGAGCATAGGAAACTTCCCATGAGGCCATAGGCGCAGGCCGGGAGACAGACGGCAGGGCAGCAGCAGTGGGATCGTGGTCATTTAGGCCACTTACTCATGTAACTTGTGCCTTCAGGAACTGCTCAGGCAGACCGCATGTCCACCACCTCTGTTTGATGATGGAGTGATCCTGGGAACACTCATATACAACAAGGTGAGTCAGATAACACCCAGTTCATGACAGGAAGCTCACATGACATGGCAACGTGGTGGCCAGTGGTAAAGCACTCAGTCTCTACTAAGGCCCCATTGCAGGCCAAGAGCTGTTTCTCAGAAGGTTGTCTGCAAATAGTGACAGGGCTTTTCTCCAGAATCCTCAGGGCTTGTGACGTGATTCACCTATAGGGGCCTGCAAAATGCTCTAAACAGCCTGTCTGTCCACTGCTCCCATCTCAGGCACCACTGCGTCTGGGCTTCCTACAGCCCACATGGTGGAGTAGCTTGCACAGCAGACTGGGCCTGCTTCAGAGCCTTCTCCTGCTCTGGGCCCTACTCAAAACCAGCAACTTTTCAGGTCACTTGAGCAATGAGCGAGACTCACACACCCAAGTGAGGAATATGCCACCTCCAAAATCCAAAGACGCCCTCGAGGCATTGTGCCTCTTTTTTGATCGTCAGAGGGGCCACAGCACAACTTGTCCAGCACCTTTGGAAGGAAATCCCAGCATGTCCCTCACCACTAGACACTTAGAAATTCCACTGAGGTACATGTTCCCTGAATTTTAATCAGGTTTATTTCCCAAGCCCTGGCACATAAACGTCTTACCGATGAGTCTAGACTGGTTGACACCTTCAAGCTCACTAGATCCAAATGTTTATGAGACACTGAAGCTGGGAATTCAATCCCTGAGTCCATCCTTGTCTTGCCCACCTTGTCTAGTGACATTAGGACAACCAGTCGATCTCAGCATTATTTGTTAGTTTGGCAAAAATGTTCAGAAGCATCAGAAGCACCATCATTCAGACCTTTTTTTCTCAGGCGTGTTTGATGAGGCATATTCAGTGGTTGTAATATTTTGTGTATCTCTACTGCTCAGTCATGCCATGGCCTGCCTGTGCCTCCTTTACTACTAGAGTTGGAGTGATTCGTGTCTTTACATCTAATCAGGTTAGAAAATAAACGTCAGAAAACCCAAAAAAAACCTTAGAAAATATACCCTTAGGATTCTGTTCCTCTAGAAATACTTTCAGTACCGCAATCTGTATTAGCTGGAGTTTTCTAGAGAAACAGAACCAATAGGGTGTATGTTTTTATAGATGGAGATTTGTTACAAGGAACTGGCTCACATGACTAAGTAGGCTGCAAGTTCAAAGGCAAGTCTGGAGAATCGTTCTCTTCCTGGGGGACTGTCAGTCTCTTTACTCTATGCGGGCCTTCAACTGATTGGATGAGGCCCACCACATTATGGAGGACAACGTGCTTTACTCTACTAATTAAAATGTTAATCTCATCCAAAAACCCCCTCACAGAAACACCCAGGATGATATTTGACCAAATATCTGGAGGCATAGTGTGGTCCAATCAAGTTGCCACATATAATTAACCATCACAAGGGTGTCCTGTTCTGGCTTTCATTTCAACAAGATCGTTCTGGCTGCTAATTGGAGAACAGCAAGTTTTCACTTTTGCAAGAACATTCTGGGAGTTGGTGGAGAACAGATTGATAAAGAGACTTACAGGCAGACTTAAAAAAAGAATATTTGTCATGTAAGCATAAGGTATAAAGAATCACAGAACAATGAGTGCCTCAGGCCCCAACAACAGATCAGGAAAAACAATAACTGTTAAACTTGAAGACACTGTGGACGTCCTCCATTCTCTTCGTCTTCCCTTTCATGGCACCCTGTGTCTTCCCGCTCCCTTCTCTGATTTGTGCCTGATTTGTGCCTACTGTTTCCTTGCATTTCTGTACAGTTTTGACACTTACATTTGTATCTCCAACATTATATTCTCAACATTCCTGTAATTTCTTTAGCTTTGCACATTTTGGATATTACATAAATTGGGAAATACCATATTTATTTTTCTAAGGCTTGTTTTGAAACTCAGCGTCTTGTTCCTGGGCTGTACCTGCTTTGACTGTCTGAAGCCGTGCATCTCCATTTCAGTGCTGTCCAGCATCGTGTAGGCACATCACCCCTGGTTTCTCCATTCCATCATCAATGGATGTGAGTTGTTTCCGCTTGTTTTGCTTGTTTTGCTCTGACACCTAAGGATTCCAGAAACAAGCTTGTCCATGCCTCCTGCCACTGCAAATAGGAACAGTCTCTCTAGGATGAAGGTCTAGGTCTGGGAGTGGGATCACGAGGCCAGGGGTATGTCCACCCCCAAAGCCAGTAAGTAAAATCACCTCCTCTTTCTTTCGCTTTCTCTCTTCTTTTCTTTTCTTTTCTTTTCTTTTCTTTTCTTTTCTTCTTTCTTGAGACAGAGTTTCACTCTTGTTGCCCAGGCTGGAGTGCAGTGGCGCAATCTCAGCTCACCGCAACCTCTGCCTCCTGGGTTCAAACGATTCTCCTGCCTCAGCCTCTGGAGTAGCTGGGATTACAGGCATGCACCACCATGCCTGGTTAATTTTGTATTTTTAGCAGAGATGGGGTTTCTCCATGTTGGTCAGGCTGGTCTCGAACTCCCAACCTCAACCACCTCCTCTTCCAAAGTACTGGTGTTTGTTGACACTGCCTCCAGCAGCATTTCGGCTGTGCCACGTCCTCACCGACACTCCAGCTTAAGAGTTTCGTGTTGTTGTTAGAGTGGGTGTAAGTCTGATGGGTTTAAAAGGTGCTTCGTTGTGTTTTAATGTGTATTTCCCAGTAGCTCTCATGAATTTATGGGCGACTCAGAATTCCTCCTTTGGAAAGTCTTTTCAAGTTCTAGTGCCCACTTTTCATTCCATTATCTTGATCTTATTGAAAAATGTGTTACGGGAGTAATGTATATGTTTTGGAAGCCTAACCTTTCAGCTCTCTGTACTGCAAATATCCCCTCCCGCTTTGAGGCTGGTCTACGTGGCTTCTTTATAATGGTGCTTCCCGGCACTTTTCACATCCCAGTCCACAGAAAAGATTCTATCATCCATATTTCAGTGTGCCTCCCTGGCACACACTGCATTCAGTAGCCATAGAACATATATTCTATTCAGGTCACATAAAATGTTTATGAAAATGCAAACATACTGAGCTGTAAGCAAATCTCAACAGATTTCAAAGGATAGGTATTATACAGATCAGATTATCTGACTTCAGTGCAATCAAAATGGAAATCAGTAATTTTCAAAGGTAACTAAAAATGTCATAATTAGTATATTTTTGAAAACATATTTGTAATTCACTTATGGGTCAAAAAATAAATCTTGATAAAAATTAGAAAATATTTAGGACTATACAGAGACAAGGATCCTGTTTGGCAAAACTTGTGGGATGCAGCTACAGCGACATCCCGAGGAAATTTCACAGCCTTAAATGCTTATCTTAGAAGAGAAGAAAGGTTGAAAAGTAATGAGCTATATATCCGTATTATCTAAAAATTAAAGATACAACTAAAATTCAATAGAAGGAAGGAAGAGATAATACAAGTAAGAGCAGAAATTAATAAAATAAATAAAATAGAAAATTAGCATCTAACAGAAAGGATGAACAGGAGCAGAAATAAAAATACGTAAGAACATTTTGAAAGCAAACTAAACTGTCAATAATTGTGAGTAAATTCCCAGATTGGTAGTTAGAATTAATAGGAGTGTTTATTAAGATGTCTACAAAATACATACCTCTGCAACTTTTTTATTTTATTTTATTTCTTCATATGTTATTGGGGTACATGTGGTATTTGGTTACATGAGCAAGTTGTGATTTGTGAGATTTTGGTGCACCCATCACCCTAGCAGTATACACTGCACCCTATTTGTAATCTTTTATCCCTCACCCCCTCCCACCCTTCCCCCCAAGTCCCCAAAGTCTATTGCATCATTCTTACGCCTTTATGTCCTCATAGCTTCGCTCCCACATATCGGTGAAAACATATGATGTTTGGTTTTCCATTCCTGAGCTGCTTCACTTGGAATGATAGTCTCCAGTCTCATCTAGGTCGCTGCAAATGCTGTTAGTTCATTCCTTTTTATGGCTGAGTAGTATTCCATCATACATATATGCACCACGGTTTCTTTATCCACTCATTGATTGATGGGCATTTGGGTTCATTCCACAATTTTGCAATTGTGAATTGTGCTGCTATAAACATGTGTGCACAAGTAGCTTTTTCAAATAATAATTATTTTTTTCAACATACCAGTGGCAAACAGAAATGAAAATTTAAAATATGCATTACAAAGCCACCAACATACTAAATACGTAGGGATAACTCTAACGAAAGCTCTGCAACACTTCTGTGGGATAAAATATAAAATTTTATTGATGTAGTAAAAAATCAAATAACTGGAAAGATATGTCATATTAATGGATCTGAAAATTCAGTATTTTAGAAACGTGTCAATTCTTTTCAAATTGATACATAGATTTAGTGCAATCCCAGCAATTCCAATCAACACCCTAATATTTTGTGTATGTGTTTGCATGTATGTAACTTGAGAAGATCATTCATCCTAACATTTAAACCGACACGGAAAGGGACAAGAAGAGCCAGTCTGATGTGGAAGGAGAACCAAGGGAGGCAGACTTTTTCTATCAAATAGCAGAACTATGGTCATTAAAAGCACTAAGAATAAGGCAGAAGGCCACTGGGACAGAAGAGAGCACCCAGAACCACTCCCAGACAGACCTGGACACCTCATTTGTGACCCAGCTGGCACGGCAGAGCAGCTGGCAGAGCAGAGTGTGGGGAGCGTGATGTACTCAGTAAATGGTGCTGAAAAATTGGGGTTTCCTGCAAAAGAAAAATTATAACTCAAACTCAGGTCGTATGCAATGACCATTTCAATGTGGATTAAACAATAAAGTGAAAGGCACATCTGCAGTCTTTAAAGACTAGGAAATTGTAAGGCTGGGCGCGGTGGCACATGCCTGTAATCCCAGCGCTTTGGGAGGCTGAGACAGGTGGATCATCTGAGGTCAAGAGTTCAAGCCCAGCCTGGCCAACAGGGTGAAATCCTGTCTCCACTAAAAATACAAAAATTAGCTGCGTGTCGTGCCTGTAATCCCAGCTACTCAGGAGGCTGAAGCAAGAGAATTGATTAAACCTGGGAGGCAGAGGTTGCAGTGAGCCAAGATCATGCCACTGCACTCCAGCCTGGGTGACAGCGATAGACTCCGTCTCGGGAAAAAAAAAAAAAAAAAAGGCTGTAGAGAATACATGCAGTTGCTATAGAGAAGCCAATTACTGCTGCCTAATTGTCTGAGAGTTTAAACTACCTGCCTTTTCTGTCTAGTTACTTTAAGATGGCCTCTTGTCTTTAGTTTTCTGCATTTCACTAAAATGCAGTTTAGTGCATTTTTACTAAATGCATTTTCTGCATTTTCACTAAACTATGTCTAAATGCGGCTTGTTTCTTTGTTATCTTGTTTAGGATTAATTGCACTTCCTGAATATGTGAATTGCTGTCTTCCCTCAGTTCTGGAGAATTCTAACCACTGTATTTTCACATGTTGCCCCTGTCTATTACCTGCTCACCCTATTCTGGAATTCTCAGTGGGTACATTGTATTTTTCAGTCCATGCCTCATGTCAGTGTTCTTCTCATATTGTATCTTTCTGGCCTGTGTTTTGGATGATGTTCTCAGATACATATTTCAGTAAAATAATTCTCTTTTATCTGTGTGGAATCTACTGTTAAACCCATCTATTGAGTTTTCATTCTCATCCTTATCTTTGTGTGGTTTTTTTACACTTGTAATTGGCTCTTTTTATAATTTGCTTGATAGTTTTTGCTTGATAGTTTTATATTCTCTTGCACTTTTCTCATATTTTCAATTGTTTATTTACTTAAACCAACTAAACATACCTATTTTATTTTGCACCGGATAATGCTAATATCAAACATTTCACATAGTTATTAAACCATCTGTTGTTTTCCGTAGCTCTTGTTCACGGTGCCTAGTTTTTCCGTGAGTTTATAATTTTTGCATGAGTTTGTATTTATTTGGAGCTTCATCTATGGGAATTCCCTGCCATCTGTACTGAAGGTGGAATTATCTCCTTTTGCTTCTGCAGGTTCCCCGGGACATTACCAGCCAGGACTCCTTTAAACTAAATTCTCAGTTTGCAGTTTTACAGACTTGGTGGTAATGTAAATTCAGTCCATAAAGCTGATTTCTCAGATTATAAATTTTCAGGGTAGATTTTCCCTCTCAAATCTTCCTCAAGGTTTGAGACAGACAGTTGGTCATCCAGTCCCCTGAGGGGTGGATTTATTTCCACTTCACCTTACAGTAAGTTTGTAGCCCTTTGGGGGCTACTTGGGAAGAGCTCCTGTTAGACTCACCACCTTGGACAGATGCTGAGCTTTTTCCTGTCTCTCCCCTGAGCCCCTGGAGGCTCGAGACTGAAGCTCAAATGTCCTGGGTTGTCAAATGCCCTCAAGGCAGAGCCAGCCTCTTCCTGTGCTTGTCACCGCCTTGGGTTCCCAGTAATAATCAGTTGCTGGCTTCCAAGTGCAGCTTACCTTCTTGCTGACGCATCCTGCATTTTAATGTGTGTGTGTGTACGTGTGTGTGTGTGTGTGTGTGTACGTGTGTGTGTGTGTGTGGTGTATGTGTGTTTAACCTAGCATTTTTAGATGCTTTTGGTTGGGGGAGTTTTTACATCTAGCACATATCATTCTGCCAGGAGGCATTTTTTCTAATAGCTGCATAAAATTCTGCATTATAAATGATCCACTTTTAAAATCATTGATGGACAGATAGTCAGTTTGTTTCTGGACTGTTTTATTTGTTTTTGACACAAAAAAGAACCATAAGCATGCATCTTTATGAGAATGTGCCCTCATTTCCATAGGATCAGTTCAAATATCAGGATAGTTGTGTAGTGATGTGGGCTGTGTGTAGATTCACACAGATTCACAAACACAACTGGAGTATTTGACAGTGGGTACGTCTGCCCCTTCTTTTCACACAACTTGTTAGTTTGAAAAGTTTCAGACCTACACGCTAGTTCCCAGGCAAGTATAATGAGCATACACCAAGACACACACACACGTACACACAGAGATTCATCCATCTGGTTTTATGGTATATTCTGTTTTATTGAACCATGCGAATGGTGCAGCAGTCAGGACACTTCATTACTAAATATATCAACACGTATGTCCTAAGAACAAAGACAGCTACAACACTGTTACCACACACAGGAGGCACAACAGTTACATCATTTTATGATCTAAAATAGATTAGAATAAAATACAATCAAATTTCTCCAATTGCCCCAGTAACACCTGTTACAACCTTTTTATTTTTTATTCTAGGAAAACCTCTAGGAGCAATTAAAGATGACAAATTGCCTTTAGTTGCAAGGTTCCCTTAATTCCCAGTAATCCGGTGCAGTTCTCCTGACTTTATTTTTAATTTTTGTCTTTCCTGGTACTGATCTTGTGATGAGTCCAGGGCAGTTATTTTGCAGACAATTCCTCAAGTGTGTTTCTCTGATCTTTTCCTGGTGAGGTGGTTCGGGATAATCATTCTGGGTTGGAATTCTGTGCAGGATGTGCCCCTTGGCAGTGCTCCCCTTAGAGAATGCGTGAAGCTACCTTGTCCCCATTATTCATCATGTTAAGTTTGATCATTCAGTGAAGGTGGTTTCTGGCATTTTCTCTTTTATTAAGTGATATTTTGCCTTAGTAATTAATAATAAGTTATGGCGCTGGACTTTGAGGCGGCATGGAGATCCTCTTCAACGTCATCTTCCACCCAGTGATTTCCACATCCATTGATGATTTTTGCCTGAATCAGTAATTATCATGGTGGCTGTAAAGCAGTGACTTACAATGTCTTTTATTCCTCTACATTTATTTGTTGGTGTTTCTTCTGTAAAAAAGAGCTTTCCCATGTAGCCTAAGTTTTTTAAATGTTTGTCTGTTTCTTCGTCTGAGTGTGGACTCATGGTTTCCTTTCTCTTTTTTTCTTATTTGGTAACATATAACCTATTCCAATAGCTTTTATTTTGATGCTAAAATTGCTCCAAGCCCTGGCCAGTGGGAGCCCCATTGAGCTGGCTCTAGTGTCCTTTTGTTCTGTCCCTACAACTTTAGACACTTCTTTATCTTTATCATATCAAGATGATCCCATTTCTTCGTGCTCTGTCCTGTTCCAGCCCTTGCACCCATGGGGTCCTGTGGAGCCCTGATTGCTTCTGGTGGGGAACAGTTTGTGGACCCCAGCATCTCACCCCTTTGTGGAACTCTCTCCTCCTGGCTAGGCTCTCCCCGGCTCCACCCTGCACTTGTCTGGTGAGATTCTACTGGCCTCTTAGATAGTGGTCCTTGCCATGGTCCATCCCTGGTGCCCCTACGATCCTCTTCCAGCTTCTGTCTCCTTGGAGGACTTTGCCCCTGCAGTGGTTTCAGGAATCATTGATACACTATCAACTCCCAAGCTGCTCTCTCCCATTCTAGACCATCTTCTGACTTCCCGCTGTTCACAACTCCCTACTCCACCATCCCCTCAAAGCCCTGCAGACATTTCAAACTCCTTCACTTCACTTCCAACTAAAGGCCTCACAACCCACCCTGTCTCCCACACTTAAACACATCACATCTTTCTCTGCCACCGAGTATCTCTAGTCACCAAATTCTGCCAAATCTGCCCCAGAAATGTCTTGTGCACCATGTTACCCTCTCTAACCCCACCATTGCTATGGAAACACCAGCTCTCACTCAGATGACTGTCTCCCGTTCCAAACTCCTTGCCACTGGCCTGATCTGTTTCGCCAGAATTTCCTCCTCGGAAATGAATGAGATAAGATGTGGGTCATGGGTCCCTCAGACACTCCACGTCCTCCCCGGGAGTACCCTGACATTTGTAGCCACACACTTTCACCTGGTCATCTGGCTATGTCCTCTCTAAAGGGATACAAGCAAAAGGAATCACGTGGGACTTCGAGGAAAGCTGAAAGGCTCAACTGAACACCCCTTTGTGCCTTCCTTCTTTCTTCCAGCCTAGGCTGTGATCCAGCAGTCCCCTCAGACCATGAGCTGAACCTGAAGATGGCAGCCATGTGCTGGAGGCAAGGGCAGAAAAGGAGCTGGAACCTCAGATGACACTTTGGAACTACTATTTTCTGCTATATCCTGGATGCTTCTTCCACCTGGGGGATATCAACGTTAATCTTATTTAAGCCACTGCTTGGGGTGGGGAAAGGTGGGCCTCTTATCAGCAGCCACCCCTAACCCCAGGTGACAGAGCACAGCATAGCAGTGGGCTGCATCACCTTGGGAACCAGCCACTGACTGCGTTAGAATCAGTGCCTGGCCTTCGTCAGGCCACCTAACTGCTTAAAGTTTCATTTATTTCTTCTCTTCTCCACCGCACATCTCTTCCCACTCTCATTCAGTGACTGGTTTCTATCCGTGCTTTAATATCTAAGTTAAACGTCACCTCAGCGGAAGACAGGCTTCTGGGCCATGTTCGGCATCTGGGTCTGGACATGGTTACATGTAAGTATTCACTTTGGAAAGTCACATCCTTAACACTTATAAATTTTGATATCTATCGGTCCACATATAGATGACAATAGCTGCAGGCATAGGTGTAGGTACAGGGGCGGGTGCAGAGACAGGTACAGATGCAGATGGGATATAGCTATAGCTGCAGATATAGGTGGAGGTAGAGATGCAGGTGTAGGTGTAGGTACAGGTATGGGTGCAGGTACAGGCAAAGACATAGGTTCAGGTGTAGAGGCAGATGTAGATACAGGTGCAGATGCAGGTGCAGGTGTAGATGCAAGTGTAGGTGCAGATATAAGTGTAGCTGCAGGTGTAGATGTGGTATAGATGTAGGTGCAGGTGTAGATGTAGATGTAGGTACAGGTCTAGGTACAAGTGTAGGCACAGGTGTACCTACAGGTGTAGATGCAGGTGTAGGTACAGGTGTAGGTGTAGGTGCAGGGACAGGTGTAGATGCAGCTGTAGATGTAGATGTAGGTGCAGGTATAGGCATAGATGCAGGTGTAGATGGAGATGCAGGTATAGGTACAGGTACAGATGTCGGTGTGCAGTTTCAGGTACAGGTGCAGGTGTGGATGCAGACATAGTCATAGCTTAGGGAAACCATCCCTAACCATCTCAGGCAGAATCAGCACTTCGTTCATATCTCTGAGATTTGACATCTTCCTTACTTACCTGTAGCTCCTGGGTCTTCATGAGTGGCAGCTGAGCTCCACATCTCTAGGGCCAGCCACACTGGGGCGCACACAAAACACCCAGTAAATGTCCATAAACACATGAAGGAGCTGGAATTCTTTATGTGCTTGTGTGTACTTTGGGCCTTTAATCATTTCCCTGTGCCTAATTCCAGTTGCATGAAGTCACACTTCCTTTATTGAGTCTCAGATGATTTTCTTCACATTGTACAAAAATTCCTCCCAAACCTGGGAATTGGGATTTGGAGAACAATCTCTTCTCCCTTCCTTCATTTCCTTCATGGCTGAATATGTTTAATGAGCATCCTCTTGACCTTTCCATGTGGAAAACGACTCATCTTTGGGCATGTCCTACCTGGAAGCGTCTCTCTCTGCTCAGGCTGAGTGTCAGAGGGACCGCTTTGTGGGTTCCCTGAGCCAGCCTGGCCAGCTTCACAGCCAGACTTCCCGTGCAGAGAACGCCACCCTCCCTCGCACTTACAGAAGAAAGAAGACAGAGTAACAACGTGTGTTAGAGTCAAACATGCTGGTCTTATGTAACAATCAAGGTAGGGTTCCCAGGATTAACAGAAAAGAAAAAAAGACATCCAGTTACATTTGAAGGTCAGATAAACAAATAATTGCTTGGCATATGTAGGTTTCATGCAAGAAACAATTTTTTTTTTCTTTTTTGAGACAGAGTCTTGCTCTGTCACCCAGGCTGGAGTGCGGTGGCACGATCTTGGCTCACTGCAACCTCCGCCTCCAGGGTTCAGGCAATTCTCCTGTCTCACCCTCTGGAGTATCTGGGACTACAGGTGCCTGCCACCACGTCTGGCTAAATTTTGTATTTCTAGTAGAGACAGGGTTTCACCTTGTTGGTCAGGCTGATCTCAAACTCCTGACCTCAGGTGATCCAACCGCCTCAGCCTCCCAAAGTGCTGGGATTATAGGCATAAGCCACCACACTTGGCCAAGAAACAATTTTTTAATGTAATGGTGCCTCCAAATATTATGCAGAACATACTTACACTAACAAATTTGACTATTTAGCTGAAATTTTAATATAATTGGGTGCTCTGCATTTATTGAACAACTCAAGATCACAGTGCATTTTGCCTAAGCTGTGTCACTGTGCACAGTGACAAAACACAGTCTTATCATCCTATTTATTCCTCACAAAAGTCTAGTGAAATGGGCAGAGCAGATGTCATTAGCTTCATCAAAATGAAGGTATTTAACAAAAATCACAAGACTACGAGTGGCAAAAACTTTTACCGAACTCAGGCTTCCTGGCTTTAATTTGACCATCTCCACACCTTTACCAGTGACACAGGTGACCTTCCTGCAGAAGAAGGTGACTCACCTGCTTCCTGTTGGTCATTACCCAAGTGCCATTTTCCACTGGGAAGCTCCTGGCCCCACCCTGCATCCACATGGTCAGGTTGATCTCAGACCCAGGCCGGGAAAGGACTGCATATCCCATTCCCCCAGCCACAGTTACTAGCTTATGGCACACACCTAAGACCAACCAACCAACGAGACACAATCACTGGACTTTGGCAGGAACCTACTGGGAGAAACATCCCTCTCTTGGATTTCCAACTGGATAACGCTAGAGCACTGGGGGCCATCTTGCTACCATGAGGGACATGCATACCTAAGAATTCAGCCATCAGAGAGAAAGCAAAGCCACGAGAAAGAGGGAGCAAATCCTGACAGAAGTGATTTGAGCACCTGGATCCGGCCATGCCTGAAGCCCATTAACCTGGGCTTCTCAATTGAATTTCCTGCTTAGCTCAACCCAGAGTCAGGTAGATCTCTGTCACCTACTGGCAAAAGGATCTAGAGTATCCACTTCCATATCAAAATGTCAATCTTTAGGAATTTTCCCTGGGCAGAATTCTGACAAATATTTCTTGAGTACTTGCTGCTTTCTAGGGACTGTGATAAGCACGGAGGAAATGGCAGTGAACCTGCCCTCTGCCATGGTGGAGCTCATCTTAGTGGTCAGGCAACTCTTTAACGTGCCACAGCCAGGCTGTCTGCTCAGATTAAGAGGACGTGGGAGTGACTGTCCTCTGGTCTAGTCATGCCCCTCCCAAATGTCCAAATCCCGAAGAGCCAATTCTCCAGGCAACATCACTACTTCCCACCCGAGAGTGGGCCCACCGCGGGCCATGAGGGCTGTCAGAGAGAGCCCTGTGTACTTCCCTGTGCGCCAGTTATCCCTGAGTCATCTTCCAGCACTGCCCCCAGATCTGTCCATTCTCCCACAGCCACCGAAGGAATAAATCTTGCTTAAAACGTGGACATCCCGGCGTTAAGACCCCGGCAGGCGATGAGTCCTACCTATTCCCAAGATTTACATCCTGAGTGTGAAAGTCAATAAAAACTAATTAAATGTTTACCTCATTTCCTTGGTAATGACCCTTACATGCCACTAATTGTCAAACTGAATCTATATGCAGGCGTTCCCTCTATTGGGGTCAGGGCTAATTTCTGCATACACAAAGAAACATCACTGCAGTTATTTACACCTGCGGCCGGTATGTTCTGCGCAGATGCTCGTGAGCTCATTTCCATAGAAGGAGGAGTTGGAGCCGAGATTTCAGTGCAACGAGCAGGGAATTAGGTATGCAACAACCATGAACAATAATGAGAGCCATGCACCTAATTCCCCGGCATCATCTTAAAAATTTGTTTTATTAAATAATGCTGTAATGTTATGTTAAGTAATGCAATGTTAAGTAACATTGACTTCAGCCTCATTAAATAATCTCCTTAACTATCATACTGGAAAACTAGTATCATTAGACAAATGCTATTTGTCATCAGCCATGATGTAATTGTTACAGAAGATTCCGTGCTAAGGAATGAATTAATAAACAAAGCACCACATATAGCGTGCCCTCCGCAAGGAGCACAAAAAGAAAAGTGAGAGAATCCGAAAGATACCTTAGGAGAGAGAGAACTCATGGCCTCCTCTGTTCCTTAAACCCAGAAACAGCCAGATAAAGCACCAAGGGGAAGACACCGGTAACTCCCCACTTTAGCTCTGGCTCGTTTTGAGCCTGGCTGAAAGACGAGCTCTGGGACAGGCATCACCTTGATGTGTTGCTGGAACAAGAAGGAGGCAGCACGTGAACAGGACTCAGTAGGTTCACTTGCCAGCTTTCCTCCCTAATCGAGGGAGACTATGGAAAAACAACATGAAGTAGCTTGAGAACTCCACCTTTCCCGTGTGAAAGCCACAATCCATAAAGGGAAACACGGGGATACGTGCTTGCCTCTGATGACCTTATTCTCAGTGGTGATCAGCAGAATCATGGGCGTCCAAAGATGTCCACATTCTACTCTCCCAAACCAGTGAATAGAGGAGGTTACATGACAAAGCACCACATATAGAATGCCCTCCCCAAGGAGCACAAAAAGAAAAGTGAGAGGATCCGAAAGATGCCTTAGGAGAGAGAGAACTCATAGTCTCCTCTGTTCCTCAAACTCAAAAACAGCCAGATAGAGCACGAGTTACATGAGTTACATGACGAACGGAATGAAGGCTGCTAGTCAGCTGACCTTATAGTAGGGAGATTATAGTGCTCTATCCGGGTGGGTCCAGTGTCATTCCAGGCTCCTTAAATGGGGAAGAGGAAGACAGGAGGCTCACAGAGAAAGAATTGTGTCCGTGGGAGCAAGTCTGAGAGATACGATGTGGGGCTCAGCCCACCATGGCTGGCCGTGAAGATGCAGGAAGGGGTCTCCAACCAAGGAACGCAGGCGGCTTCTAGCAGCTGGGAAGGGCAGGAAAGCAGACCCTCACTTAGGGCCTCCAGAAAGGAATGCAGCCCTTTGGATGCCTTGATTTCAGCCCAGCGAGGCCGTGTCAGACTCCTGGACTCCAAAATGAGAATAAATACATGTTTTCCAAGCCACTATGTTTGTGGTAATTGGTTAAAGCAGCAGTAGAAAGCGAATGCATCCGTGATTCAGGAAATTCTTGGGCACTGCACAGCTGTGCAGAGTCAACACCACCCAGGTAGGCTCCCACCACCCACAAGCCAGCCCTTCCAATGACTTGGCTATGAAACTCGGCCGCTTCAACATAAATTTTATCAGCATCGGAGAACAGAGAGGTTCGGCAGAGAGAAAGGGCTGAGCAGACTCGTGGCTGCCCCTCCATCAGAGCTCAGCTTGGGGAGGGTGGGGCCAGCTCTCTGTGTGCTGAGTGAGCAGCTCCCCAAGCCCCTCTCCCAGAGGAGCACCCTCTCCTCAGCCAGTCTTTCTTTTGAGCAATTATTTGCTTGATTTTAGAGCTGAGAAAATGGATCTTTAGATGGCTTAATACATATCCAGAGCCCTATTGAGTAAGAGACCTCTAGGGCAGGATTGGAACCCAGATGAGTTTTGGCTCCCAAGGCCAAGTACAGGGCTCCATGATTTTAACGCATTTCCGTCAGTAGAGGTAATGGAAAGATGAGTCTTGTTTGGGAAATAGCTATTAGGTTGGTGCAAAAGTAATTGCGGTTTTTGCAATTAACTTTAATGGCAAACCACAATTACTTTTGCACCAACCTAATGCTTTCAACTTGTGGCTTGGTTCTTGTCTTGTCTCTGCTAAGGGGTCTTGCCAAAAGGGATCTTGAAGCTACATCCAAAATCAGGCTCTGGAGACGGATAAACACAACAGCCCTCTATGGCTTTGCCAGGCTCATGGTTGCAAGGGCTAAGAGTGACGTAATCCTGAGGGCCTCTTGTTATTAATCCCACCTCTCATGTGTACACAGAAATGCAGCCCACTGAGTTCCCGGTGCTGCATGGATATCAGCTCACTGAGAGTCGATGGCCACGTCTCGTGTGTGTATGCACAGGAGTGTACACCAGACTAAAAAGGCGACAGTAGTATTTGCATATGAGAACAGCCCATTTCATGGTGAGTGGAAGTAAAAAGGGCATGATGTGGAGGGCAGCTCTAGCTGTGCAACAGAACTTTCTGTGATGATGGAAAGGTTCTAGATCTGCCCTTTCCAACACGGGAGCCACCAGAAACAGGTGGCAACAGAGCACTTCTGTGACCCTTGGGACTGAGGAACTGAATATTTTAATTTTGTTAATTTCACTTAATTTAAATTTAAATGCCCACACATGGCTAGTGTCTCTTATATTTGACAGCATAGAATTGAAGAAATGTTTTTGAACTTATAATTGTGTATAAATCTCATTTTCCTCATTTAGAAATGTCCTTCAATCTGGAGTATGGTCTCAGTGCTCTGACACATCTGGAGATATTTTTGAGTGCTAAAGTGAAGCTGAAAAATGTGAGTCCAGAGTTAAAAATAGATACTCCAGTGGCTAGTGGGCTTGGAATGGTCAGCTTTGCAGACAGGCTTATCCCAACCTCCAGGATCTAGAAATATAATCCTTGCGTGAAAAGCCATGTTCACTCATCCATCATCCTGCCATTGCTTCAAAAGACCTTTAGTCTGGATGTCTTGTATCTATTTCTTTGGTTACTGTACCTGCCATTTGCATTTCACATCATACCTCAACTGGAATCCATGCCCTGAGGTAGCCCACATTTCATTTGATTGCACTTGCAGAATTAATGCAAGTGTTAATTACAGCTATCAATTAAAAGTGTAGTTCATCATAAAAAACATCCTTGAACTTTTTGGAGTTCAGAGAACCACAGTAGACAGGTGCCTGGTGGAGTGGGGACAGATGCCTGGGCCCACCTCTCCCTCACCAGGGCAACCTGTTTTCATGTCTCACTCTTAGAATCCAGTGGAAGAAGAGCCGTAGAGCCACTGTCATCCTGGCATGATAAAGACCACTCGAGACACACATTCTTCAACTTCACTTTAACACTCACAAATATCTCCAGATGCGTCAGAGCACCCAGGCCATAATCCAGATTGAATGACATTTTTAAACGAGGAAAAAGAGATTTATAGATTTACTTGCCAGTTTCCGCGTTTTGATCCTCATACTAAGCACCATACATTTGACACGCGTTATTTAGGATGCTGTCTGATTGGGCTTCCCAGGGAAGTGACAGCCCGTGATTCTCTGCCCCGGCTATAGGATCTCTGAAATTAGCCATCCTCATGCCACGGAACTGAAGAGGAGAAGATTGTCTTTTCTCCTTGAGAGCCCATATTCTATTCCACACACTGGCTATGAAGTTATTTTATTGATCACACAGGATCGGAGGTCCTGTTGAAATGTGATCTCTCAAAGGGAGACCCTGAAGGAGTGGTGTAGGCAGCTCTTAAATATTTGTTCAGCCTGTGGCTGTGCTTTAAGCCAGTTAAAGGGTATGGGATAAACACAGCAGACCCGGTGCACAGGCTTCCAGAGATTTCAGGAGACGACCGGGGACTGCTACGCAGGGAAGGGAGGTTGCACTCTATGAATTATCGGCATGAATATGTCAATATTTATCACTCCCAAGGAAAGACAAAGAAACCAAAACCAACCAGGACTTTCATGAACCACACACAATCAGGTGTAATACAGGTTCCCAATGAGTGTTCCTTGAGAACCCAGTCTAATCTGTCAGGGTTCTTTGCTTACAGTTCAAGAGACCCTCATTCCAATTACATTAAGGGAAAAAAAGAATTTCTATGGAAGTGGTCTCAACCCTGATTATTCTTTAGAATCACCTGCCCAGAGAACACTATGATTCGGGGAAAAAAAAAACAAAAAAAAATGTCTGGGCATAGAACTTAGAGAATCAGTATTTTTTTAAGCTTCCCAAGGATTTTAACTTGCAAAGAGGTTGGTCATCACTTACCAGAAAGTCTGAAAAGTTATTGTTTGGGGGAAGACTGGAGAATTGGACTTAGGCATGGAAGCCCCCAAAAGCCCCAGGGAGGGTTCAATAGCCAGGGCCCCCAACAGGGATGAATGAGAGTCCACAGGCAGAGCTCCAAGGGACCAGGTGACTGTGCCCAAATGTGGCCACGCCCTCCGGCTGCCAGGCTGGAGGAAGGAAGCAGCTGCCCTCATCCCTTGGGCCCCTGAATGGGAGGCAGGCCTCAGAGCTACCTCCCTCTTGCAGCTCTGCACAGCACAGGCAAGATGAGTTCCCCACAGCTAAAGGGAAAAATGGATGCTTGAACCTCCAAAATGTCCTCTGCAGCCATTTTCTCTGGATGTCACCAGATGCATGATGGGATAGAAAAATGCATATTAGTCAAAAGTCTGTGGGCTCATCAATCCACGAATGATTTTTTTAAAAAACTGTGGTGTATATATATACACACACACCATGGAATACTACTCAGCCATTCAAAGGAACAAAATAATGGCATTTGCAGCAACCTGGATGGAATTGGAGACTTTTATTCTACGTGAAGTAACTCAGGAATGAAACGGCGAATATTGTATGTTCTCACTCATAAGTGGGAGATAAGCTATGAGGACATAAAGGCAGAAGAACGAATGATACATTGGACTTTAGGGACTTGGGGGAAAGGGAGGGAGGTGGTGAGGGATAAAAGACTACACATTGGGTAGAGTGTACACTGCTCAGGTGATGGGCGCACCAAAATCTCCGAAATCACCACTAAAGAACTTATTCATGTAACGAAACACCACCTGCTCCTCTGAAAGCTGTTGAAATTTTTTTAAAAAGTAAATCTAATTACCAGTGCTACAATAAAATTTAAAAAGTCTGCAGGCTAGAAACAAATTGTATAAGGTCTTTGAACCCAAGAATGGATATAGGATATGTTTTTGTTTTTCAAAGTATTTTTTTTAATAACCTCAAAGCCTCCCATCCCATTGTGCTTTCTTATTTACCATTTTAATGATTTTAAAGAACACAATTCTATAGCATTGGATACATCACGATGTTGTATCTATCTGGTTTTGGGACTTTGTCATCATCCCAAAAGGAAACCCTAAACCCAATAAGCAGTCACTCCCCTCCCTCAGCCCCCAGCCCTGGCAGCCAGTAGCCTGTTTTCTGTCTCTGTGGGTTTGCCTATTCGAGCATTTCATTGAAATGGAGTCATAAATCCGTGGCCTTTGTGTCTGATGTCTCTCCCTTAGCATGCTTTTGGGGCGCATGACACTGTAGCGGGCATCAGTGCTGCACGTCTCGTTGTGGATGAACAGAATGTGCTATGGCCATACCAGGAATATACCCTACCCATTGCTTCTTAAGAAGAGCATCTTGCAGGAGCTGTGCACCATGATGCTCATTTTTACAAAGCCACAGACAGGAAACACGACCAAGCACATTCAAGTGATTGTGTTCAGAGGCAGTATGCTCTGTCCTCCTGTCTCTATAGCCCCAGCTCTTACTAAAGCTCCCTTGCGGTCACTGGCCTGACCTGGGCCATGTGCACCCAGAACGGGGATGGCCTCAGCCCCACCTGACCTCGTCATGTGGACTGGGTGCGGACAATGCCTTGTTTCTCACAGGAAACCTCCTAGTGCCAAGAGAAGGGGCTACGGACTCGAGGGAGGCACAGATATGAGATGCCTGAAATAAACAAACGTGCTTCAGCTCCCCGGGGGTCTCTGAGACAGGTGGGCCTGCGGGACCTTTGTCTATGACTAGAGGCCTGGCTTGAGATCTGGGTAACCATGATAATAGTGATTGTAACACACACTTGCACGTCGCTCTCCAGTGCTCTTCAAAGCCTTCCATGAACCCACTCAATCCTCCTTCCGGTAAAGAGGAGGGATGCAAATTCCATTCCCGCAGGCAGGGGCGTGCTTAGCAAAGAGTTTCCTTGATGTAAACAAATGCCCCTCGAGCCAGGTGTTGAGGCTTTTCAAGGTGGCGGGTATGACAGTGACACACCCAATCTATCCCTCCTTCCCCCACATCAACATTTCACACAGTTCCTCATTTCGGCTTCAAAGGCAAACCTTGGATCTTAGATAAATTGGGGCTTATTTTCCCATCACTGTCTGTCCCCTCTGCCCATCACTCAGAGGCACGTGCTGTTTACCGCTCAGAACATGCTTAGGATCCACGCATCAATTTCAGTTTAAAAATCTATCTCACACATACGCAGAGCAAATTAAATCAGATCAAGCAGAAATTGCCTTAAAGGGAGTTAATATTCTGACTAAATTCCTGCGTAAGGAGGCCCCGCTAACCAGCCCTGCCACATTTAACCTAGTATCTGGGTCAGATTCCTGAACAAGGCAGGACTCCCTTGGGTATCTTTTTAAGAACTGGCCCTAGGAAATCTCATTCACCTTACAGCTCTGGATTTCAGTTTATGGCAGGGGTTAGCTGCCCACCAGAACAATGGAATAATAGCAAACGATTTTCAGTGGGTGGATGGGTTTAGGATATTGTCTATTCAAACATGTGAAGAACGCATACTGTGTTTTGGGAGCGTTTAAAATGGAGGCAACTATTTTTATAGCCAGAAATTGGAAAATACTCAAAAGCCAATGGGAGGATGTAGAGAGGCAAATTGTGAAAATAAAATGGATGTAAAATTGCCATTGGAAATAACAGTTACAAGGCTTGGGCAGAGACCACATAAAAACCACAAGAGGGGTTCTCGTGGCCAGTGGAATAATGCCCCCCCCAAAAAAGTCACACCCTAATGTCCAAAACTTGTGAAATATGGTACCTCACGTGGCAAGAGGAACTTGCCAGATGTGATTAAGGAACTTGAGTGAGTGATTTTACTAAAGATGGAGGAAGGGGCCATAACCCAAGAAATTCAGCGGCCTGTAGAAACTGGATGGGTCTCCCCTGGAGCCTTCCGCCCAGCATTGTAGTCTTCCGACCTCCAGAACCTGGAGATGGTAACTTTGTATCATTTGCGGTAATTTGTCACAGCTGTAATAGGAAACTCATACAGCCCTGGAGTCCACTGGCCCTGCTCAGATCACCCACATGCACCCCTGCACCGCAGAGCCTCTCCTGCAACGTGGAGGTCATTAGCATACCTACTCCACAGGACCATTTTACACATTAAATGAGATGGTGCCTGGAGAGGCACCTGGCCCATCATGCAATGTGTGTAAGTCATCATTAGAGACAAAAAAGGAAGGTGCTATGCACCAGAAAATGCAGAATTTTAAATTTGTAATGAGAGCAAGGATATAAATCATGATTGTGTAAATAGCAGGCTTATCACAGAACTGGACTTTTTGTAGCAGTTACAGATTTGCAAGTTAGAGCTACTTCACTTGAACATGGAGCTAATGGTATTAGGATGTTCTTTTTCATGTTGTTCATTCATCCATCCATTCGTGCAGCCCGCTGCCGGGCTCTGGGCTCTGGGCTCTGGGCTCTGGGCGGGACCCTGGGAAGCCGCATGCCTCCATGCTCTCACAGGGCTCTGCTGATTGAATATACATGAACTATAAAGAGGCCCCAAATGAGGAGACCATTTTGGGCCCTATAATCTGAGGTGAGTCCTTTGCAGTCTCTGGATGATGCTGGAAATTGTGGCGTTGTTCTATAATGCAAAAGGGAAAGAGGTTTTATTCCCACAAGTCTGAGCTTTTTGAGATGGGAATTGCTCTATTTTGTTCTTACTTCCCAGAGATAAAAACCAAAGCCTTTTGTTTATGCTGCACAAGCTCAATACTTTATTTGCCCTTCACCATTTTTTTGCAAGTAAATTTCTTTCTCCCCGCAGTTCTCCCGCAACCGGTTGGCCTGTGATTCTCGCAGTGTCTCATTTCCCCTGGGAGTGTGTTCCTCCTTCCTCCTTGTTAGCCAGGCCTGGAGAAGGACGGCATCCATCACTGCTGGTCTCATTGCAATGCCCCTGCTGAAACCCGCTGCAGGCGCGGCTGCACCTCGAGCCCGGCGGGGCGAGGGCGCTGAGCTGCAGACAGCGCCACCTAGCGTCCGAGAGCCACGGCGCGCCTGCTGTGCGCATCTCTGGGCGAGACTGCAATGGGAAAAAATAGGGCTTCGTAAATCACCATCTCATTTTGTTCCTAGAGCTCTGTGTGTATCTGAAAGCTATGTTGGAATTTGCAGGCAGTAGAAAACTATGAATTAAAGAGAATTAATAAATGCATGCCTGTGTATTAATATGTTCAACAGAACCCTATGAAATTACCATTTAGACATTAAAAAATGGATCAACCTACTATTTGTATAGAGGAACTGGAGAAACAAAGGAGAGAGATAGATAGATAGATAGATAGATAGATAGATAGATAGATAGATAGATAGATAGATAGATAGATAGATAGATGATAGATAGATAGATATAGATAGATAGATAGATAGATAGATAGATGATAGATAGATAGATAGATAGATAGATAGATAGATAGATAGATAGATAGATAGATAGATAGATAGATAGATAGATAGATAGATAGATAGATAGATAGATAGATAGATAGATAGATAGATAGATATAGATAGATAGATAGATAGATAGATAGATAGATAGATAGATAGATAGATAGATAGATAGATAGATAGATAGATAGATAGATAGATAGATAGATAGATAGATAGATATAGATAGATAGATAGATAGATAGATAGATAGATAGATAGATAGATAGATAGATAGATAGATAGATAGATAGATAGATAGATAGATAGATAGATAGATAGATAGATAGATAGATAGATAGATAGATAGATAGATAGATAGATAGATAGATGATAGATAGATAGATAGATAGATAGATAGATAGATAGATAGATGTATATTTTCTCATTCCAGGGAAATTCTGATAATGTGTGAGGTTTTTGTTGCTGTTGCTTGTTTGTTTTGTTTTGATTTTTTGAGACCGAGTCTCACTCTGTGGCCCAGGCTGGAGTGCAGTGGTGTGATCTCAGCTCACTGCAACCTCCACCTCCCGGGTTCAAGTTATTCTCCTGCCTCAGCCTCCCAAGTAGCTGGGATTACAGGTGTCTGCCACCACATCTGGCTAATTTTTGTATTTTTGGTAGAGACAGGGTTTCACCATGTTGGCCAGGCTGGTATTGAACTCTTGACCTCAAGTAATCCGTCTGCCTCCACCTCCCAACCCAAAGTTCTGGGATTACAGACGTGAGCCACCGCATCCGGCCTGATAATGTGTTTGAGAATAAGTAACAGGGTTAAGCAATCTGGCTCCTGAACTTCATAATAAAGCTATTTATTTATTTATTTATTTATTTATTTATTTATTTATTTTTTTTGGCAACGTGTTTGTTGTTTTTCATAAATGTCGGACTCCTACTTCCAGTCGCTGCCTCACCTCTGCTTCTCCTTCACTGGCCAGGTGCAGACCGGAGGGAGAAAGATACTCCACGTCCCACGTGGCCCATTGGTTCCCAAGCCATCTCCCGACCTCAATTCCGGACTCTCTGAAGGAAGACCATGATTGGCTGCTCCTGCCCAATGGGGAGCGTCCCTCCAGGTCACATGTTGATGCTGGGTCAATCAGCTGTGGCCAGGAAGCCTTCTCTCACCTGCTTTACCCCTCCCTCCCTGCCACCAGCCCAGCCCAGGTTCCTGCATTCCTCATTGCCTTTGCGTGGAATGATCCGTGGCCTGTCCTTTCAGTGCTGTCTCCTTCTGGATGCCTTTCCGGATCCCGGCACGGAATTGGATGTCCCGCCCTCACCCACACTGTCTCTGCCAGGAATTCTGTCTTCTGTCTTCGCAGTGTTTGCCCTGCAAGCTGGGCCCCTCTGGCCTGCTATGTCCCTGTGCCCTGGGTGCCTAGGCTCACCCACGGTGTTGATAATGAAGATAACTGCTGCAGACAGGGCACTTGTCCTTGTCCCATGCCTGGAGAGCAGCGCAGATTTGAACGGACACTTCCCCAGAGAAGATATACAGATGGCACATACGCACATGCAAAGGCGTTCAGCGCTGTCAGTCACCAGGGAAATGCAAATTAAAGCCACCGGTGAGACACACCACACGCCTATTAGAATAAATGGGAATTAAAAGAAAAAGACAGCCAAACCAAAGCAATAAACTGGCCATACCAAGTGCTGAGGAGGAATTGGAGCAACTGGAATTCTCCTGCGTTACTGGTGGGAATGCAAAACGCAGCAGCCACCATGGGAAACAGTCTGAGAGCTTCCTATGAAATGAAGCCTACAGTTGCCACATGACCCCACAATCCTATTCTTAGGTCTTTATCTAACAGAAACAAAATATATGTCTGTACAATAGACATGTATTGATAGCAGCCCTTAGTCCTATTTGTTTTTTTTTTTTTTTTTTTTTTGAGACGGAGTCTCGCTCTGTCGCCCAGGCTGGAGTGCAGTGGCGCGATCTCGGCTCACTGCAAGCTCCGCCTCCCGGGTTCCCGCCATTCTCCTGCCTCAGCCTCCCGAGTAGCTGGGACTACAGGCGCCCACAACCGCGCCCGGCTAATTTTTTGTATTTTTAGTAGAGACGGGGTTTCACCGTGGTCTCGATCTCCTGACCTTGTGATCCGCCCGCCTCGGCCTCCCAAAGTGCTGGGATTACAGGCGTGAGCCACCGCGCCCGGCCTTTATTTGTAATCACCAAATACCGGCAACAATCCAAGTGTCCCTTAGCAAGAAAAACAATAACAACAGCAAACCACTGAAGCATTTAACAACTTGCAGAACTGCACACTAAAAGGGTAAATTTTACTGACTGTAAGTGATATTTTCATTTTTAAAATGCCTTTTAGGGCTTTTTCTGTATTGTCAAATTCCATGATGCCTGTCTGCCCCAACTGGTAAACAGCAGTACATTTCTAGAATGTTCTTCCTCTCCCAGCCCTGCTCCCATTCCCCATGCTGTGAAGAAGTCTCCATGCCTAGGGTTAGGTTGACCAAATGGTGGCTCCCCTGCTTCTGAGCAGGGTGTATCCAAGGTCAAGTCCACAGGCCAGTTTGGAATCTCCACCAGTCCCAGCCCCCACACACTTGGCACCTGCTGAGCAAAGGGCAGGTTGAGTGTTCACTCTGAGCTCAGCACAGTGCCAGGGGCCGGCAGGAGAATTCCCTAGACAGAGAAGGCAAACTGCATCAACATTCCAGCAACAGACCTCCTGCCTAGTAACACAACAGTACACAAATAAACATTGCTATACACTCTTGAGAACTTGCTGCCAGCCAGGCAGGGGATAAGCACTGTGAAGAGCCCCTCATCCAATGTTCACCACTACCCTTATTGTCCCCATTACGTGGGACAGAAAACTAACATGGGGTTTTCAGTTACTGCTGGAGGGTAACCTGCTGACATTCGGGCCTGGGGCTGGCACTGCCAGAGTAAGTGTGTGAGCCCCCAGGCACACTGAAAAACCTGCTATGGGCTTAATGTACTCCCCTGAAATTCATGTGCTTACACCCTAACCCCCAGCATGATGGTATTCAGACATGGGGGCTTGGGAAGGAAATCAAGGTTGTTGAGGTCATGAGGGTGGGGCCCCCATGATGGGCTCTGTGACCTTAAAAGAAGAGAAAAAAGAGACATCTCTCCATGCACACCTATTGAGAAAGGCCATGTGAGAACACAGCAAGAAGGCTGCTGTCTGCAAGCCAGGAAGAGAGCCCTCACCAGGAACCATGCTGGCTGGAACCTCAGTCTTGGACTTTTCAGTCTCCAGAACTCTGAGTTATTTCTCAGAGTTGCATGTATCAAACTCTACTCCTCACCAGCTGCCTGCAAAAGACATTTCTTTTCAAAATGGAGTGAAGCCACCTTACCCCTGTACACTTGGCACCTGCCATGCCTCCCTTGGTTCCCGCTCTGGTTCTTAGTCTCACACTGTGGTGGGCTTCATTGAGACACTGAGACTCACTTTCATCCCTAGTGTCCTGCTGGCCTCTGACATCTCCCTTTCTTACTCCGAAAGTCTTCCAGGTGTGTTCAGAAGAGGGTATGTGGCCCCAAGACAACTCCTCCACCAAGAAAGGCTGATCTTCAGGAGATCTCTTCAAGGGAGGCTGGGCCTGGGGGGCAGGAAGCAAACCCAGGCTGAACCATGTTAACACACTTTGACCCAGGCCAACTCAAACTATACCAGTTCAGCCCAGGCCCAACCCAAGCTAAACCAGGTCAACAGGGGTCAACCCAGGTCAACTTAAGCTAAACTAGGTCAACAGAAGTCAACTTAAGCCAAAGCAGGACAACACAAGTCAACCCTGGCTAACCCAGGCCAATCCAGGCCAAACCATGTCGATCCACCTTGGCTGGGCTTCAGCAGCATTCACCTCAACTAGGGCTTTTGAATGCTTTGAAAGGCATGCCACTCCCAATTAAACACTGCCCATGAAAGGGTCTAACAGGGATCAGTGTCCAGGAGTTGCCAAAAAGGTCCTGCCAGGCTCACCCCAACAGCCCAGGCTCATACCAACAGCCCAGGAACACCCCAACAGCCCAGGCTCATACCAACAGCCCAGGAACACCCCAACAGCCCAGGCTCACTCCAACAGCCTAGGAACACCCCAACAGCCCAGGCTCACTCCAACAGCCCAGGCTCATACCAACAGCCCAGGAATACTCCAACAGCCCAGGCTCACTCCAACAGCCCAGGCACATTCCAACAGCCCAGGAACACCCCAACAGCCCAGGCTCATACCAACAGCCCAAGCACACCCCAACAGCCCAGGCTCATACCAACAGCCCAGGAGCACTCCAACAGCCCAGGCTCATTCCAACAGCCCAGGCACATTCCAACAGCCCGGGAACACCCCAACAGCCCAGGCTCATACCAACAGCCCAAGCACACCCCAACAGCCCAGGCTCACACCAACAGCCCAAGCACATTCCAACAGCCCAGGCTCACCCCAACAGCCCAGGCTCACTCCAACAGCCCAGGAACACTCCAACAACCCAGGCAGACACCAATAGCCCAGGCACATACCAATAGCCCAGGCACATCCCAACAGCCCAAGCACACCTCAACAGCCCAGGCCTGCTCCAACAGCCCAGGCACATTCCAACAGCCCAGGTTCACCCCGATAGCCCAGGAACACCCCAACAGCCCACACACATCCCAACAGCCCAGGAACACTCCAACAGCCCAGGCACATCCCAACGGCACAGGCTTACCCCAACAGCACAGGAACATCCCAACAGCCCAGGAACACCCAAACAGTCCAGGCTCACCTCAACTGTCCAGGAACACCCCAACAGCCCAGGCTCACCCCAACAGCCCAGGCACATCCCAACAGCCTAGGAACACCCCTCAACAGTCCAGGCTCACCCCAACAGTCCAGGAACACTCCAACAGCCCAGGCACACTCCAACAGCCCAGGCACGCCCCAACAGCCCAGGCTCACCCCAACAGCACAGCTCACCCCAACTGCCTAGGAATGCCCCAACAGCCCGGGAACACTCCAACAGTCCAGGAACACCCCAACAGCCCAGGCTCACCCCAACAGCTGGATCATTTGACAGCACATTGTGCTGCTGGATCATTACGCTGCCAGCGACTTGACATCACTTTCAAAGCACCGCTTCATTTAAATAATTATAAAGCTTCCTGGCCTCTGAAAAATAAGTGTGAAGCCTCCCCACATGCAGGCAGAGCCAGGGAGGGGAGCAGTGTCAGAGCTTGGCCTCGCCCTCCTGCACAGCTTCTGTTCTCCCTAATTTGCGTTTGCCCAGAGCGACAGAAAATCCAGAGGCTGCAGATACGTTACTCACTTGCAACTCCCGTCAATCATGATGAGGTTTTACATTATTGGATATGAGTTTGGGGTGAATTATTCAGGTTTCATATTTTGATGAATGGGCAAAAATGCCTGCAGAGAACACAGAATCCTGTGCATGTGAGTGTGTGCATGAGTGTGTGTGTGAGTGTGTGAGTGTGTGCATGAGTGTGTGTGCATGTGTGAGTGTGCATGAGTGTGTGTGAGTGTGTGCAGGTGTGTGCGAGTGTGTGTGCGTGTGTGAGTGTGCCCATGAGTATGTGTGCCTGAGTGTGTGAGTGCACATGAGTGTGTGTGCATGACTGTGTGTGCATACACATGAGTGTGTGTGTGCGCGCTCATGAGTGTGTGAGGGTGAGTGTGTACGTGTGTGAGTGTGTCATGAGTGAGTCATGAGTGTGTCATGAGTGTGTGTGCATGTGTGCATATGCATGAGTGTGTGTGCATGAGTGTGTGCATGAGTATGTGAGTGCATGAGGGTTGTGGTTGAGAGTGTGAGTGTGTGGTTGAGTGTGTACATGAGTGTGTGAGTGTGTGCATGAGAGTGTGTGTGTGCATTTCATGGAAACAAGTGTCACCATTAGCAATCCCCACTAATACCGTCCTGTGAAGAATTTTCTGCAAATCTCTTGTGCATGGTGAGTAAAGGAGTGGGTGCTCCCCACGAGAGACGTGGCCCATCTCTCTGAGAGACATTTGTCTTTCAGTAAACAGCAGTAACAGCATTATGATATCCACTGCTCTAGTTGTGGAACGATTATTTTACAAAGTTTTCAGGGAAAATCTGTGTGCTGTCATGTGTTGTACAAACAAGGGTATGCCATTCATTCTGCCATGGAAAAATACCTGCTATTGCACTGCCTGGGAAACAGATTTTCAATAATAAACAAGACCTCGGGGGCCCCCCAAATCTCATGGCGCTTCCCGGTTGCTATGGACCAAAATCGGAGCACCCTTTCTAACTGCCTGATGGAAACGGAAGCAGTGGCTTTGTGGTTATTTTCAGGCGAGAGCTGAGTATCACCAGACTGCTCCATTATCACTTCTGATAAATTGGGAGACTAGCCGGATGACACTGCGTCTCCACTGTCCCTCCCATCTGTAAATAAGGGGTGGCCTCCTTGCTCCGTGACAGCTGACCTTGGCAAGAAGACTGGGCATCTCAGGCCTTCAAAAACAGTGTCGTGGAGGGATGTGATTTTGTTTCACAACCTTTCCTTCCTTCCAGATTTATGTATTCGCTAATCACCTGTTCAAGACACTTGCCTTTCCTACCTATTTAGATAGTCTGAGCCTGTGCCTGGGTCAATTGGCTACGCACCGCAGTTGGTGAGAAACCGGCTGCACTTGAAAGCTGGTCTTTGGTCTCCAAGCTTAGCTGGCTTTAATGGTGTTATTACTACACCTCCTCCACCTCATATTATTAATTTCATTTATAGCAGAACCAATAACTCATCCATTCAAGGCAGTTTGTCATGCATACCTGTAAATAGATTGAAAGTTTGCTGAAGCCTGCCGGGTAAACACGACTGCAGCGTCTGCTTGT
The DNA here is from genome assembly GCF_024542745.1 of Macaca thibetana thibetana. NCBI lineage: Eukaryota > Metazoa > Chordata > Mammalia > Primates > Cercopithecidae > Macaca > Macaca thibetana. Next base: position 38,674,646 of record NC_065587.1, on the reverse strand, counting down.
CTCCTGGAATCGCGCCAAGTTCTTTAGATTCGGGCGATATTTTTTATAATGCATATGAATTTATGCTACAAAGGCAACTTCGCCACCTCAGCCCCCGCCGCCGTCACCCCTGAAATTCCATTTAGTTTCAATTTTACTGCTCCAGCCCGGCTGTGTTTGAGCTGCACCCTGTGAAGGTGAAATGTCACCGCCATCATTTTTGTATTGATTTAGAAGAGTCGCCTCGGTGTGCACCGGCTCCTGCGGGTTTCTGTTCAGTGACCTGAGCTGAAAGTACTTTGCTGTGTGCAAGGTGAGCAAAGGGAGCAAAGACTACCCGGGAGGAGGAGCCCACAGCAGCAGGGGAAGGGGCCTGCAGGGCACAGGGAGACCCGGTGAGCTCCCACCCACGCTGCTCCCCCAGGGAGTCTGGAGTCACCAAGAAGGGTTCTCGGTGCAGCCAATGTGGGTAATTAAAGGGGTTCTGCATGTTTGGAGCAGAACCTATGCTTAGAACAGAAAATTTCTTTTTTATTTGAAGGCTCCATCTAAAGGAAAGTAAAATTGATGCCTAGGAGTATTACAGATATACGTAGCTTTTGACACCAGCTCTATTTCCCAAAGTCGTGAATACCATAGTGCAAACTCAGGAGTTCCCTGGGCTATTAGGGAGGGACCCCAGACCTTGTGCTGAGAGCCACAGCTTAGTGTCATTGTCTCATGGATGCAGTGGTTTTGGCCTTCCCAGCATCTGCCACCGCTGCCTTCTGGTAACAGATCCTTAATTTTCAGTGGGAGATTTCACCCTCATCAGTGAGATTTGAGTTGACCGACTCCACCCTGACCTCCAGTTGTGGTCCTGTGGCTGAGACCTGGCCAATCAGAGCATCCAGTCATCCTGGCATAGTGACAGGCTCAGAGAGAGCTACAGTAACCGGGTTAGTCCAATGAGGCCTTTTTGCCAAAATAATTAAATATGTTCAGCTCCCTGCTGCTGGGGTTGCTGAGAAGATAGGTATACCTTAGAGCCACTGATGGCATTCTTGCTACTAGAAGGAGAAAGTTTCATTCAAAGTGAAGCTAATGTGAGCAAACAGAAAAGGAGACAAAGCCCACAGGTCAGGAGAAATCTCTTGAGCACCTGGATCCAGCCATGCCTGAATTCAGCCACATCTGTCTCGGCTTTTGAGTTACCTAAGTCAACATATATATATTTTTAAAAATCATAAGCTAGTGTGAGTCGGGATTCACTCTTTTCTGGCTGAAAAAAGATCCCGTTGATACAAAGGAGAGCCCAAATACCAATATCAGGAGCCTCGCCCATCCTCCTGACAACTGTCAAGCTTTCCTTACGACCACAAAAGTCCGACTCTAAATTCCCGGTAGATTTTGGATTTCTCCAAGCGCTGTCCTTTGTAAAATCAATCTATCAAGGTATTTGAATGCAAAGTGATCCGATTATTTGGAGGAAATGTACTTTTTTTTTTTTTTTTTTAAGACAGAATCTCCCTCTGTCACCTAGGCTGGAGTGCAGTAGCACAATCTTGGCTCACCGCAGCCTCCGCCTCCTGGGTTCAAGTGATTCTCCTGCCTCAGCCTCTTGAGTAGCTCAGATTACAAGCATGCACCACCATGCGCGGCTAATTTTTGTATTTTTATTAGAGATAGGGGTTTGCCATGTTGGCCAGGCTGGTCTCAAACTCCTGGCCTCAAGTGATCTGCCCACCTCAGCCTCCCAAAGTGCTGGGATTACAGACGTGAGCCACCATGCCCGCCAAAATATACCATTTTAAAATAAAAAGGGAACGGCTTTTCCTCCAGGCGTTTTCTTTGCACCTGGTGTCACTATTCCTCCAGCATTTCCAGCCTCCCCCTCCACCCTCTTCTTCCTGCTTTGGAGGCAACTGGCTCTTCCTCCAGCCTACAGATGAGTCTTTACTCACAGCTCTCCAGCTCATGCCCTCGGATTCAGAGAAGAGGTGGACAGCCAAGTCCTTTACCCAGGGGCTGCCGCTGGCTCCCCTCTATCAGTGGCCTTAGATAATGTGTGTGAATACACTTGACTCACGCTGAACTATTAATTTTACTGTATTTTACATACCAGAGTCAATGGCATTTTGAACACAACAGGAAAATCTATGTAAATGAATATGCACCATTGTGTAAAAGGCTATGCAAATACATGCCCCTGGAGGTGGCTCTGCTGCCATTGAATTTTCCAACATAGGGGGCCTGTGTCCTGACTTTGGTTTAGACCTCAGAAAAACAGTTCACAACTCAGAAAATACTTGGGTTTCTGATTGCAGCAGGGATGCTGGCTGGGTTGGTGGCCCCTTGCTTCCCTTTAAATGGAAGCTTTTCTTGCTTCAGAAGATGTTGGGAGGTAAAAAGTTCGATTTCAGTTGTATGGTTTGAAAACGAGAACTGGATTTTCATTCTGCATAAATGTGGCTAAAACTTCCTGTGTGTCCTCTGCCCAAATGCTCTACTTGGAGTGACTTCCCTCTGCTAATTTTGGGCTTGATTTATTCTTCCTTTTCTAGTTCCTTGAGGTCTAACATTGAGTTGTTAATTTGAGAGTTTCTTCTTTTTTAATGTAGGCATGCATCACTATAAACCTCCCTCTTAGCATTGCTTTTGCTGTTCTCTGTAAGTTTGGTTGTGTAGGGTTTTCGTTTGTCTCAGGATCCCCCTTTGGATTTGTCCTTTGGCTCATTGGCTGTTCCAGAGTGGGAGGTTTAACTTCCACCTCTGTGAGTTTACTAGTATTCCTTTCACTATTGATTTCTGGTTTCGTTCCATAGCGACTGGAAAAAATACTTGGTGTGATCTCAGTGTTCTTCAATTAGTTAAGACTTGTTTGGTGATGTCATCTGTGACTTGTCCTGGAGAATGCTCCCTATGTGCTTGAGGGAGGACGTATTTGCAGCCCCGGACGTATTTGCAGCCCCGTGTTCACCACAGGAAAATCCACAATAGCCACCATATGGAAAGAGCCTAAGTGTCCCTCAAGGGATGAATAAAGGAAGTGCACTCTATTCATACACTGGAATACTATTCAGCCTGTAAAAAGAAGGAAGTCCTTCCATACGCAGCAACATCGATGAACCTGGAGAACATGACACTCATAAAAGAAGGCAGTCACCAAAGGACAAATACCGCATGTTTCCAGTTATAGGAGGTTCCTAGGTAAGCCAAATTCACAGAGACAAAAAGTAGAATGGTGGTTTCCAGGGGCTTGGGAAGGGAAAATGTGAGCTGCCGTTCAGCGGGACGATGTTCTGGTTACATGGCATGACTAAGATCAAGGATCTGTTGCACAACATTGTATCTACACTAAACAATGCTGTATCGTTGTGTCTACACTAAACAATGCTGTATCGTTGTGTCTACACTAAACAATGCTGTATCGTTGTGTCTACACTAAACAATGCTGTATCGTTGTGTCTACACTAAACAATGCTGTATCGTTGTGTCTACACTAAACAATGCTGTATTGTTGTGTCTACGCTAAACAATGCTGTCTTATACACTGAAAAGTTTAAGAGTGTAAGTCTCCTGTTAAGTGTACTCACCACTAAATAGAAAAAAGTAAATAAACAAATTTGCATTTTTTTTTTTTTTTTTTTGAGACGAAGTCTCGCTCTGTCGCCCAGGCTGGAGTGCAGTGGCCGGATCTCAGCTCACTGCAAGCTCCGCCTCCCAGGTTTACGCCATTCTCCTGCCTCAGCCTCCCAAGTAGCTGGGACTACAGGCGCCGGCCACCTCGCCTGCCTAGTTTTTTGTATTTTTTAGTAGAGACGGGGTTTCACCGTGTTAGCCAGGATGGTCTCGATCTTCTGACCTCATGATCCACCCGTCTCGGCCTCCCAAAGTGCTGGGATTACAGGCTTAAGCCACCACGCCCGGCCTGATTTTTAAGAGATTATTTTAGAAGTAGGGAGAGAGAAGGTGGGGAAGCCAACAAGAGTGGGTTACTGAGCTGGTCCCTGATTGGGCACCCGGGGCTGGGGCAGGGGCCGGTCTCTCAGAACCAGGGAAACACACTCAGAAAAAGACCTTTCCCTGTTCATTTTGAATAGCACAGTTCTTCCATTCCCATCAAATCACTCTGATAACCTGAGAGATTGGTTTTACAAAGGACAGGAACCTGGGAGGGCACATTCGTCAACTCTAACCACTGCTGATTGCCCCCGGGGGATTACCAGTGTGCCTCCCCACACACACAGGCACACTCTCTCTCTCTCTCTCAGCTCAACCTGCACACATCTGAGGAGGCCCTGAAGCCAGAAAACATGACCAGGACTGAGAGGGGCAGCCAGTAGCTTGCGTGGGAGCAGCCCCTGACATCAGCGGTGGACCTAGGCAATGCATCATGGGACACCAAAGTGTCCACTGTGACATGAAGAAGCCCTCCTTGACCATCCATTCATGGGACACCAGTGTGTCCACTGTGACACAGAGACACCCTCCTTGACCATCCATTCATGGGACACCAATGTGTCCACTGTGACACAGAGAAGCCCTCCTTGACCATCCATTCATGGGACACCAATGTGTCCACTGTGACACAGAGAAGCCCTCCTTGACCATCCATTCTGAACTGACCTCTGCATTTTCCCTACCCTTTGGGGACACTAGGGATGTGACTTGGCTGGGGGACACTTCAAGAAAGAGCCAGCCTTGGGGCCACCACATTCACTGGCTTGGAATTGAATGCTGTGGATCTGGGATTGCCTTTAGCAAACCACCCATCCTAAATTTCCTTTGCAAGATGAGCCTAGAGAGGAGAACAAATTGGGCAGAACCTGCTCTTCCTGCTCCTGGGATAAGTTGCCCCCAAAGAATAAAGTTTGGAAAGTATATTCCTCCCTTGGCTGTATGTTCTCACTCATTCTGTCCTTGCTTTGTGGATTTTCCATGTGTAATGAGGTAGGGAGAGCAAGCTCCGTGGATGCTGCCCCTCCAATGCAGCTGCCACACAGTGGTGGCCCTGGGGCCAGCGTCATGATGTCAGCCTCCAATTGTCAGGGGAAGCAGAGAGCTTTAGAATACAGAAGCTTCATTCCTGGCTTAGTTCCTACATTGATTCTCTTAGAGCCAATTAATATCCCATTTTCCCCAATACATCTTTCTCTTAGGGAACTATGTCTAATGCTGGGAGCAGTAAGAGGCAACGTTCTCTGCTTTCCTTCCCTTGATTACTACACACTCAACTCACACACAGCCCACCTCCTGAGCAACTCTCCAGGCTCATTTGAGGCAGCTCAGTCTTTAAGAAAACAACAGGCCAGATTCCCAAGGAAAGACACATAACCCATACTTTGCCTATTGAAAGGCATTGTTTCACTCCTTTTTAAAAAATCCTTTCCCTTTCATCCTCTTCTCCTTCCCTGACCCCATCCTTCTGTGGTTGAAAACCTGAGATACATGATTCCTGTCTTGTTTCTCTCCTGCAAACAAGAATGTGAGCAGAGTAATGCATTCCATATGTGAAGGGCAGGCGTGGAGAGGGTGTGCAGGCAGCATCAGGGCCTCCCGGGAATGGGCTACTTCCTTCCAGCTGTGTGAGTGAAGAAAAACCTCATTATGGACATGGTTGGTATTTCTAGGGTCTGAGTTCTGTGTTTGAGGCTGAATCAACTAAAGGTTGAGCCCGTTGGCTGTTCTCTGTGGGCACAGGGAAGCATGGGGACCTCCAGCCACCCCACAGCCTCAAACAGCTGCCCGGGGCAGCCTCTGAGCTCCCCAGCATCAGCATCACAGTGGAAGTGAGAGTGGGCTTTCTCCCCATGTCTCACCCACTAGTGGTTAATTGGAAGTGAGAGTGGACTTTCTTCCAATGTCTTACCCACAAGTGGTTAAGTGAGCAGGCTTTGGATACAAGAGTATGGGTCTGAGTCAACTGTGCCTCTTAAGTAGAACAGTGTTAAAGCTGGTTATCTACTGTTGTATAGTGAATCATCCCATAACCTAGTAGCTTAAAAGAGTCATCTTGGAGTGTATCTCACAATTTTGTGGGTCAGGAATTCAGACAGGGCTCAGCCAGATGGTTCATCTGTTCCAGGTGATGTGAATGGGGCTCATTCAGTGGCACTCAGTCAAGGACTGGGCTGGCCTAGAGGCTCTGCAGAACTTTAGGCTCATGCCTGGTACCTTGGCAAAGACAGCTAGAGGTGACCTACACTTGGCCTCTGCAGCCTGGTGGTCTCAGGGTCCTTAGACCTTTTACAGGGTCCCTGCTCAGGGTCCCAGACAAAATGGGCCAAGAGGCCCCAGTGTGAGCTGCATAGCTTCTCATGATCTAGTCTTGAAGATCTAGCAGTTTGATTGCATTGTATCCAGCAAAGAAGCTGCTAAGGCTGGTCCAGATTTCAGAAAGGGGAATCCATCCTCCTGTATCACTGATACGAGTCACAAAGAACACCAGCACCTTCAACCTACCACAGCAGAGCTACTTCCTCTCTGCTAAGTCTTGTTTCTCCCTCAGAGAGTGGGAGCAAGAATGAAATGAGAGACTGTGCTTAAAGTACTCAGTCTGCAGCCTTTGAATAGGGTAGAAAGCTGGCCCTGCTTTTCCTTGGTGCAGGAAGATTGGAAATTTCCTGGGTATGGAGCGTCTCAGAAACCTCAGACTGGGAGTCGAAGACCAAGAGTCCAAGTCATCCACCTAGGACCCGATTCTTCCTCCAGCTGTGAGAGAGAGCTCCCATACTTTCACGATAGTCCTCCAAACAATGAATTTCAAGTGCAATAAATTGGATCTTTCATAGAGAAAGCCATGGCACACTCACTAAAGATCATTATCTGTTAAGAGCAATGACTCTTGGTTGAGAATGTGCCTTTCCCAGCAATAATTTATAAATGAAAGGCAAATCATAAGTCTTTGAGATTCCCCAAAGAAGGAGACTATTTATAAATGCAGAGTGCTTTAGACTTGCCAATTCCCCATGCTTAAGTTCCTAAGTGGGAGACAGCAGGGCAATGTTGTTAATTGACATCTAAAGTATTGTACAGTGAGAGGGGCTCACAGGACCCCATGGGGCACCATGTGTGCTACCTGCAGGCTGCAGGGGACAGCACAGTGATGAGGGTGAGGCAGGATAAGATAGCTCCTAAATTGGGCTTAGCCTGGGAGGGTTCTTGGCTTAGCCTGGGAAATAATTTAAGGTAGAGCTGGTGTTGTTAGACAGCAGCTTTTAATGAAGTGGCCATGCACAGCAGCAGCAGAGGAATCCCTCCTTGTGAAGTAGGGCTCCCCCATAGGCAGTGAGCCCAGAGCAGCAGCTCAGAGATGGTGCTACCCTCATATTTATACCCACTTCTAAGTTACATGCAAATTAAGGGGCAGATCATGCAGACATTTCTAGAAATAGAGTGGTAACTTCCAGGTGGTCGGGTCATTGCCATGGAAAGGGAGGGTAATACCTGGGTGTTGCCATGCTGATGGTAAACTGACCTGGCACACTAGTGGGCATGTCTTACAGAAAGCTGTTTCCACTCCATCCCTCTTTTAGCTAGTTCTCAGTTTGGTCCAGTGTCTGAGCCCAGCCTCTGGAATTGAGTCCCACCTCCTACCTCAAGAGGACAAGGCAGGAGTTGCACAGTCGCTCAGCCCGACCCCTAAGCTCACAGTCAAAACTGGGGAAGAGTAACCAAATCCTTCTGGCTAGGCAGGAGGCAGAGGCTCGCTGTTGAAATGATAGGTGGGGCTGGCCATGTAGGGAAGGCAAGAAGCCATTAGCTTATCTGAAATTCATTTAGGGGGAAGGTGGACAAGGAAGTTCCTCAGTCTCCACTATTCAAAACCCAGGGAGCTTGAAAGCAAGCGGTACGTCCTTAAACTGGTGAACGGGTATGTCCTTAAACTAGTGAATGGGTACGTCCTTAAACTGGTGAACGGGTAAACAAATCGTGGGTCATCCATGCAGTGGGGTATTATTCAGTGATAAAAAATGAGCTGTTGCACCAAGAAATATGAACAGCAGACTGCAGACTTCGTGGAGTTTGGAGGAAAGCACACACACAGAAGAAACTCAAAATACATGTTGCTAAATGAAAGAAGCCAGTCTGAAATGGCTGCATGCTGTGTGATTCCAACTCCATGACATTCTGAAAAAGGCAAAGCTATGGAGACAGTGAGGAGTGCTTGCCAGGGGTTTGGGGGAGAAAGAAATGAATAAGTGAAGCACAGAGTATTCTATTTTATTTTATTTTGTTTTTTTAGAGACAGCGTCTTGCTCTGTTGCCCAGGCTAAAGTGCAGTGGCATAGTCAAGGCTAGGTCATTGCAGGCTTGACCTCCCAGGTCAAGTGATCCTATTGCCTCAGCCTCCCAAGTAGCTGAACTACAGGTGTATGCCACCACACCTGTCTAATTCTTAAATTTTTTTTAGAGATGAGGTCTCACTACGTTGTCCAGGCTGGAGAATGCTTAAGGCAGTGAAGCTATTCTGTATTATATTGTATTACTGGATAAATTTCACAAAACCCATACAATCCTATGACACAAAAAAGTGAGCCCTAATGTGAAGTGTGGGCCTCAGTGAATGATGGTGTATCGATACTGGTTTGTCAACAATAGCAAATGCAAGATGTTAACAAGAAAGTCGTGCGCCTGTGTCTGGAGGGGAAATGGTGTCTGGGAATGGCTCCATACATTCTGCTAAATTTGTTTGTAAACCTAAAACTGCTCTGAAATATAAAGTCCATTACGACTTTTTAGAGTGGTAGCGGAGAGGATGCAGGGCCATGTACTATTCGTAGTATTCTATGAACAGCAGACTGCAGACTTTGTGGAGTTTGGAGGAAAGCAAAGAGGGTCCAGCCTGAAGCAGCGGCTTCCACCTGGAACGGCAGACGAATAATCCAGTGTGGCCCCTAGAACCCTGAACCCTGGGGTTCTGGGACCAGGATGACACCTGTTTCTAATCTCAGAACCGACAGTGTTTGTGTTTTCACACCTATAAATTGAGGCTGATATTGCAAGTCCCACTCTGGCAGCGGAAGGATGAGCTGAGATGTTAGGTGTGAATGTGTGAGGTACCCCCCGGATTCGTGCCTCCCTGAGCCAGTCCACCTGGCATCTTTGTTCCAGGCCTAACTTCCCCACTGGGCTGTGAGGTCTAAGGCCCAATAGCCGTGTCTCTTGCATCCCCAGCTGCCTCTGTGAAATGCATCATAGCCCCTGTGCATAGTTGGAGCCCTGAATTAATCAATGAATTTGGAGGATTCAGCAGGGATGGGAGAAGATACTTCGAATCCTTCATATAGGACTAGGCTGAGCTCAGTTCCTCAAAGCCTGACATCTGTGCTGTTCTCACTTATCTATGCACATGAACCCAAGTATGCTAAACAAAGGCACTGATTGCCACTGGACCAAAGGGGCCTTCCTCATCCTTGATTGATGGAGCTGGGCCTCTGCAGTCCTGGGAGAACCCCATATAGTTTCTGGAGAACACCCCCGGTCCTTCTCAATCAGCCATCCAGTTTTCTCTCTTCTTTTTCCTTCATCCTGGAATTCTCCAGAAGAAACCAGTCTTGAGACAGCAAAGTGTTGCCTGAATATCAGAGATGCTTTTCATTCTCGCACAATGTGTCCAAGCAACACGGCTGAAGGCTGTGTGCAGATCTCGGCCTTCTGCCAGGGTCCCTCCACTCAGTCCCTTGGGCCTCCCTTCTGCAGCTGTTGGGGGCAGAGAAGGGAGCTTGCATCCTCCCAATCCATCCTCTGATGCCCCAACCCCAACACCACTAATTCGTCTGCACTCATGGCCTCTTCTATGTGTAGCTGGCAATCTGGACCCAGTCCTCTGGGAGGAATCTTGTTCCTGGGATTACTTTCCCCCATTGTAGCTTGAGTGCCGAGTTGCCCATTGAGTTACCCAGATGATCATGTCAGTATCACCCCACCTTCTTCCTTAGTATCTCCTCTTTGCCTCCCATGTGGTGTCAGCTAAAGTTGGTGGTGGTCCCACTGTCAGCTAAAGTTCCCCTTCTCCCAAGAAGTGGCTCTCCAGTGGGGCATGTGTGTCTGAGAAGGCGGTGTCTTCCATTGGCCTCTCCAGTTTCCTCTCCATTAGAGCTCCAACCGCAGACCCAGAAAGTGGAGCACTGAGACTTGCTGGAGGTTTGCTTCCTGAGGACAGATGCTCTGCGGCGAGTCCCCATGAGCTACCTGAGCAGAAGGCAGTGGCCTGGGCACTTCTATCCCACTCGCCGGGGATCCCAGCCACCTCTCATAGCCTAGGACTTGTGTTCTGCAGAAAGTGATCAGCAGTAATCCCAAAATTTGATAACAAAACCCAGTGAAATGTAACTTAAAAGGAGCCACCCAGCCCCTCTGTAGGTGAGAGCTGTTTCCCCCAGGCTCTCATTACCCAGCCGACAGCTTCACCCTCCAGGCAGAATGTTAGCGCTGAAGACCCACTCTCCACCTTCTTCCCCTCTCCTTGATGTCTGGTATTTCATGGCCACTGTCCTATGACTCCTACTTCTGGCATCTCCCCCATATTCTGCCTCCCTTTAAGTCCAATGTTATCTATTTTACCGTTTAATTTGATTTCCTCTCCTAGGACATTGTTTTTTACCATCTTCCTTGCGTTCCCCCGACCCTCACCTCTAGAATCCCAGGTGGACGGTGCATGCACAGGGACCCACTCTTGCAAGCCCTGCCCTTTCTGTTCCTATTCCTTGTGGGCAGCAGCTTGGGCAGGTGCAGCATCATGAGACTGCTCCCCACTCCTGCAAGGCCAAGTCCTGGGAAACTCCTTTCCTCTCGCAGCTTTTGCAATCATGTATTTGGATTTTTCTATTTGGGTATTTGCTGAGCCCCTGCAGGCCAGGTGCTGTCCCAGGTGCTAGGGACGGAACATTGTGCAGGCAGGGGCGTCCCTGCCCTTTGGAAATACTCAAGAAACTCAGAACCAGAGAAAGAGAGGTGAGCACTTGTGGCTACCTAGCAGCCTTGCTGGGTGTCCCATAGGCCTCTCTGAGCAGAAGCCTGTGTGCTGAGCAGCCATCAGCCATCAGGGCATCTGGCGCCGAATGTTCCAAACAGCAAGTTCAGAGGCCCAGACGCAGGAACCAGCTGGGGAGAAGCCAGAGGCCAGAGGGTGGGAGTGGAGTGCAGTGTGGGGAGAGGGGACTGAGGACTCGGGCAGGGGCCAGAGGGTTTAGGACCTGTGGGCCATTATTGAGTGTCTACAGGAGGGCCCCTGGGGGCTTTAAGCCAGGACCAGGATGTAACAGTCTCTTGATTCACTCTTCAGTGGGTCCCTCTGGGGCCTGGTTTGCAGGGAGAACCTAGTGAGGGGGAGACTGGTGGAGATCCAGGTGAACAATGATGGGGCTCCAATTTTCAGCTGAGGGGAACGAACTTGGGATATGCTTTGGGGGAAGAATCAACCACAAAAGGAAAAAAAGATAAAAATTAAAGTAAAAGAGAAACATTCAATTCTCTACCCCCACCTAAATGGTACCAGGATACATGGCAGGTGAGTGCATTAAGTCCCAGACATGAAGGGCACAGCGCCATCCCACATTGGGGGGGGTTCCCAGGGAGCAGGTGCGGAGGACAGGGCCAGGCTGAGGGAACCAGGGCCCACGTCCCCCGTGGGACGTGGGAGCGTAATAAGGTGTGTTGTGTCTCACGCTGACACTATTAGTCCACCCATGTCAGTGGCTCCCACTCCAGCCGAGGTTACCCTGACCTCCTTTCTCCTCTGTCAAGCTGCTTCTATAAACCAGCCAGCGACGAGGCAGACGTGATGCGAGATGGAGCCAGGGCCCTGTTGTTGGCGTCCCTGTGACACGTGTCTCTCTGCTCCCACCTCTGGTGTTGCCCCCTTTTTAATAGCAGACAAGAAACAAACAAGCAAAGCAACAACATGGAATACAACAAAAACCCTGGGATCTCAAAACGGCCCCTCCCCATCTTCTGTTGCCGGGACGCATCTCCTTTCTCCAGCAGATCTGATACCTTTGATCGTTGCATGATTTGACTGTTTCGTTCTGAATTTTTTTTCCCCTTGTGAATTGCATCTCCTGCTCCATAGAAATTTCCAAAGATTCGAAGACCCCCAAGTCCCAGAGGAGTGGGAGAAGCAGCCTCAGCTGGTTCTTCCTCAGAACCCAGGGCGCACGGTGTGCTTCTCTGGATCACGCTCATGATGAAGGCTGTAAGTCTGAACTCAGCCAGCCCTGGGTTCCAGGTCAAGCTCCTCACCTCTTTTCATGCCTCAGTGTCTTCCTCTGTATAATGGGGGAGTGCAGGAAGTACCCCAGGTACAGTGCAGCTGGTGGGGGTCATCATTGGTATCCTTGCTTTATGGGTCCACCCCCTGGGGGACCCCAAGGGTTAGAGCCTGGGCCACATGGGGAGAGGGGAACATCCTGTTTCCCCGCCCTCAAGGCTCTCGGAGTGGCCAGGGGGCAGACACATGGAAAGGAACTCCACCACACTGTGAAGAGAGAGGTGTGCACCAAGCCCCGAGGCAGCTAAAGCCAACTCAGTGGTCCGAGAGAAAGGAGCTCCGGAGGGAGCAGCAGAGGCACAGCACAGAGCCCGGACGGGGGCATGTGCTTCTGGGTGGACTAGAGGGTCAGGCTTCTGCCAGTGGCGAGTGGGCCAGGCTGAGCATGAGACTGGAAAAGGAAAGAAGACAGCCCTAGGTTGGAAGGGGAAATTTGCATCTTTCCCCCTGGGATTTCTACACCAAGGGATGCGCCTCATAGCCATGCCCCTAAGTCCTAAGTCATACTGCCTGGAGTAGAATCTCAGTCCGCCCCATGCTGGCGGGTGACCCAGGCCAGGCTACTCACATACCCAAGTCCGTCCTGTGTCTGTGGACCAGGGGCATCACCACTTCCATCCTATGTGAGGATCGCATGGGACCATGACTGAAAACCTTCGACACAGTACCTGCCACACAGTACACAGGGATCCCTGTTCACGGAGAAAGATAGATTTTGAAAAACCTAAAACAATAACTCTATTCCTTTCTTTATTCCCAGTGTAGCTGCACCACGGTGGGTGAGCGTTATTGGAATGGAAGGCAGGGAGCGATTTGTACTGGTCTCTCTGCTGCCTGCTCGCCCCTCTCAATCTCTCTCCTTTGCTTTTGCTTTAAGATCGCTCTTCTCTATTGCATGCATGGACTTTTCTTGAGCTGGGTAGCAGGCTGATTTCATTCATTTCCACAGTGCCTCGAATATCTTCAATCACCCACAAAGACAATGTTTTATTCTATGAACACACCTTTTGCCAACATCTCACTGCTTTCTGTACAAAACAGCCTTTTTGTCTAACATTGAAGTGTCTAAAATAATAAATATCAATAGGGAAGGAAACAAATTAACATCCAAAGAAAATAGGGAAATGTGGCCCTGATACAAGCATTTGGTTTTTGCTTCTAAAGATGAACCCCTTCCCAGACTCACCTCAACAAGAGGGAGACAGAGAAGAGAAGTCTATCAAGCTTAGCAAACATCTGTAGTCCAATTACAGTCAACAGTTTACAGGTGTTGAGAGCAAACAGTCACTTATACACTACCTCCCAAATGCATTCTCTTAATTTCTCTTAGAAACAAACGCACACATTTTTCTGGGGCTTTTTATCCAAAGTGCAGAGAGACCAGCTCCTCTTCCAGGCCAGCTGTGGTCCTCCCCACATTGGGTGGAACAATGGCAGGCCAGAGCCCCACTGGCCAATGTGCCAAACACTGTGCCAGGGTTTCTCCAGCTACCCCGGGCAGAGGCCCAGGCTCCACCCCTGAAGGTCCAGGTTCTGGAAATCCAGGGTGGGGCATAGGAGAGAGCATTTTTCTGATGCTTCCAGCTGCTGTTCTGTTACCTGGGACGTACTGTCTGTGGGACAGGCCATGATTCTCAAATGCTAGTGGCATGAGCATGGACTGGACAGATTGTTACAAGGTGGCTTCCAGGCCCCACTCCCCAAAGCTCCAAGTCTGTGGATTTCAGGTGGAGCCTAGGAATCTGCATTTTTCATGAGTTTCTCTATGATTTTGATGCAGATGATTGCAGACCAGAGGTGGGCGAGGCAGGGAATCCCGTCAACATTGAGAATCAGTGTAGCAGGTCTGGGGTAAGGTCTGAGTTTCTGCATTTTTAACAAGCTCCTGGGGGTTCTTGATGCTGCTGGTCTGGGGACCACACTCAGAGTGACAGGCTGAAGACCGTGCTTTAAAGCCACTGCTTTGTATTTTAGGCCATATTTTCCCTTTCTGTCTCAGCAATCTTTGCTGCTGCATTCAGAGTAAGTCTGATAAACCAATGCTCTCTACTGGACTCCTATCAGTTACTGCAGTGTTTCTGAAACTATGTATTTCTGAAAACTCGAGTTCCCATAAGACATTACAGCTGTGTAAGAAGGTTTCTTTGAACAAAGTTGGGGCCATGCTGCGTGCGCCAGGGTCCCAGCTCTGGGTGAGAATGCTGGCACTGCAACTTCCCCCATGCCTGCCGTCTGCACCTTCCTCTTCCTGACTGTATGTGGAGTTAGGAGGACTCCAAGAGCAACTTTACATAAAGCTCCTACATGTGTACCTGGCACATAGCTAGCACCTTGTAAGGGCTGGCTATTGTCAAGCTCTACCCTTTCTGGAAATCACGCTGCAGCAGACTCAAGATTCATTCAGTAGTAGAGGGAGATGTTCTTAACCCAGTGTTTGGAGTTCAGGACTCACCTGCTCCCGGACCCCAGTCTCCCTGCCACGCAGTCACACCTTTTCTTTTTCAAATTGGTGCACTCCTCAGCACTTTGACAGTTCCACAGAGCACATTGGAGCAAATGCGGGCCTCTGTGATGCCTCTCCAAAGAAAGAACTCGCATAATGCTCAGGCCTCCTGCAGACAAAGGTGTATCCCCAGCGACGGATATTTTAAGAAAATAGACCAGGGACACAAGACAAGAGAGCTGTCTTGGTGTCTAAAGCAGTCTTGGACAGCTTCTGATGTCACTTGAACAGTGGTGAAGCACCTTGAATAAGGAGGAAAGCGGAGGGGGCGTCCTCCAAAGGGACAGGCACATGGCCAAGGAATGGAATTCTCTGTCCATGAGGATTTTGGATGGGTTTGTTCATGAAACCTCGCTGTGCAGGACCTCCGAGTGAGTCTAAACATCCAGCCATGTCAACTGGTAATCTTTCCTTCTTCGGCAAGGCGGGGAGTGGGACAAGGCCCTAACTGATAGGAGTCCAGGCTGGGGCAAATTTTGTGTCTCCTGACTAGTTCCATAGTTACAGTTGCAAAACAAAATCTCGCCTTGTGCTCTTGGATGTAGTGCTTACCCTGGTCCTCTGGGGTTATCTAAAATCTGGTTTCCTTAAGTGTAAGGCGGAGCTCTAACCAGGAGACCACCCTGCCCCCAAGGGTGGGGGTTCTGGGAGGGAAAGAGGGGAGCGGCTGCTCTGTAGCTTTCTCTACTGGCTTGCCTAAGTGGACTCTGATCTTGGAGCTCAACAATCTTCCACCCTCTCCTTTACAACCTATTTCTTAAACCAGAACTAATGTATTCTGGACATAGAGTGCCTGAAAACCCAAAGAAAATTGGATGTATCTGAACAAACAAAACTGCATTTCTTTAAATCTCCAAGCCAAAAGGAAAAGTGCAGAAACATTTACTCACTGTCCAAACTGTACATATATTTTACCTGATGACCCTTAAAGAAGTGCCCCCCAGTTCAGCAATCACCGGTGCAGAGCAAAGGGAGCTGGAGCCGGCCCAGCCTGTCAGCTCCTGTCTAGGCACTTCTTTCTTTCTTGGAGCTTCTAATTTCTTTCTTGGCTTCTGAGGCCTAACCGTGTGTTTTGATGCACACACGGGAATTAGTACCGTCCCCAATCCTTAGGGCACATCCCTAGCCCCGGCAGAGGCTCTGAGTTTTTCTAGGAGGCGGAGGGTGTGCAAAGCCCAGCGGGCTGAAATCTCAGCCTGGCCGTCTGCTCATCTGCTCTAGGTGGAAACAGACGAGGTAGGCCCGGGTCAGGGGTCAGCAAGGAGACACTTGAAAAATAAAGGACAGAATGGAAGTGCCCACTACCACCGCGGGCCTGGGCGGGAAGTCGGACTAAGACCACCGCGGGAACGCCCCATCCAAAAGGGGTGCCCGGGTGTGGGGACGGAAACCCCAGCAATGACTTTAGTCTCCACACCCTCGCTTTTTTCCCCTGGAGACCGAGCGTCCTTGGCCTCTTCGGCCGCAACCCGGCTCCAGACATCCAGGGGGGCCGGGGCTGGGCTGGGCTGCTGCGGCGCGGGGGGCGCGCGCGGGCGCTGCGCCTTTAAGGCCCGCGTCGGCAGAGCGAGCGCAGGGGCCGGGCGGCGGGGCGGGGCCTCGGCGGGGCGGCCGCGGATTCACCTGCAGCTCGGAGCGCGCGGAACAGAGGCGCGGGCGGCTGCGAGGCCGGCGGACGCACCGGCCTGAGGGAACGCGCCGCCGGCCGGACTTGGCCTGGCTCCCGGAGCCGGGGCGGCAAGCGAGGCGGGCGCAGCGGGGCTGGAGGCTCCGGGCGGGCGCGGGGGAGCGGCGGCTGTGGTCTCGGCGGCGGCGGTGGCGGCAGAAGGGAGCGGGCTCCCGGTGCCGGGCACCGGGCGGGCGGCGGGGAAGATGACCGCGGGCGCCGGCGTGCTCCTCCTGCTGCTGTCGCTCTCCGGGGCGCTCCGGGTAAGTTGCCGCCTCCCGCCCCTGCCGTTCGGAAGCCCCGGGCAGCGCGAGGTCGTCCCTGGAGCCCGCGGGGCGCGCACACACCCGGCGAGGCTCTCCCGGGCTCCCCCGCCGCGCTCCCCGCTGCATCCAGCCCGGCGCCCGAGCTCCGCGAAGCTGCCTGCGGTCGGCAGGAGTGGGAAGCCGCCTGGGCAGCGGGGAGTGGCGGAGCGGGGTGGGAGTGGGGCTCGGTGGAGGACCCGGGGAGCTCCGCCTGCACCGGACCCGCTGAGCCTCCCTGGGCCGCCCAAAGCCCGTAGCCGCTGCCCGGAGCTCGGCTTGCCTGCACGGGGCAGGCTTCCCACTGGCGGAGCCGGCGCGCCCTCCATCGCCCGGGAGCCGCGCGCCGCGGGAGTTGCCGAGCCCAGCCCCGGCCGTGGCTGAAGGCGTGAGGCGCCCGGCGGCTGCAGGCCGGGGATCCGGGAGTGCGGGGCGCCTGCCCGACCTCTCCTGCCCAAGGCCTGGGGGTCTGCCGCGCAGCGCCACTCAGTTTTTTGGGTGCCGGCGGGACTGGCGCTGCGGGTGGACGGCGGGGTAGGACTGCGGGGCACTCTCACCCCTCAGCCCTCGGCGGGGCTGGAGCCCGCGTGTCCGGCGGGGCCCCGGGGGCTGGGAGCGGGTCCGGGCTTGGGCCGGGAAGCCGGACGCCAGGCGGGCGCGGCGCGGGAGGGCGCCCCGGGAGGGCGAGCGGGTCTCCCGCTTCCTCTGCAGAGCCCCGCGGACCGAATCGCTGGCTTTGCTCTGCGCCTGGCGAGGTGCGCGGCCCGCGGGGCCAGAGTGCGCGGCGGCTCCGGGGGCGCCCCTGGGCGGAGGCGGAGGGGCGGCGGGAGTTGCAGGAACCCCCTCTCGTGGCCGATCGGCCTCGCTGCCTGCTCCCGGGCAGCGCTGTTGCAACCTCGGAAATAAACAAGTGCCAGCGGCGGGAGGCCCGCTCCGAGGCCGCGGGGCGCTGGGGGGTGCGCTGGGCACACGCTCCGGGCCGGTCGAAACTTTCCTGGACGAGTTGAGCCTCCCACCGGGCTGCGGGTGCGATCTGGAGCTTCGTGGCCGATAAGGAAAGCCGCGGTTTAGAGCTTTTCGTAAGGAATGAGCCTGCGTCCAGCTCTCCTCCCTCGGTGCTGGGGGCAGAGGGGTGCCCTCCTCGGGGTGGGCGTCTGGAATCCTGGAGCTCCGGGCTGGGGGCGGCCTCAGGAGCCAAAGCATGGGCGGGCGACAGCAGCACGCAGGGCTGGAGGAGGCGGCGGGCGGGAGGCGCCACTGCCAGGTGCGGGCTGCGCCCGGGGCTTCCTGCGCTCGCCGGGGAGCCTAGCACCGCTGTGCTCCTGCTCCTGCTCCTGCTCCTGCTCCTGCTCCTGCTCCTGCTCCTGCAGCGGGGCTGGCTTCCCGCTTGCACACACTGCCTCTCCCTCCACCACCTCCTCCTGCCTGTCACGCCCCCTCCTAGAAGCTTGGGAGATGGCCCTGTCGCCCACCCCATCCTTCCCTGGCCTTGTGCCACGGGCTCTAGACTTCCCTACTGAGCAGGAAATGCGAGCGAGCTCCGGAGGACAGGAGGAGACCCCCTTTCCGGTCAGTCAGGGGAGCTGTCTCCCTGCCTGGGCTGGAGATGGGGGCTCCGAGGGTGAAAATGCGGGCTGAAGACTAGAAGGTGGAAGCGCCTCCACCGCCTTCTCCACCCCAGCCACCGGCAGCCTCCCGCAGAGCTGCCTTCTCCGCCCCACTCTGGACCTAGTCCTAGAGAATCTTCTTCTTGCTCTCCTCTTTCTCCTCCCTCCCGGTGACCCGAAGAGGAGACAAGAAGCTGCCGCCTCCGCCTTACCAAGAGCGCGGAGCGTTGGGCCCAACGCGAATGGTCTGCAGAGCCGCCCACACTTTGGCCTCCCTTCCCTTAGTGGCTTTGGGAGCAGCGACTGAAGTCTTCTTTCTCTGCCTTTTGGACATTCCTCAGGCATCTCCTCTGCCAATGAGGCCCTGGCTGGCCTGGCTTCGCCATCAGGGCGTCCTTTATTCCCTACAGCTCACCTGCTGTGTGTGGGGCTGGGGAAGGATGCTCGGGGTCTACAGCCTCTAGAGCGCTCCCTAAAGTCCCCAGAGAGCAGAGGAGCAGACACGGGGATATGGCATCTGGGTGGAGACCGTGGCCTGCCAGCCTTTCTCTCTTAGCCAGAGACCTTTTGCACAGCAGGCCCTGGATAAATGTCGGTTGGATTAAATTTCAGTGAACTTATTATTGTTTTGCCCTCTCCCCTTTGTGTTCCCAGGCCCATAATGAGGATCTTACAACCAGAGAGACCTGCAAGGCTGGGTTCTCTGAAGACGACTACACGGCATTAATCTCCCAAAATATTCTAGAAGGGGAGAAGCTACTTCAAGGTAGGGTGGGGCGTGGAGGGGTGGGAGTGAATTGCTGCCATGCTTTTCCTTGGGGAAACTTGTAGACGGGAGAGGCAAGGCTTGCCTCGTCTTTGTGCGAAATGATGGCGGTAAAGTGCAGGAGGTGTAAATTGGTTGACCTGAAAGGCGTTTGCATAACAGGTGAATGATTCAGAATCCCTGTCATTTTTGAGTGAAGTGAATCATTTCCTGGGCAACAAACTGTAATTCGGATGTAACATCACCCAAATAGTGTGCAGAGAGACTTTCTTACCAAGTATTTTTATGTATGAAGTTCTGGAGACTTAAATTATCCCTGCTTTGAAATGTATGATAAAGCAGACGATGTTGTTGGAAATGCGGTAAATAAGCCCACAGACGGTCTGTTCACAAATGTGGCATTCATTTTCATTACTGCCCCACTGACAACACGAAAACACACATGCAGGAGGGAACTACCAATTAGTTTTATCGTAATTGCAGGATTATATCCACACTTGTGATGGGAAAGTCAGAGACAGCGTCAAAACTCAGATGACAGTAGATCATCCTGCTTATTGGTCTGTTTCTCTTTCAAGACAAACTAATTAAACTTTATATTTGCATGGGAGGGAACATAAATCAGTTCTTCCTTCCCGGAGTTTGCAGAGTTCTGCCGTGAGCACCTTGGCTGTGAGCCTTTCTTCTCTGCATCAGTTTCCTGGAAGTGGCAGCCTTTGAGTTGGTTTCAAAGCGATAGAGGAAAAGAATGTTGGATAAAGGATCGAAGCTAAGTTTCCGCATTCGGGACTGTTGACTGCCCTACCGGTTTTGTGTCCCAGAGAAGGTAAACTTTTCCCTGCAGAACTGACAGTGGTTCCTGTATGTGTTTGTGTGCATGCGTGTGCGTGAACTCGCTCACGCTTATAGTGATTTTTCAGATCCTCGCCCTTCAAGACATAACTTGTTGGAGTGCCTCGTTGATTCCTGGTTATGTGGATAGGATTTTTATTTTTCACCCAATCCAAGTTTTCTGACTTATTTTTGTTATCTAAACTGTGATACTATTGACTCATTAATCATCAAAAAAATAAAAAATCTCTAGGCAGTTGGCCTAGGAGCAGAATGGATGTGCAATCTAAGAGGGCGTACATAGTAAAGAGTTTTCAAGAGCTGCTCTGTTCATTGTGCTGTTTTTGTCACTTCGGAGTTGGAATGGGTAGGCCATTTTCAGGATCGTTTGCTTTACTGAGAATCTCAGTGAACCCCTAGAGAAGGCCTGGGGAGGATCCTTCACTCTCAGTGCATTGTACGGTCCCTTATAACTCGTGGGGCGCTGACTGCAGTCTGCTGTGTGCATGTCCTGCTGTGCTGAAACTGGCATCTTTAAGCTCTCTGATTATGTGGCCAAATATGTTAAGACCCTAGAGTATCCAATTTTACTCAGGCACTTAAGAAAAATGCCTCTCTTTTTATTAATAAATACTGCTTACTACAGAAGAGAATGACAAATTCTCGTACTTCCTACAACACGACGTGAGATTTCACACGAGCATCTCTTCCCTTTCATGGTGTGTTGTGTGGGGATCTCCACTCCCAGTGGTCCAGGCCAAACTGCACTGTGCTCCTGATTGGTGTGGTGGGAGAGCCTAGATCACTGGCCGCGTGTCAGCCCGGCCCCTGTGGCCAGGTGGTGTTCGCCTCGTGGGGGGTCAAGAGTCACATGACCCCGGGTGAATCTGGACCAGCTCAGACATTGTGTGGACTCATTTTCCAAGCGCCCATTGACTTACGTGTGCAGCCCAGCCCAGGGCTGGTTCAGGGAAGAATTGCAGAGAATCTCCCGAGCACCTGGGCCTGCTGGGTCCTCTCTGCCCCTCCTCTAGGGGCTGTAGTCGCATTGCTTCTCCCGCGCCTGTGTGGGTTCCCTTCTCACTGTTTTCCTCCACTCATTCTTCTGAAGGTGTAGAGTCTCAGGAAGAAAGAGATGTTTTATATCTGACAAATAATTTTGCACATATGGAGGCAAGAGCTAAGGCTGACAGGCCCTGAAACCAGGGCACAGTGACATTTCTCTCTGTACGCAGAGTACTTTGAAACTACAAGACCACGGTGAGGAGGCCTGTGTGAAGAGGAGACAGGAAGCGTGGTGTTTCTGTTATTCTGGTAGGAATCAAGTTAAACAGATAATGACTACTTATAATTGAGTTATTCCAGCGGAGAGAGCTTAACCTTAATTTGACGAGTGAAGCTTCACAGAGTGGCCGTGTTCCTCTGAGTAGGCCATGAGCTATTAGCGGCCGCTCCATGGCTCCTTCCCTTTGCCTGAGTCAGCTCACAGCAGCCCCAAACATACAGATTCCAGCAGGAGCGATTTGTTACACAGTAATTAACTTGTTTATGATAAATGGATGGAAGAAATGTCGTGGCATTTTGTTTTATGTCTAAATGAAAAGCATTTGCATTCTAAAAATTTCATGCTAATTAGGCTTAAAATAGTTTTCCCCAATAGGGTAGCAAATACTATGTATTACGAACCTTCTGAGAAGCGGAGCCGCGAAGTATGGAAATGCAGGACTTAGCTGCTGTTGGGAGCCTTCCTAGACGCCACTCCTGTGTCCCCTGTCTGTGCTTTTTCTGGAGAGTGTTTGCATGCAATTGCATATACTCTTAGGTTACAGTTTTGCTTTTAGGATAATTCACTTATGGCCCTGATCACTGATGCATGGTCATATCTAAAATAGGACGGTGAAGCCGTTTGCCTTAGGCTAAAATGCAGTGTTCTCTAAACCGTAGTTTAGTCTGGGGTGATGGCTAAGCTGGTGTCTTTTTCTCTGCTTTGTTAATAATTAATGGCCAGCCCGCCCGGAAGCTGCAGCCCGGTACCGTGACCTGCATTGCTCTCCCGCGTGGTGGGCGGAGTCTGGGCACACCCAGACCCGATTCATAGCAGAAAACTCGGACAGGCGGGAGAGTCCTAGGTAGCATAGTGGGAACTGAGGACTCCGGGTCGTATCTCCCCTCCATCCTGGAACGAAGCGGGAATAGGTGAGTGGAAACACTGTTCACTGGGGATGGGGTGGAGCCTGGCATCATCAGATTAATGTGGGTACACTGTGTATAGAGTATACAAAGTATATTAACATGGGTATACCACGTACAGAGTATAGAAAGAGGAGCTTGTTTCTAATGACTTAACATGACGTCCTCAGCAAAGCCTTGCCTCTCCCCATTTCTCAATTCGTTTAGGACCATCTTGTGCACCCTCTACCACCTTATTGGAGAGGGACCATCTTGTATACCCTCTACCACCCTCTACCTCCGTATTGGAGAGCTTACATTATCTGGCCATTCATCTCTCTTACTTAAACTCTCAGGTTTCTAAAGGTAAGAGCTCTGCCATTCTTTTTTTTTTGGAGACAGAGTCTCGCTCTGTCGCCCAGGCTGGAGTGCAGCGGCGTGATCTCAGCTCACTGCAAGCTCCGCCTCCCAGGTTCATGCCATTCTCCTGCCTCAGCCTCCGGAGTAGCTGAGAGTACAGGCACCTGCCACCTCGCCTGGCTAATTTTTTTTGTATTTTTAGTAGACGCGGGGTTTCACGTGTTAGCCAGGGTGGTCTCCATCTCCTGACCTTGTGATCTGCCTGCCTTGGCCTCCCAAAGTGCTGGGATTACAGGCGTGAGCCACCGCCCCCAGCCAGAGCTCTGTCATTCTTGTTTTCTATTTATATCATTTCAGGATGTTCTTGGCTAACAGAATAAAACCCAATTCACATAATCTCAAGTAAATGGGGGTAAATTTTTCTTACATAACTGTGAGTGCAGACATAGGTGGCCACATGCTGGAGCAGCAGACAAGGGACACGGTCATGTGCCTGCCTAATCCTCTTCTCCCATTCTGCCATCTTTAGTGTGTCATTTAGTGCCTCGTCACTGCAAACTGGCTGCTGTGGTTCCAGTCGTTGCTTCTGAGTTCAGAGCAGAAGAAGGTGCAGATAGTAGCACCATCTGCATTTCTTCCCTGTACCAGGAAAACAAACACTTTCTGAGAATCCCTGCAGAAGTTGTCATTGACTAGGTCACAGGCCACTCCTAGCTGAACTGATGGGGGTGGAGCTCTGGGAATGCAGAGAAGTGCATTGTCATGTGTGTCTTAGATCCATTATAATCCATCACGTGGTAGGTGTCCAAATTGCTCATCTCAGAACAGAATTGGGGCTTTGTTCTGGGAAGGAAGAAGGAGGGATGGATGCTGAGTAGACCTTCCCCAGTGCCCAGCACTATACCCGAAGCAGAGTCGACAGACAATGAATTGCTGAATGAGTGAATGACTCATTTGCATACAAAGGCGTTCAGACAGAGGCATGGTTGAAGAGAGATCAGATGCGGGTGTCTGGAATCCATATCTAAGAATCTGCCATTTGTGCCACACTGCATGGCCAGAAGTACTATGATCTTGTCTTTACAAGTAGGTCGAAGATAGGCTCTTTGCCCATGCAGTTTGGTTTGAACCACCTCTGCATAGATAGGCAACTCTTCCAGGGCAGAGGCATTCTAGATACACAGCAAGAATGTCAGCCCGTCTTCCTGTGTACTGGATATCCAGCGCTGGCCTAATGCTGGATTTCCATGGTGGCTGTGCAGTCAGTATTGGTCAAATGAAGTAATGAATGAGTCAGAAAATACTGACACTGTTCCTGTTTCTGAGTTGCTTTGGTTAACTCACAGCAGAGAGGGAGCTATGAATATTCAAATAAGTGGTACTGATGATAAGCCAACCATATATACCTAGAATTCTTAGACATTGGAAGTTGCCTGTCCAGGATTGATTCTCTCTCTCTCTCCCTCACCAACAAACCTCATCTGTGCTAGTGCATTGGCTGACAGTGTGCCCTGTTTAATACACCTCTAGACTCATTACACCAAGGTGGCAGTGTGGCTTCTTTCTGGTCACTGGTATCTAATTAGGTTAGTCTATTAGGTTAGGCTTTGGGGAAAGCTGTTTTTATTCTTGGTAACAAGGAACAAACTGAGCTGGCCATGCCTTCTGCCCTTTGCTCTTACTTCTTCTTCCTATCTGGAACTCAGATGTGATGGCTGAGGTAAAGCAGCCATTTTGTGACTATGAGGATGGTGGAACACAGATTGGTTCCCAGAAGGCATCCTCGAACAATGGCAGAGCCCTGGACTCACTGTCTCCTGAGTGGTGAGAAAAATAAGATCAAAACACCATGCTTGGTTTTGTTGTCACGTGCAGCCAAGTGCATTCCCTGACGTAGGGAAAGCTGTGCACACTACCAAAGTCAACCTCTGTCCTGAGCCTGGGTTTTTAGGCTCCCTCTACCCTCCTGTGTTCCTTGGACCTTGGCCACTTGCTCTTGCTTTAAAGGCCCTCCTCTGCTCCTTTGTGAATTGGCGTCTGCACGTAGCACACTGGATTGCAGAGAGCATGTCATGAATACCTGGTAACTGTTGAATAAACGAACAGTCACTACTCCAGACTGTCTTATGGCCAGGAGATGAAAGAACCCTTAGATATATTAAGCCGGGACTATCTGAACCCCTACCAGAGAATGTAAACTCTTTGCTGGGTCTCGTAGTGATCCTCTTCCAGGAAGCCAGAAGTTATATATTGGGGGTTTTGCCTCTGGTCACAATATCCACTGGTTCTAGGGGACCTTGGTGTCTATAGATAAGCAGAATTATGTGAAGGCTGAGTGGGGCTCAGACCCCATTGGTGGCTTGCCCGCACTTTCTTGCTGTCAAAGTCAGAAGGCTGCTTCTTTCTGAGCACCCAGACGTCCACTGCCTCCGTGGGTGGTCACTTCAGGGATCCCTGAAAATGGGCACGCAGAGCCCAGGATGGAGTCCATGGGATCTCTTTGGCCATCTCTGGGGGTGGTCCTTACCTTTTCACGGGGCCGTTATTGTTTGAGGTTTCCAGCAGCTTTTCCCTATTATAGTTTTGCCT
Source organism: Macaca thibetana thibetana (assembly GCF_024542745.1). NCBI lineage: Eukaryota > Metazoa > Chordata > Mammalia > Primates > Cercopithecidae > Macaca > Macaca thibetana. The sequence goes on along the minus strand of NC_065587.1, from coordinate 38,649,621 downwards.
GGTCCCAGGATTAAGAGGTTCAGAAAGGGAAGTGTATATCCTGTCCTTAGAAAGTGGTGGCTATCAGATAAAAGGTAGGACCGGCCCAGGAATAAAGCACAGAAAGCATTGCATGGTGCGCCGTCTGCAGGCCAAATCTCACGCTGAGAGAGGGTCCCTGTAGCCCTGGTTCGAAACAAAGCAAGGCAGAATGCTGCCGCCCTGCTGGGCCCTGCACAGTCGTGTGCCCCGGTGTGCAGCTGCTTCTCACGGCGCTACCTTTCATCTCAAGAGGGAGCTGTGGTCAGTGGCCCTGCTGCTACCCATGAGAAATCTAGGCTCAAGGAGGCGGCCACACCTGCCCCAGATCGCTTGATTCCTAAGTCAGTGGATCAGGATTCCCACCCTGCAAGCTTCCTAACCACTGCTTCTCTATGCTCACTGCCACTGAGCAGACCCCCTTCGCTGTAGAAGGCAGTGCACGCACCAGCTACAGAAATGAGGATGTGTGAACTCATTGACGCTGTGACTTAAAGATTACAGTTTTGCATTTGAGAAATATGTGTTTTAATGAGTCTTCAGATGAGGGAGCATGAGGCTTTGCAGAATTATAATGTTATGATAACATGTTCTGTCCAGTCCTTGGTATATGATATCTCATCTAACCTTCACAAAAGCCCTTCCAGCGAGGTAAGATTCTTCCCATTTTATGGATCAGTAACTGAAGATCAGTGAGTTCTGGAGATTGGCCTAAGGGTATGAGATTTGCTCTATTTCCCCTCTTTGTGCAGTCCTAGGCATTTAGCTCATTCCTATCTCCAAATTAATGTTAAAGAAGATGGTTTTAGAGCACTGCTGTCACTTGCAGACAGGATCAGACCCAGATGTTCAGGGCCACAGCCATAAAACCAGCAGTGACCAGGCACACAGATATGTGCAGTAAACAGGCCCTCAGTGCGTCGGGAAGTGCTTGGTTGCAGTTGCTCCTGTATAAGGCTCAACTGAAGTGGGTCTAAACTCCGGACACCGGGGGTTTGCAAAACCAGCCCTGGGATTAGAAGAGCCCGCGGCTTCTGCGATGCCAGTGGGAGCTTTCAGTTCGGAGCATGCAGTGAGCAGTCCCAGAGCAGAGCTCTCACTTGGATTTCAGACTCCGCCAGCGCTGGGGAAGCCGTGCAGAGAGGGAGCGGAGAGCAGAGTCCGGCCGGTCCTGGAAGCCCTGAGCACATTCCATCTGAGCTGGGTTTATGCACGGATCCATCGTTGTCTACACTCACATTGTGACACGGGGCACCGGGAGCCTTAGTGAGGCCGGTTGCAGATGGAGAGAAAGTGCCATGACCTTGCAGCTGGCCAGCCGGGGCGGGGCTCCCTGACAGCCTCTCTTGAGCAGATGCCGTGAGAGCTGGTCCTGAGGCTGCCGTGGCCTTTCTGCCCATATCGGGGTCCTGGGTGTCTGCAGAGATCTTGTATTCTAAGCTTAGAGAGAGCAAGGTGCTTGCTATAACTTGAAACAGTCTGAAGATGTGGTGCTTTCCAAGGTTCACGTGGGTTCCCCTTTTCTGCCAAGCCCCCTTGCGGTGAAGGCCCTTTGCACCCCTTTGCCTCCAGGGGTGACCTTCCTGTGCGCAGGGCCACTTCCACTCCGGGACTGCATGGCAACTGGGTTGGTAGAGGCTTCCAAGACCTGTGGCTTCTTTGTTTTGGAAGTAGTGATTTTTCTTTTTTTTTTTTTGAGACGGAGTCTCGCTCTGTCACCCAGGCTGGAGTGCAGTGGCCGGATCTCAGCTCACTGCAAGCTCCGCCTCCTGGATTCACGCTATTCTCCTGCCTCAGCCTCCCGAGTAGCTGGGACTACAGGCGCCTGCCACCTCGCCCGGCTAAGTTTTTGTATTTTTAGTAGAGACGGGGTTTCACTGTGTTAGCCAGGATGGTCTCGATCTCCTGACCTCGTGATCCGCCCGTCTCGGCCTCCCAAAGTGCTGGGATTACAGGCTTGAGCCACCGCGCCCGGCCGGAAGTAGTGATTTTTCTAATTCTACCCTGCAGTGTTAAAAATAAGCACAATGGAATTCATAATCAAGTTCAAAGGAAGAGTATTTCATGTGTATGTACCTGTATTGTGTGCTCCATTATACTAATTTAAAAATGTGGAAATTTTGTGACTTCTCTTATGTTGCAAATGGAGGTGGATTAAAATTAAGGAAAGGGCTTTTTCCTCCTTCCCTCCTTCCCTGCCTCCTTCCTCTTTCCCTCCCTCTCTCCCTCCCCTCCCCTCTCCCCTCCTCTCGCCTCCCTTCCCCTCCCACTCCCTCCCTCCCTCCCTTTCCTTCCTTCCTTCCTTCCTTCCTTCCTTCCTTCCTTCCTTCCTTCCTTCCTTCCTTCCTTCCTTCTTCTTTCCCTTCCTTCCTTCCTTCCTCCTTCTTTCCACCCTCTCTCCCTTGCTCTCTCCCTCCCTCCCTTCCTCCTTTCCTTCCTTTCTTTTTTCTTTGAAAGCTGGGTTAAGTAGATGCCAGGACTAATCATGAACTGAGAGAGAGAGAGCAAGCAAGCATTCATCTTTTCAAAAAGTGTGCCTATTATTCTGACTTTTTGAAGAAGCAATTTTTCCTCCAAGTGAATTCCACTATAAAAAATACCATAAGCCGAATGAAGCTTCTTTCCGTCAAGGGCGATAAAGTTCTCCCGAGTGTGTTCTTGTAAAACCTCATGGCATTTGCCGGCTCCTTCAGTCCCCAGAGTGGGACTGTGGTGTCTTGCAAGCTGGGCTGGCAAAATCCTTTGTTTTTCGTCAAAAGGTTCAGAATTTTGGTGCCTTTTTGCCCGGGCTCTGAGCTGCCCTCTCCTGGTGGCCTCCGGTATTGTCTCTGGCTGGTGTCTGCTTTTGGTTCTTAAACAAAAGAGAACAAAACAAACCAAAAATCCCTACTTAATTATCTTTGACCCAGTATGTGCTCCCCGAGGCCATTTTCCTGGCAACCCCCACGTCAGGGGCCGAGAAGGAGGGGAGGAGCTGCTGTTTGGGGGAACTCACCATGTGCTAATGCGTCTTCTCATTTAAGGCTTTCCTGAGACCTGCAGCTTAATGTAGTGAGAAGGCGGGTCCCAGATCACTTGGTATGGGCGGGGGACTTTGTCTATATGTTTTTATCTCCCACACTGCCTTTTCCAGGAGGAATTTACTTAGATTACAAATTGTATTATTTTCTTATTGCAGTACAAATCCCCACAAATGTAGCAGCTTAAACAACACAAAGTTATTATCTTGTGGTTCTGAAGGTCAGAAGTCCAGTTCCAGCCCCTGTGCTGAAATCAAGGTGTCTGCAGGGCGGGTTCCTTCTGGAGGCTCCAGGGGGGATCCGTGTCCTTGTGCCTCCCAGCTCCTTGGAGCTTCTGCACTCCTTGGCTCCTGGCCGCTTCCTCCGTTTTCAGAGCCAGCCGCGAAGCATCTCTGTGCCGTCCTCCAGGGTTATTGAGGGTCACTGGTCACGTCCACGTCTCTCTACATCCTTCTCTTCCATTGTAAGAATCCCTGTGATTACCTTGGGCCTCCCTGAGTAACCCAGGATAATCTCCCATCACAAGATTCTTAATTCAGTCACCTCTGCCAAGTCCCCACTGTAAGATCCCAGGCTCACAGCCTCCGGGATTAGGATGGGTAGCTCTCTGGGGAGCCGTGATTCTGCTGACCACATGCATGTCTGACGACAGAGCGAGCCTGGCAGGTGTGTGTGGGAGTTTCCCACTGACCTCCGCACACTGAGGACTTGCTGTGCATCCCACACTGTGCGGTGACCTTCATTCAATCCTGCAGACCCCAGGGGTTCCTTCATTCAGTCCTACACCTAGCTCAGTGGTTCCTTCATTCAGTCTTACACAGACCTCAATGGTTCCTTCATTCAATCTTACACGGACCTGAGTGGTTCCTTCATTCAGTCCTACGTGAACCTCACAATCTTACACATACCTCGGTGGCTCCTTCATTCAGTTCTACACATACCCCAGTGGTTCCTTCATTCAGTCCTACATGAACCCCAGTGGCTCCTTCAGTCCTGCACGAACCTCAGTGGCTCCTTCATTCAATCTTACACAGACCCCAGTGGTTCCTTCATTCAGTCTCACACATACCTCAGTGTTTCCTTCATTCAGTCCTACACAGACCTCGCAATCTTACACATACCTCAGTGGCTCCTTCGTTCGATCTTACACAGACCTCACAATCTTACACAGACCTCAGTGGTTCAGGGTGGCATCTCCACTTCACTGTTGAGGAAACTGAGGCATGGAGCCACTGAGTGACCTGGCATGCGCTGTGGGTCAGGGGGTTCAATCTGAAGGAACGCTCCAGTACTTAGCCACAGCCCACTGGCTCTCACCCTGTCCTGCCTGGCTCCAGGAGCTCCTGCCACCTGCCTTACCCAGTGGCTGTAGTTAGGACTCAGAGGGGCAGTGTCCCTTGTGGGTCCTGAAGTGGGGATCTGCTGCTTTGGGACTCCGCAGGGTGAACTGCCTGGGAAGCCCACAGCAGCTTCCAATCTGGACCCTTCTCACTCTTCCTCGTTTGGATTCACCGTGTTTTCTTGCTGACAGTATGTGGGGATTTAGGGAGGATTAAGGTAAGCCTTCCACGACAGATGAATATCCACAGGGCCTCAGAGTGCCGCTCACGCCTTGCTAATAGGAAGCTGATCCTTGAGGGTCTGGGTGCTTCCCAGCCCAGGAAAGATACCCCTGGTACAGCCCCAGGTGTTGAGTGGTGTGCTTGCTCCTGGAATGGGTGCATTTTCCGTTTGGAGTACGATTTAATGAATTTCCATTCCCAGGGTGTGGGTATTGGACCCTGTGTCTCTCCCCAAAGGAGCGCCTGGCTCTCTTTGTCTCTGGAGAAGGCAGAGGAGAAAGGCTTGCCTTCCAGGTGTCTTTTCAGCAGTGTGCCCTTGGGTTTGTGTGTCTGTATTGGAGAAATGTTGAAATTTTCAGCTTTGCATTTGTTCTGGCCACCCAAATGTGAGTTGAGATGCCATCTATATTGATGTGCCTAGAAAAGCAAGAAGGAAAGTTGGTGTCTGAGTTTGCTACGTATGAAGTCCTAGACTTCCACTTCCAGGAAGGTCCAAGGAGAAACGCAGGCTGCAGCCCCTGATGGGGTGCAGAGAGATGCTGGTGGGGAGTCCGGAGAGGGATGAATTGGATGAGGACCCTTCCTTCTCTGGACCTCAGTTTCCCTGGGCAAAGCAGAGGGGTAAGATGACCAACTGTGGTCCAGGAACTGCCTGCCTGGGGGGTACTTGCTAAACTCGCCAGCCTGCTGGGTCCTGTCCCAGACCTACTGGAGGGTGCCAACAGTGACCCACAAAGGATCCCTCCACGCAGAGCCTCCAAATGTAACATTATTTGGAGAAAGGGTCTTTGCAGATGTAATCAACTTCAGAATCTCTAGATGAGATCATCCTGGATTACCTGAGTGGGTCCTAAATCCAAGGACAACTGTCTTGGGTCCTAAATCCAAGGACAACTGTCTTGGGTCCTAAATCCAAGGACAACTGTCTTTTCAAGAGACAGAGAAGACACAGACATGGAGGGGGAGGCCCTGTGAAGTCACAGGCAGAGATTGGAGCAATGCAACCACAAGTCCAGGAAGGCCTGGAGACGCTGGAACGTGGGAAGGTCAAGGAAGGACACTGCCCTAGAATCTGCAGAGAGAGGGCAGCCCTGTTGACACTGGGATTTCAGACTTCCAGCCTCCAGAAGTGCAAAATAATACATTTCTGTTACCTGAAGCCACCAAGTTTATGGTCATTTATTACAGCAGTCACAGGGAACGAATCCACCCACTGAGCTGGGAATTCTGGGGCTGTGACCTGGGACTCTGCTGTTTCTCTCCATCTCCCAGGGAATCTGATCTTTGGGAAAGCATCAGAGCTTCAGGCTTAGAGGATGTTTAGCTTCGGATTCCCCAGGGGCTGCATCCCTGGAGAGAAACCGTGTTATCTGGGAAGGTATCTGCCAAATGTAACCAGCATCTCAAAGTGCAGCTCAGGTGGGCGGCTTAAAACAATGCTGGGTGTTTCAATCCTACCGGAAAGGCAAATGAGGCACTTCAGTGTAGTAATGGGGTATTTTATATTGCAAAGCGTGACATAGAACAATTTCACTGGAATTAAAATGTATATGGAACATTTGTTCTCCGCCCATTATCTTCCTCTGTCAAATGGAATCTTAACAAGGATTATAGCTCAGATAATATCACATAGATATATTGTAAATATTTTGTTAATCTAAAGGTCTGCATTTGGGAATGGATCGTTCAACAGAGATGGAGAGGGGAGGCACGCTCCCTCTGCTGATGAGAGGTGGAGGGACACAGAGAGGAGCTGGGCACTCTCCAGTGTTTACGGAACGCGCCTCTTCTCTCCCCAAAACCGCTTGACTGTGGAAATGCAAAAAGATATTCTTTCTGGCTGCAGGAATCTCCTGTCCCGTGTTTCCAGCCGCTGTGTGTTTGCAGCCTGGCTGAGGGTTCGCACACGGCTCAGGAAAGCAGCCGCTGAGCCTGGCTTCTGGGCTGATCGTGTCACTCTCGCAGCCTGTGTTGCAGCAGGCTTCTTGCAGGCGTGGGTCTGGGCCTGCAGTTGACAGGTTAATGCTCTTTGTACCCCCAAGGGTCTTCTTCCGACATGTGTGGCTGTGGGACACACAGCCTGCCCTCCCGTCTCTCTTTCTGGGTTGGGCAGCCGGAGAGCCAGTGCCTGGGATGGGAGTGGGCCTGGCCAGCCCAGCGGGTGGCATGTAGCTGGATGCCAGAGCTCTTGGGTCCATCCACGTCTCCTGCGCGGATCCCGAGGAGGGGCTCCAGGCCAAGGAGGGGAGAAGGCACCTCTGGCTGCACTTGACCTTGTCCTGCTTATGTCTCGGAGCGTCTCAGCCAGAACCAGGAGGCAAAGCCAGGCAGTGGGAGCCGAGCGGGGCCTGCGCACAGGGAGGCCCAGGCCAACAGGTCAGTGGCTGAATTGCTTTTTCCCGATGCTGGGGTTGGCTTGCATCAGTGAGAACTTAAAAGAGGAATGTACCTTTTCTCCTGTCTTCTTGTTTTCTTCAGTGGGTGCTATGGTTTGAGTATTTGTCCCTGCCAAATCTCGTGTTGAAATGTGATCCCAGCCATTGGAGGTGGGCCTGGTGGGCATTCCCGAGTGGTTTGGTGCTGTCCTTGTGGTAATGAGCGAGTTCCCACTCTGTTCGTTCCTGGGAGAGCTCATCCTTATAGAAAGAGCCTGGCACCTCCCTCTCATTGCTCTTGCTTCCATTCTCGCCATGTGATCTCCACACGTGGGCTCTCCTTTGCCTTCTGCCATGAGCGGAAGTCTCCTGAGGCGTCCTCTGAAGCAGATGCGTGCCATGCTTCTGGTACAGCCTGTAGAACCATGAGCCAAATAAACCTCTCTTCTGTATCACTTACTCAGCCTCAAGTATTCCTTTATAGCCACACCAATGGACTAAGACAATGGGATATTACCAAGGCTCTGGGTGATTTGTTGGTGGGGACAGCCACTGGCGTTTGGCTCCTGAATCCTGTAAATGTGATGAGCTGTGTTGTGCACACACCTTGGGTGAGTGTCAGAATCCCATGGAAAGCCCTGCAGTGGTCCTGGGGCTCAGCCCCACTTGAGGGGTTAATGGCACCACTGTCTGTTGGTCTGGTCCACTGATGGAGCCCTCCCCGTGCTGCGTGCTGCACCGTGCCAGCTGGGTTCATCTGCACGACCACTCTAGACAGGAGGCATGTTACGAACCCTCCTTTCACAGAGCTGGGGTGCTGACATAGGACAGTTTGGCACTGCCACTCCCTTAGTGGCCCTGGAGGAGCCAGGATTGAGGGGGGTCAGCCTTCAGAGTCCTGTCCTCTGTATCACCTTGGAACCAGCCCCCTATGGAGACCTAGTACACCCTGTTGCCTGGAGAGTCCACGTTTCTAGTCCTCAGCCATCAGCTCTGTGACACTGGACCATTTTGTGACCTGTGTGACCTTTCCCACCTCATAGGAGGGAGATGCCAGGTCCATCTCATGAGGGCCTTGAAGACCCAGCAGGGTGATCCGTGGTCCATGTGTATTGAGGCACCAGGCTCTGGAAACACCAAGGCTTGCTGGCTTGCTCTTATTTATTAGTTATAATTAGTTATTAATTAATTATAATTAGTTATTAATGTAAACACATCAGGCCCTGCTCCGCCAAGCAGACCCCAGCCCTGTCAGAGCTGCCCTCCTGCTCTTGTCCTCCTCTTCGAGTCCCTGTGAAGTGACCTGTCTGGCCACTGGTACCTGGGAAAGGTGAGTTGCTCTCCCAACCCCAGGCTCCAGAGGCTCCCGGCGAGGAGACGCTCAGACAGCAACTCCGTGTCCCCAGCCCGTGGCTGGACCTCCAGAGCCGCTGGTTCTCATTCCCACATGGCCCCGGCTGTTGACAATGACCTCAAGCTCCTCAGACCAACCTCCTCCAGAATCTGGCCCCCAGATGTGGAGAGGGCCGGCTGACCTTTGCAGCAGTCATTTTTCCATCAGAAGGTGGCTGGATTTGATGGGTTTTATGGTTTTGTTGAGAGACTTTCTCCCCCAATGGCCTTTACATTTCTTACGCGTGGCCCGAGATCTTTTGGCAAAAGGCATGTTTAAAAATTGAATAAATAAATTATGGAGAATGGCTTATTTAAAGCTCCATAGGCTGATGGAGGAGAGAGGCGGTAATGAACATAAGTTACCTGCTATCGTTATTTATTAATCGGGTATTGGTATGATTGCATTACGTCGTATCCTGTTTAATGCTTGGGCAGCGATGAACTGATGGGGGTTAGAAGTAAGTTGTTCTGAGGATAGGCCTGCTGCAGCCTGTAGCTTCTTCCCAGGTTATCTTATTCTTTTCCATCTTCCGTCAGATACGAAGAAGGGATTATATAACTTGTTTTATCTGGTTCTTATATTTTAAGATAAAAATGGAATACCAGTGCCAGGCTGAAGGTTATAAAATTGTGATCAAGAGTCCGTAAAATTAGAGAACTTAGGTTTTCTTGGGAAGAGAGAGGATTCGCAACGACTTTTTCGTTAAAGGCGCTGGACACTTAAGGATTGACCCGCACAGACGTGTAAGACGGTCTTCCATGTGGAGCAAAAAAACAGAGTTATGTGCTTGAAAGGTTAATGGCTGGTAAACGTCAATTTTCTTCAATCCTGGCTAATAAAAATAGCTTATAAGACATAAAATGTCATGCTGCCCAAATTACAGGGGCCTTTGAAATCCATGTTGAAGTCTCGTATCCATCATAAACAGTGGTGGGGTGGGGGGAGTGTGAGCCTCAAGTGTTTTTTCATCATGGTCGAGTGATGGCACCTTTGCGGGGAGGTCGAGGCAGCTCGAGTGGTGAGGGTGTCTTCCTCTGGGGTGTTTTTGGGTTAAACATTTACCATCCTCTGGATTCATAGTCTGGGAAACTTTTTGCAGTACATCTTTATTGCATTCGATCTATAGCCGCCTTGACACTCTTGGACCCTACGGGGCAATGTTAAATGCTATAAGCACAATATTCTCTCAAAATCTCATTCCTGGCCGGGCGCGGTGGCTCAAGCCTGTAATCCCAGCACTTTGGGAGGCCGAGACGGGCGGATCACGAGGTCAGGAGATCGAGACCATCCTGGCTAACACGGTGAAACCCCGTCTCTACTAAAAATACAAAAAACTAGCCGGGCGAGGTGGCGGCGCCTGTAGTCCCAGCTACTCAGGAGGCTGAGGCAGGAGAATGGCGTAAACCCGGGAGGCGGAGCTTGCAGTGAGCTGAGATCCGGCCACTGCACTCCAGCCCGGGCTACAGAGCAAGACTCCGTCTCAAAAAAAAAAAAAAAAAAAAAAAAAAAAATCTCATTCCTAATATGATGGCAGTGACAGACTTTGGGTAGAATCCCTGAAATTAGAATGGGGCCGTCTTCACTTTTTGGGTTGGAATTTCAGCACATCAAGATTCTGGAACTCTCCAGGGTTTTAAAGGGATGGACTGGGGGCTGGGAGAATAAGAGCTTCTTCGTACCGGCATCTCTAGCCCCATGGCCTCATCTCATCTGCTTTACTTGGGATGCAAGTTTGAGGGGACAGCACAGAGGCTCTGCGATGAGAGCAAATGTGGAGAGCCTGGCTTCCGAAATAATTGCCCATCGTGAGTTAATTTCCCAGTGCCCTTTGGGGCTGGCATCCTCTGCTGTATTAAATCCAGCCCATTGACAATGGCACTCCTTCTTCCTAAGTGATAGAAGACAGCCCTCAGCATCCAGCTCTGCTGAGTCAGCACAACAGAAGCCAGCGGGCTGTCTTTGTCATTCTCTGTGAGCAGAGGATTAAATTGCCCGGTGGGCTGGCATGGAGCCATGGGCCGTGGTTTTGCATCCTACAATGTGAGGCCCCGGCCTGGGGGTTCTCAAGTCTGCACTCACGTCCCAAACATCTCCCACGCTGTCCCCCGGCCTCTTCTTACAACGGTGCGTGAAGCCACGTGAACTGAACAACAGAATTTGATTTTTCCACCCCACCAACCTGGAGGTTGTACCTTACCGTGGGCAAGTGAGAAAAGGTGCCCCTCACGAGATGGTTCTGTCACGATGCCATGGTCCTGGTTTTGCCTTTTTGCAATGGGAAGATGAAAACGAGGTGTCACTGAGCTCTCCCCTCAATGTGCCAAGGTACTGTTTTCGGGGGTAGGCTGCGACTCGGGGCTGACCCACGTGGGTTTGCACGTGCTATGTTTAAACAAGGCAGCTCACTGATTGGGGGTAGGGTGGGCAGAGAGCCGTGTGCATGGAGGACAGCCAGAGAGAGCAGGGGACCGGGAGGCAAGGCACTGCTCTTGTACTTGGTGGCTTCCTTCTTTCACTTGAAATTGTGTCATTAGTGGCTTTTCCTCCCTTTACAAAAGAAGCCCCAAGAAGAGTTGTTTCATGCCAGGCCTCTTCCTCCTCCTCCTCCTCCCCCCCACTTCTCCTCCTCCTCCTACCCCCTTCCTCCTCCCCCCCTCCTCCCCCTCCTCCTTCTTCTCCTCCTCCTCGCAGCCCTGAGGCTGCAGCCTGCTGGCACTCAGGATTGTCAGAGACATGCCCCACTGTTGGGTTCTAAAAGGAGGATTCTGGAAGGATATCACTCTCCGACGTGCACATAAAAAGTCCCCCAGTGGCTTTCTAAGGTTGTGGCTTCGAGGAGGCACTAATTAATCACTTCCTCCAGCCCCAGTGGAGCGGAGGGGCTGCTCCTGAGACAGGGAGGTTACAGCCGCCCCCTGTCTATCTGCTCCTGTCTGCCGGGCAGAAAATTACATTATTTCCTCATTTTGAAAGGTGCTTGTTTTATCAGAAAGGCATCCCTTCGATGCAGTTATCTAGGGATTGTCTTATTGCACTTCTCCCTTATCAGTTTGGAAATAATATTATTTCCTTCTGGCTTAAATGCCATATGGGTCAAAACTTTTGTTGTTGGAAAATGGCACCGTCAGTGAGTGCACTGTTTGTTGCAGAAGCCCCTGGTCACCCTCAGAGGTGACAAATGCCCAGTTTGGGGGACACCATGGGCAGTTTGAGGGAGTACTGTGCACAGTTTGGGGAGTACCATGGGCAGTTTGGGGGAGTACCATGCGCAGCTTGGGGGAGTACCGTGTGCTGCTTGGGGGAGTACCATGCACAGTTTGGGGAGTACCATGTGCAGTTTGGGGGAGTACCATGCACATTTTGGGCGAGTTTCATGCACAGTTTGGGGGAATACCGTGTGCAGTTTGGGGGAGTACCATGCGCATTTTGGGCGAGTTTCATGCACAGTTTGGGGGAGTACCCTGTGCAGTTTGGGGGAGTACCATGCGCATTTTGGGCGAGTTTCATGCACAGTTTGGGGGAGTACCGTGTGCAGTTGGGGGGAGTACCATGCGCATTTTGGGTGAATTTCATGCGCAGTTTGGGGGAGTACTGTAGGCAGTTTGGGGGAGTACCATGCACAGTTTGGAGGAGTACTGTATGCAGTTTGGGACACCTGACTGTGCTTTTCTGAAGGATCCTGGATTCTGAGCATCACTGGGGGTGGAAGCAAACACTTATCTGTTGATTTCCTAACACATTGCACTGTTAATCTCAACTTGCCTTCTCCCAATGGAACTGCTCTTGGTGAGACTGTAGCCTCTCTCTAGGAAGTTATTTGATTTTTGATGTAAGGAAAAGGATTAATGTGGCTGGATTTTGATAAGGCTGGCTGCCTGGCATGTCAGCGACACTCTCATCCCGCCAGTATCACTGACAGTGGGTTCGTTACGCAGGAGCACTGCAGAGCAGTGATACGGGATGTGCAGAGATAATTGTAGTTTTGCTATTTAAAAAATAAGTCTAGTACTTTACACTGTTTAAGTGATAACCTATTTAGAAAAACTCACAGTGCCTGTCTTTTGGCACAGAAAAACCTCTTCTAGCAGCTTGACTTGGATTTTGTTAATCTATTTTTATTTTCCTGAGTATAAATTGAAGTCTCTCTTAAGCTAGAACTTAAGACCAGAAGTGCACATTTGCACTTTCGAACTCAACGTATTTCCAGGGGTTTTGTAGCAATGTTGTGCTTATGCCTTTGCTTTTCAATGATCTCAAGTTTGAGATTAGATGCACTTGGTTAGACTCAGTGTAAGTGGCTTGCTCTGTGGCGGGCGTTTTGATCAAGGTGCTAATCTTGGTGTTTACCTGGGGTTGCGAGAAGAGAGGATTAGGAGGCTGCACTTGAGCAGTGGATAAATCCCATGCTATGTCCCTGCTGTCTTTCTGTCCCCACCAGGAGAATGACAGGGCTGTGCCTGGCAACCCTATGCCCTGCTTGGGATGATGTTCTGTGACTCTCTCCCTGGCTTTGCTGCTTCTCTTGTGGCCAAGTCAGCTGTTTCGATGGGATGGACATCCATGGAGGCCAAGGATGGTGGTCCTGGGCAGTGCAGATTCCATCACTGTGACTCTGAGAAGTCCACAGGGTCAGGGACTGTTGGGCGGAGGGAGGCATGGGAGCCAGCAAGATGCTGCGCTTTTCATGAATGGATCACATTGTTCATTTTGCTGTTGTTTTTGGGGTTTTACCTCATAGACACCTGTGGGTTCCTGGATATCAAAGTAGTTGTAGTCATCTTTGTCCCGTTAAGCAGGGGATCCTAGAGACTCTCAGGTTCCCTAAAACCTTTGAAGGCTTCTACTCTATGCAGATTAAAGTCCAAACGCACCATTCCAGGCCCTCCATGCAATGGCCCCCAGGCCTCTTTCCCTTTTTCCCTATGCCATGGCCACCCCCTTCTGGGCACCAGCACTGGTCTGCCTGCTGAGGTTGCTAGAACTTGCTAGCGCTTCTCTCACCCGTTCCTTTGTTTTGGCTGCTCCCCTCTGACTGGCTTGCCCTTTCCCCTGTGGGAATCTTACGGGGCTTCCTAATTCAAGAGTCACTCCTCCATTAAGCCCTCTTTTGCTGTCCTCTTCCTTTCCCTTTACCTGAGCTAAGTAAGATGAATTATTTCCACCTCTTTTGTCTCAGTTGTATTACAGTGTGTACTGATATAATGTTTTCATACTCTCTTCCATGTCTTCCTAAATTGTGGCCTTGTTGTGACTTTGCGTGTGCGTGTGTGTGCATGTGCTGGATAGCAGCTAGAGAAGTGTGAGGGGTGTATATGATGGAACTGGGGAGAGAGACAAGTATCCCAGTGCGCTCACATAAAGCCTCCTTCCCAGGATGGAATATTCATCACGAAAAGGAGAGGCGCCTTCTCCCACCTCATGGAGGGGGTGGCAGCGGTGGAAGGCTGGAACTGACAAGCAAGGAAATATGAAAGCATTATAATTGGAAAAGGATGGGCATAAAATGAAAAAGCCAAAGTATTTTTTATTTTGCACCTGTGTATTAGGGCTTGCTCAGTTTATTTATTAAGCTGTTATCAAAGTAAAGTAAGACAAGTGAGTCTTAGTCTAATGAAATTGCCCCTCTGTGGGCCATGTTGGCATCAGGTATCCAGAGCATAATTGGATAACAATGACAATTACTGTGTCGGGAGTTTCAGCACCAGACGGCCTCCCCTTTCCTGTGCTTTCTGCACAGTGCAGCTCATGAGCATCCTGATGGAGCAGGGGAGGACCGACTTTTCCAGCTCCGGTTCCGACTTGGAAATGTAGCGTGGGTGCCGATCAGGCCTAATGGGCCCTCACATCTCAGCCCCTGGCGTTGATCTCAGATTTAGAGCTTGCTTTTTGGCCTGGGTGAAAAGCACGTCTGTTGCCATTTGATAAACTTTCACTCGGTGGTAGTTTGCCTGCTCCAGGCATCTGTGAGCCAGGTAATTGTCTGTCTTGGGGTCAGGGGGCCAAGGAGCCCCACCTGTGACTCCTGCTTCATTTTTCAAAGTGTGGACTCATTGCATCCCCCTCCTCCCTCGCACCGCCAGCCATCCTTCCCTGAGTAACTCCGTTGCCTGTATCATTTTACTGCTGAGAATTGGGTACCTCTGTAAAAATTATATTGACCTGCGGGAACTGAGATCTACAAGTGCCCATGTGCTTAAATGTGCAAGAATCAAACTGCTTGGCTGATAACCTTTTATTGATTCATCTCCTTTCACTGCTTTGCTGAGCCCGAGGCCTCCTCAGATGAGGCAGGGATGTGCTGGTGTTGTGGCCAGGCGTGGAAGTTCTCACTCTAAACGTTGCAATGATGTGTTTGTAGGCTGAGGACATGGACCTTTATCACGGCCCGCGGTGGCCTCAGGCTGTGGTCCATCTGGCTGGGTGGGGCAGCTGCCCCTTCAGCTCTGGGAGGCAGAGGCCCACTTGTGCCTTGTCTCAGCCCTTGGGAAGTGGCTCAGCTTCCCTTTAGAGTCTCCCTGAAGTGTTTAGAATAATTGTTCTGAGAATGTTCAAAATGCAAGGGGAATAGAGGCCATTTAGCAGGGACTTTGGGAGAGCAGGGGAGTGGTCCATGCAGGATCTTTTCTCCCCTTGCGAACAAGGAGCTGAGACTTTGCTGGCTCCTGCTCCCCAGTCTGTGGGAGCCCAGTGGATAGAGGAAGGGCAGCCTCCCCAGCAGTCAGGCCTGCCTGGGCTGGCCGTGCCACTTACCTGGGAGGAGTTGACTTGACGGACTCCTCTTCGTAGGTGGCGGCTGGATTTGGATTCCAATGGCAAAGACTCTTACTGGGGAGATTCGTGATTGACTTCTGGAGGCTTTGCCATAGCAGGGTTCAGTATGAGCAGCTGAAAGTGGATGCATCGGCCAGGGGAGCTGGGACCAGTGCGCTGAGAGTAGAGGAGCTTCGTGGCTCCCTTCTCTCTTATTCTAAGATCCTCCCCACAGGCCTCTGTTTTGAGGAATGAGAAGCCAAGTGGTCATGACTGACGTTCCTGCCCCACTGAAGTCTCTGCCATAGCCTTTTATTAAGCATGTTATTAAATGAGCATCTGGGAACATTCTACATGGTGGGCAGAGCCAGGCCTCAAAGGGACGTGGCAAGGCACTCGTGCTGTCTACCTGGCCATAACCCCGCCCCACTGGGGCTTCCTGGACTCCTTCCCACCCACTTGGCTGGAACTCCTTGGCCCTCCTTCCCTTTCCTTGGTCAGCACCTACTGAGCCTCCTCCCAGACAGCAAGGATACCCCTGGCCTTTTCCCAGAGGGGCGTGGCAGCCCCTGCCTCTCCAGAGCTCTGCTTTAGAGAACTGGCCCCAGGTTCGTGTTACCCTCTTTCTCCAGCATGAGGCTCAGCTCCTAGAGGTGGGGGTGGGGCCTTCCATTTCCCACAGTCACCCACGGGCGCCCGCTTCCTGAGTGGGAGAAGGCTTCTGCATCCTCTGTCTGGAGCAGGTCACCCTCAGTGTCCCCAAGGATGGGCCTCGACAGCAGAGAGCAGTGAAGCCGGGACTGGGGGTCTCCACCAAAGCGCGGAGGACATTGTTTCCCGGGAATGTAGACACGGCCTGTCCTTCCAGTTTCTGAGAAGCGGGGACAATCTGGACCTCAGTGTGCAAGTTCCTCATTTTGTGGCGTTCTGTGCACCAAGCACAGCACGTCTGCAGGCTGAGCTGCGGGCAGCCAGGTGCTGCCTGCGGCTGGGACTGTTGTGAGTGACAGTGTGATTGCATGGACACCAGGATTCCCGTGAGCCTGGCCTGCTTGAAGATACGGATACTTGGAGGGAAAGGGGAAATCTTCACCAGGGCCTGTTGGTTGCAAGGAGATGGCCTCCTCAAGGCGGTGGAGACCCAGCCCAGTGTTAGCTGACGCCATCCGTGGAGTTGTCTGCAGCTGTGTGGGCGGGGCGGGCGGGGAAGGCTGGGAAGTACGGGGCCTCCCAGGTGGGACTGGGAACTCACCCACCTTGGGCTGTGAGTCTGCACCTGCCGGCCTAGACTGAGTCCGCCAGGCTGGGTGGGGTGACCCTGGGCTGTGTGTGGGATAGGCTCTCTGAGCAGGGCGGGAGGGTGAGAATTCAGGGCCAGGGTACACATAGGGTGATGGTGCAGGGAGTTGTATGGGAATGATGGCATATTTTCACCTGAGATGCCCAGGAAGGTGGAAAGAGAGGATGTGAACTGCCTTTTGTTCAAACATAGGCTGTTAGAGCCCGAAGCCACCCAGGCAGCCACTCCCTCTCGGGTGCCTCCCAGGTGGGGCGTCTGACACGTGTGAGGACGCCAGTTGTGGGCCGTGGTACACGCAGCCCCTGCAGTGGAAAACGGTGCCCTGGTAAGTTCTCTTCCAACATGGCGGTGGGAGCCGATGTCCCCACTCTCACGAATCTTCCCTTTTCACATGGAAGGCAGGTTCCAGCTAGAAAGCCAGGGTTTCACGGCGTTATCCAGACTTCACTGTGTTTATTTATAAGCACAACGCTAGGGTAGTGATAGAAAGTTCCCTAGCAGATGCACAGACTTATGTGAAATAATGGAGCCAATTACAATAAAAGCAGAGGCCCTGAAATCTAGTGACGGGGATGTGGGGGCATCTCAGTTCCAGCACCCCTGGGCTAACGTGGGTTTGCGGAATCCCTGTGTGTGAAGCGCCGGCCGCGCTGGCCTCCCTGGTGTGGGGTTTCGGTGCTCTTGAGTCCCTAATGGCTCTCACCTTGCTACCCTCCCGGTTTCCCCGAGTGAAGGAGAGTAGGTGGCAGGGTCCAGGAATAGCTCACCCCACTGCCCGCTGCCCACTGCCTGCTGCCCGCTGCCGCTGCCCACTGCCGGCTGCCCGCTGCCCGCTGCCCGCTGCTGGCTGCCCACTGCCCGCTGCCCACTGCCCGCTGCCTGCTGCCCACTGCCCACTGCCCGCTGCCTGCTGCCCGCTGCCCGCTGCCCACTGCTGGCTGCCCACTGCCCGCTGCCCACTGCCCGCTGCCGGCTGCCCACTGCCCGCTGCCCACTGCCCACTGCCCGCTGCCCGCTGCCTGCTGCCCGCTGCCCGCTGCCCACTGCTGGCTGCCCACTGCCCACTGCCCACTGCCCGCTGCCCGCTGCCTGCTGCGTTCCTCTTTAGAGTGGCTTTGCTTTTTCTTTATGTCTCCACTGCTGGCTTTCCTTTTTCCAGGGTGACTAAATGTTTCCCATTTAAGTTGTGAGTTATTAAAGGAAACTAGGAGGGACATAATGGTAGAAAAGGCCTGCAGATGGGGCCTAATGCCTGGCTGGGGTCAGAGCTGCGTCCCTTCCAGCCCGGCCTCCTGGCAGCCATACACGGCCCAAGGGAGAAGTCAGGCGGTCACGTGCACTTGCCGCCACCTCCAGGATGGCAGGATAAATCCTCAGTGTGGGGGGCAAGGCTGACCACAAAGCAAACATCAAACCGAAGAGGGACATTCCCGCCGCCTCCTCCCCTGGAGGGGACACACCCCATCCCTGTACTTCCATCATGAGGGGTTATGACCATGTCTTGTCTGCCATCCGACATGATTGCCGACATGTTAGACATGAAAGAAAATATACTGGCTCTGCAGAGTTAGCAAGTCCTGGCCGTCATTCTGAATTTGCTTGAATGTTTGCTTGAAAATTCCTAACTGATGTGAAGGGAGCAGCCAGAGAAAAGCAGCACACTGGGGGTCGGGCCAGTCAGCAGCCACGGTCACACTGGAAGAAGGAAGAACGTACCTCGGGAGCACGCGTGGCACGGTATGGTTTCTTCTAAAACAAAATTCATGGCCGGCCGCGGTGCCTCACGCCTGTAATCCCAGCACTTTGGGAGGCCGAGGCGGGTGGATCATTTGAGGTCAGGAGCTCGAGACCAGCCTGGCCAACATGGTGAAACCCCATCTCTACTAAAAATGTAAAAATTAGCCAGGCGTGATGGTGTGCACCTGTAATCCCGGCTACTTGGGAGGCTGAGGCAGGAGAATTGTTTGAACCCGGAAGACGGAGGTTTCAGTGAGCCAAGATCGTGCCACTGCACTCCAGCCTGGGAGACAGAGTCAGACTCAGTCTCAAAAAAAAAAAAAAAAAAAAAAAAAAAAAAAAAAGAAAATTCACCTTTGGTGCTATCCCTCTTTCATAAAACATTCTACATATTCAAAATGCCAAAAAATTATTGTTAGACTTTAAAAAACATAAAAATACAAAGAATAAAAGGGTAACTTCATTTCCCTGCCCTGAACAAACCATTTTTAATCCTTTGGCATGGTATGTGTGTGTGCATGTGTGTGTATATGTGTGTATGTATATCTGTACTTGTGCCTGCACACACAACTGGATGAGCATGGTGTGTGTGTACACATGTGATGTGTTCATTTGTGCACATGTGGGTGCCTTGTGCAGACGTGTGTGGCTGTGGGATGTTCGGATGTGCATGTGAGTTGGTGTGTGTGCATGCCCACAAGCATGCATGTAAGTGTGGTGTGCTGTGCGTGCTCACAGATGAGCATGTGTGAAGGGGTGCATGAGAGTGGTGCACGGGTGTGGTGTGCATGTGTGTGCGTGTGATATATGTGCATTTGCACGTGTGAGCTGTGGTGTGTGTGATGTATGTGTATTTGCATATGTGAGCTGTGGTGTGTGTAATGTATGTGCATCTGCACATGTGAGTGATATATGTGCATTTGCATGTGAGCTGTGGTGTGTGTGATGTATGTGCATTTGCACGTGTGTGCTGTGGTATGTGTGATATATGTGCATTTGCACATGTGAGTGTGATGTATGTGCATTCACATGTGTGTGTGATGTATATGCATTTGAACGTGTGTGCTGTGTGTGTGTGATGTATGTGCTGTGGTGTGTGTGTGGTGAGTGGGATGGGAGGATATTTCCAATGCTCTCCTACTAGGAATGATGCCATGATGAAAATCTGTGTAAACCATACAGCACATCTCTCATCATTTCTTTATGATGAGTCGTTAGAAGCAGAATTCTGAATTTCTGGTTCAGAAGCTCTGTTTGTTATGTGGCCCTGGATCCACACATCTAAGCGATGTTTCAAAGAGGTGGTGCCAATTTATATTCCCAGCAAGGACACTGGCTGTGCCCATGTCCCCACTGCCATCCTGGCCGGAGTTCTGTCATGTGGGTGTTCCTTTGGACGTACTTCCCAAGTGGACAGGTGTGAGGTGGCCCCCATCAATCCCACATTTACTCAATTAGTGGAGAGGCTGAGCACTTAAACATCTGCTTAGCTTTCCTCCTTTCTTTTTTTGTGCATCGCGTGTGTGTTTGCGTTTTCTACTGAAGGTGGTGGAAATGCCTGTGCAAACACAGAGATTCACTGGGGCATTGGACATCTGTCTTCCACCTACGAACACAGCTTCTGGGTCTGCCCAGCCACATCACAGAGGACACATCAGTCTCCAGGGCTGTTTGTGACTTGTTTCATGTGGTCCTGGTGCCTTCTTAGAGTTTGTCCCTAAGTGTTTAACATATGCCTAACACATACTCATAACATATGCCTAGCATGTGCTTAACATGTGCGCTGGACAGAGGTGCTGGTGATGTGGGAGGTTCAGGGAATCTGTTTTATCCCCAAGGATCATTAGTTATGTTGATAAATAGGCAAAACCCATCCAACCTGGCTGAAGCCCTCAGTGCAATGTGTTTGAAAGGGAATGGGGCTTTCTAAGGCTTGGAACCAAAGAATAAAAGTTTTCGTCAAAGGCCAGATAGTCATTATTTTAGGCTTGGCAGGCCAGATGTCGGGACCCACTCACCTCTGTGACATAGCTGAAAAGCAGCCTTAGGAGATATGTACATGAATGGCCGGGGCTGTGCGCCAATAAAACTTTATTTACAACAGGCTGTGGCCAGATTGGGCCTTGAGCTGTGGTTTGTCCCTCCCTGCTCTGTAAGGACACAGCCCCTGGCTGCTGCTACTCCGCTTTATGCCCCCATTTTTGCTCTCTGCTCAGCCCAGCTTTTCCTGTTTTTTCGGCACTTAGAGGAAAGCGGTCCCTGGCTGGGAGACAAGGCTGTAACAGCCTCTTTGGCCCTCCTAGTGGCATTGTAAAGTTTGGTGTTATTGGCCCCATTTGACAGGTGGGGAAACAGACCAGAAAGCCCGTGTGACATCACCGAGGTTACGAACCCACGAGGCAGCAGAGCTGGGCATCGAACCCACAGCTGCCTGCTCGTGACACTGGCCATATGAGTGTGGTGTAGAGCAGGGGCAGGACGGGCCTGAGGCCAAGGCGCATGCCTGTGAGCCACAGCACCCGGGTGTGGAGAAGCAAGGAAGGAGGGAGAGCAAAACTCGGAAAACAGCCGGAAGGCCTGGCCCGCGCGGCCCCTCTGAGCCTGCCATGGAGCATTTTTTGCTGGGCAGATAATGATGGCACCATAACGATGACTATAATAATGAAAGATAAAGGAAATGAAACATTATTAACCATTGATGGATAGTGTATGCAGTTTTCAATTTAATGATCTGCAACTGCAAATCTATAGTCAAGAATGAACCAATTTCTCACTTCCTTTTTGCTCTGTTCATCCCAGATAAGGAAATGAAAGGATTACTCTGCAGACATGGAACCCAAATGTCAATGTTCTGCCTCATTAGAAGACCTGGCGCAGACACCCGTGACAGCCCACATGGTTCTGGTGATGTTGCCGGCTCACCTGGCCAGGTGGCTGGGGATGGCAGTGGGCGCCCACACCAACCTCTGGCCTCAGGAGGCAGGAAAGGCGGCTCAGGGGCATCCTAGATCTGGATGCCTGACCCCTCTCTGTGAGTGCCCTGGGGCTGGCTTCTTTTCCTCCCGCCTTCCTTGAATGTGCCCCAGATTCCAGGTGTTAAATCTTGCACTCCGGATGTACCAGCCCATCCTAGTGAGGAGCAAGGGATCAGAGGGAGATGGTGCTCAGACTGATGGCGAGTTGGCCAAGGCGAGTGTTAGTATCTCCTTCTCAATACCCTTTGCATTGAACGCTGAGATGGGATGCAACTCAGACTCTCAGATCTGGCCCCGCTTTCTTCCTGGCTTGATTAGCCGGACAGGAGGCAGTGCAGGGTGAGAGCCTTCTGTTCAAAGCCAGACCTAACTCCAGAGGAGTGCGTGTGCTGGGACTGGGGTTAATGCCGATGAGCTGCCTCCCTGTGCCATACGGACTTGAGGACCACTTGCTTTGCGAAGCTCACTTGTCCAGCTGTTTCACACATGTGGCTCCACGGAACCTGCCAGACCCAGCCACCGCAGCTTCTGCTGAGGGCACGGATCAGGCATGTTCTCTCCGTGGTACTTAGTGTGGAGGGGGGCGTGTGTGGGTTTCAGTTCAGAAGTCAAGAGCAGCAGCCAGTGCTTTTACTTCAGGAGCGAAATTATGAGCAAACCTCCTGCTCGGCAGCTTTGTGCAAACAAACGTATGACAGCGTAAAAGCTTTTTAACATCCTTGCGTATTGACCTGGTTCATAAGACGTTGAAAACCGAAAGTAAAACAATGAGAGGGGATGTGTTTGCCAGTCCAGCTTGCAGGGAAGAATCCCGAAAAGCTGACGAGTTCAGTTTTTACTTATTTATGGGCAAATTTCAAAGTGGCATCTGTTCCTACTTTGTGAGCGCTCAGACATCCTCTGGGACTTTGTTTGTTTGTTTGTTTGTTGTTGGACTCTATGTGACTGGCATTTGCCCAAAGTTTAACATCAAGTAGGTCAGATGGAAGAATGGAAAAGTTAACTCCAGAGAAGCCGATTGTCTTAAACATACTGGCTGTCGCACTTCTCGATGGTGCTTCCTGGAGCATTTAATTTGTGGGACAGGTGTCGTAGTGGGACATGAATCCCCCAGCTATGCAGAACAGTCAATGGCCACGAACTCCAGGTCCCCTCCCTTCCCTGCTCCTTGGCCCTAAAGCTGCAGGTCCTCTGTGAGCCTCAGTGTCTTCATCTGAAAGCCGGGATGAGACTCACAGCAGCCTTGTCATGTGGTGAAGTGAGGGGAGCTTTTGTGTTGGTGACTTTGTGGGGTGCCTGGTGGGCAGTCAGCTCTCAGTCCGCACTCCATCTTTAAAATAAGCACAAATAGGGAGACCTCGTCTCTACACTAATACAAAAAATAGTTGGGTGTGGTGGTGTGCACCTGTAATCCCAGCTTCTCGGGAGGCGGAGGTGGCAGGATCGCTTGAGCCCAGGAGGTCAAGACTGCAGTGAGGTGTGATTATGCCACTGTACCCCAGTCTGGGTGACAGAACAAGACCCTGTCTCAAGAAGAAAATAAAAGAGTGCTTTTGGGGTTCTGTGAGTGGCTGAGCCCTATTCGTTTTCTACAGTGGGGTAACATTCACAAGGGATGCCCCGTTGACTTCTGTTCCCTCTCTGGGCACAGGGGTGGGTGGGAGCCTGGAGGTTGGTGGACCATCACAGGCGTGCATCCCAGGCCGCCGCTGACCCTGCCTACCTGTGTGGCCCTGGACCTCTTGCTGGGGTGGTGCATTCGACCTGAAGAGGGAATCCATGTGTGCATCCCTGCCTGCCAGCCACTCCCTCTAAGTGAGGCTTGTGGGTGAGTCCCGCACAGGGAACATCCGTCGTGGGAAGAAGAGGTGTGCAGGGACTGGCCTCCTGGGTTGCTGTGGAAGAGGAGCCTGAAGCTGGGAGGACAAGGCCGGTGTCCGGGCGGCACTGTGGCATCAAGCTGCATCTGTTAGGAAACGGGCGGTGCCTTGCACCCCCGAGTGTGGTGGAAATCAGCACGAGGGCTATGTTATCTCAATGAAATGTGAGTTCCACAGCATGAAAGAAAATGACAGCCAACAGGATTTGGTAGAACAGTTGTCAGCCTTGGAAAATTCTATTTATCCAAATCTGCTTGGTGAAGGAAGGCTCTGGTCTGTTTTTATTCTCACGATTTTGTGTTTACCATGTAGAATGCATTCCTTAGGAGAGGTCTTTGGGCACAGGATCTGGTTACATTTTCCCAGGAAAAAAAAAAATCCCTTTTCATGGGATTGGCTGTATTTTCTGAGTGATCCGTGAAAATGAGGATTTCTCAATCTTCTGGACAGGCCCCCAGAGTTGAACTGTGTAACCTGTTAGAGCTGAAAACATCGTGTTGTTCGCCCTTGGCTGACCACCTACTGTCCTTGACAGCCAGCCTTCAAAGCGGTGGCCATTGGTTGCCCGGTGACCCTTTGTCCACACTGAGGCCAGTCTTGTGGACGCCTGGGTCTGGAGAAAGCAGGTGGTTAGGGGCTTTGTTCATTCAGGGCGTGGCCCACTCAGTGCTGCCAAGAGCCCCTGAGCATGGGCTGTGGGCTCTGAGCAGTTCCTGATGAACGAGCTCTGTGTAGCCGGGCCCTGATGCCCATGGTGGCCTCACCAGGCAGGCCAGAGCTGCGGTTACCATGGGGCCAGGCAGCCCTCCTGCTGCAAGGAGAGGGGCATCGTTGTCAGAAGCACAACTTTGCCGGGCTGCCGCGACCGGCTCCAGACCTCACGGCAAATGAAGGTGCCAGGGACTCGAGCACACCCGCCCGGCACTGACATTGCCGGCTGCTCCGCAAAGCAGGGCGGCCAGACAATGAAAATATAAGCAGGTTCGGCTTTTATCTGTGTTGGGAGGTTCAAGGGTATTCCTTGTCTTCAGGCAACAATAAAATCATCATGTTCTGAGGCAGAAGTCATAGGCTCTCACTCTTCTAAAGTAAACTGGGGCTTAAGAGGAAAGTGGCTTATAGAGATCCTATTAGGGAAGGACAAACAAAATATTTTTAAGCTAGGAATTCCTTCTTCTCAAGCAGTTATAATGAGAAAGTGGTTTTTGAAGCACACTCCTCTTTAGAAGGTAGAAGTTGTTTCTTCCCTAAAGCCAAATGTGCCATTTGCAGATGCTCTGAGCAAGATTTCGGGGTGATAGGGAGGGCAGAGGAGAACAGGGTGCCCCACTGCACCCTGCCGCTGCTCGGTGGGCCTTGTCCTGGCCTGAACAGTGGTGTGTGCTGAGCGGCGTGCTCCCGGCTCCTGGCACTGTCAGCTGTCAGCGTGCTCCCTCAGCCTGAGTAGGGATGCTAAGGCTCACAGGATGGAGTGACCATCCCAGCGTCCCACATCTGAGCCAGGATCTGACCCAGGGCCATGTGGCCCCCAGGCTAAATTAGCCCTGAAGCCCTCTCTCCTCTGGGGGAGGCTGTTTCCGAAATTCTCTACCTGCTCATGCCACCAGTGCATGCCAACAATAAGGGGTACAGGGTGTTGCCAGCCTGCAGCACTGTGGGAGAGGAACAATCTCTGTTCTGGTGCCGTGTGGGTGCCCAGGGGCATGAGTCCCTGGGGAATGTGACCACAGGCCAGTGGCAGTCCCTGTCTTTGGATTAAAGAGGGCTTTAAGGCTTGCTTGGTGATGTCATGGAAAACAGCATATGACGCCAAGATATCCCCATATCTAACGAGACTTGCTGGGTTTATCCCCATATCCAGGAAGACTTGCTGGGTTTAGCACCATGGAAACCAGTCGCAGAGGAAATTGATGGTGTCGCAGACAGCGTGACATGTCGACTACCTGGTCCTTGCAGGTGGTCCAAGGTCCAAAGTCCAAGTTCCATGCCGACTGGTCCTTGCAGACGGCATGGGTGCCAAGGGGATGTGGGATGCAGAGTTGAAACAAGTGCCTTCTGCAGGGTTGCTGTCTTCCATTCTCCTGGAAGATGGCACAGGTGTAAAATGAAGACAGCCCCAATTTCTGTGTCACTGGAGAAAAGAGGACCCAGCCACTCATAGTGGGCTGTGATCATGGGGGAGAAAGGAACTGCTACTCTTCCTAGCCTCTAAGGTTTAGGAACTGTTACAGAAAGGAGGCTTAATAACCCAAACCAATAAAAGTGAGCCATATTCCTGAAAAATCTAAGGGTCTGAGGTTAGCTTCAGGCATGGCTGGATCCAGGAGTCCAAACACTGTTATCAAGAGCCTGTATCTTTCCACCTCTTGGCCTTTTTTTGGGCTCGTTCTGGGGTTTGGTTTGTTCGTTTTTCTTGACTTTATTCTCTAGCTAGATCTTCCCTCGTGGGACACCTGTGTGTCCCCCAACCTCTGTCTCACACTCAGCTCTGTCTTTTTGGCTTGCCTGCCTGCACCCTGGCAGTCCCTGTTCGTGAGTTGAATGGTAGCCTCCAAAAGATATGTCTACGCAGAATCTGTGAGTGTGACTTTATTTGGACAAAAGGGTCTTTGCAGGTGTGATTAAGTTAATGATCTCGAGACAGGGTCACCCCAGCAGATCCCATCTCCAGTAACAAGACACGGCCATGTGAAGACTTGTGGAAAGAACGAGAAGTCAAGACAGTGCCGTGGTGTGTGGACCCCATGCCTGCTCTTGTGGCAGGAGGTCACCACATCTTACAGGTACCTTTTAGCTTTGTGACCCTGGACAAGCTTCTCATCCTCTCTGGACTTCAGTCTCCTCCAGAGTAAGGGGGGATAATGGAGTGCCTCCCTCGTGCAGGGTGAAATAGCTAAGAATGCAAAAGGTGCTGCAAAGACTGCCTGTCGGCAGGGGCTCCCTGAGAGCCTTTGTTGCTCCCTAAGGCGGTGTGCCTCAAGGCCAAACGTGCGGGCACCCGCGCCAGGCCACCGCGTTACCGGGGGTTTCCAGTCTACAGTGTGACCCTATCCCGGTGACTGATGGCCTCGGAGACTCAGTTTCCATTATCTTTTTTTTCCACTTTTACTTTAGGTTCGGGGGTACATGTGAAGGTTCGTCGCACAGGTAAACACGTGTCACAAGCGCTTATTATACATATTATTTCATCACCCAGGACCTAAGTCCAATACCCAATAGTTAGCTTTCCTGCTCCTCTTCCTCCTCGCACCCTCCCTGCTCAAGTACCCCCCAGTGTCTGCTGTTTCTCTCTTTGTGTTCATAAGTTCTCATCATTTAGCTCCCACTTATAAGTGAGAACATGCGGTATTTGGTTTTCTGTTCCTGCGTTTGTGTTTGCTAAGGATGATGGCCTCCAGCTTCATCCATGTGCCTGCAAGCAGCATGGTGATTCCTCAAAGAGCTCGAAGCAGAACTGCCACTTGATCCAGCAATCCCATTACTGGATGTATACCCAGAAGAATGTAAATCATTGTACCCTAAAGACACATGCACGCAAATATTCATGGCAACACTGTTCACAATAGCAAAGCCGTGGAATCAGCCGAAATGCCCATCAGTGACAGACTGGAGAAGAAAATGTGGTAGAGATACAGCATGGAATATTAGGCGGCCAGTCTCCTTTTCTGGAAGTAAGGACTGAGATGGTCGCTGCCTCGTGGGGTTGATGAGGATGTGAAATGCATCCGCCCCAAGTCCTTTATGAGTGGGCTCTGCTCTTTTTATTAGTATGATTTTTCTTCCGTTGCCATCCTCTGGTCTAGTCTAGTGGTTCTCAAAGGCGGCAAGTCCAGCCCCGGGGGCACTGGGCCACTACTGGAGACGTTTTTGGTTGTCACAGTTTGGGGAGGGTGCTGCTGGCGTCCGGTGGATGGAGGCCAGAGCTGTCACAGAAGGTGCCGGTGGGCACAAGATGGCCCTACCGCAGAGGACAGCCCAGCCTTAGCTGCCAGCAGCGCTGAGCCTTGGAAGTGTGGCCAGGGCTGACCTGCAGACGCACAGCGCACTCATGCCCTTGTGTGGAGATTTCTTCCTAACAAGTCTGCTTTGAAGTGCCAGAAACAGGAGAAAATAGAGAAACTTGGACAATGCTGTTTTTGTTTTCGTTTTATTTTTGTTTTTCTTTTTGTAACAACTTCTGTTCAATGAAGGAGTTGAGTCCCAGGAAACTGTGGCCCCTGAGCAACCGCTGGTATCAGCAGTCCAGATGCAGAGGTGCCTCTGTGCCCTAGGAGGGCGGAAACCCCACAAGGCAGGCAGTGCCTGCCTGTTTCAGACGCTGTCAGCAGGCCTGTGAGTCTGTGTGCTGCCGGGATCTGCGGCGACCTGCCTAGGGGCCTGGCTTTGCCTGGGTGTGGTCCCCACAGTCCCCGAGGCTCAGTGCTCCCCTGGTGTAGCCGCTTCCACAGACCCCCTGCAGCTCACATCAGGATGGCGGGGACCCAGGAGGGAGGGCTGGTTCCTTCAGGGAGACAGGGAGACAGTGCTCCTTCTAGCTCTCCCCACATGCATGTAGTGGGACTTGGCCTGTGGGGATGCAGAGGGGAGGATGAGGGTGCATGAGAGTGGTCTTACAGCTCCTGGGGCGGATGGCAGGAGGACACGTAGGACAGGGAGGCACACAGTGAGGGTTAGTGCGCTATTACCCCAGTATCAGGTCCAGTGGGTTCACAGTCAGGTGACTGCAGCTCCGACCCCTGGCTGGAGAGGCCCCAGGTGCCCGGCAGGCATGCGGAGACTTCTGGGGAAGGAAGATCAGTCACTCCATAAACACTTGTGGAGCGCCTGGACTGGTCCTGGGGACGATGGTGCACCCAGCCCTGAAACAGCTTCCATGTGTCCCCCATCAGCAGGGACACACTTAAAAGCCTAGAGACCCTAGGTCTGACTTGTGTTAGAATCCTCTTTCTCCAAGCCTCGGTTTTCTCCTCTGCCAAATGAGCACAGCACCTCTTGGAGGGAGGTGAGGACCCCCTAAGTAATGAGCCCCTCAGCCTGGAGGTGCTCTGGCTGAGGCCAGGCAAGACCCACTGTTACTGAAGTGAGGGGCGAGGAAGATGCCCAGCATGCCCGTTTCTTGCTGGCCCCTCGCCACGTGGCATCCTGGGGTGGGAGGTGGTGTTTTGAGAACTGTTTGGCGGCGCCGGGTTGCGCGGGTCCGCGTTGTGGTCTGGACATGCCCACAGGCGCAGGGGAGCTGGTGAGGTGCTGGGGGGTCAGCATGGCGTGGGGGGCTTTGTGGCCATTTCCTTCTGTTTCACAGAGTGGAGACTCCGGGACAGGTAAAGACCCCGGCAGGACAGGTGGTCAGTGTGGGTGGAGCTTCCACGAGGATGCTGGCCTGGCTCTGGCCTTCGCGGAGAGCACACGTCCTCACGGGTGGTGGTGGCTTCAGTCAGCCTGGCCAGGCCAGCCACCCCCGCGCTCCCTGATCCTGCTGGCATCATGGGCTGACCTGGAGGCTGGGGGTCTGCCCATGACACCAGCCCATGGTGCCCTGAGCGGGGGTCTGCACTGAGAGCTGGGGCTGCTGACCTGCTAGAGCCCAAGGCCAAAGGCCTTTGAGGTGGGTCTGGGGCAACGAGGGTGAAAGCTCGTGACCTGCCATCACCCTGCCCTGAGCTCTCTGTGGTCTCGCCATCTGGGAGGGCAGCGGCCAAAGTGTACCGAGTTCCTCCCGGAGCACTGGGCCTGTCCTACTCACAGCTCCCAGAGGAAACACAGCCGCTCCTCCCATCACCCTCCACCCTACGCCCCTTTAACGGACGGCTGAGTGGCCTGGAAAGGCTGCAGAACTGGCCCACAGTCACCATCTTCAGGGGACAACATGGTTCATCCCACTGTGGGACCACACACACACTGGACGCTGCTCTCTCCCCAGGCCCTACACCTGTGTCGCTACATGCAGGGCCCCTGTCACCCACTCCAGCAGCCTGGAGCCTGTGAGATGCGGGCATTGATGCCGCTGGGCCACCCTGGGGAAAGCTGCGCCCCCAACAGCAGAGCCGGAAGCCAGAACCCTTGTGTGTGAGGCCTGAGGACAGGCACCAGGCTGGACCAAAGCTGACCTGGCCACGGCGCTCAGTGTGAGTTCACAGGGCAGTGATTCTAAACCTGGCTGGTGCATCGGGCACAGGGTCACCCACTGGCTCCCAAACCCCACCCAAGTTCCACCAGGCCCAGGCCTCTGTCCCAAAAACATGGCTGTGGAGCTGTTCAGGAAAAAAAAAGTGAGCCCGTGAGAATGTCCCCTTGGATGGAGTCTCTGTCTGGCCTTGCACCCTCAGTATCCTGGTGGAAAACAGCCTTTGGGGATGACTTTGTCAAAGGCAGGGAGTGTCATGGAAGAATGTGGCATAATTATAAACATATTTGCATGTACTGATTATTTGATGTATCAGGCTGTTGAATGGGAGGGGAAGGACACTTTGTTTTTAAAAATGCAGTTAAAGCACTGTCCCTGTTTCCTGGAAAGGTTTTTAGTTTTGCTGAGGTTGGGACATATTTATTGATGTTTTAGGCAGTGATTTTTATGGATACCTTGAGTTATAACACCCGCCATGGGGTATTGAGGGAGTCTAGAGTCCAGCACCCGAAGGCACACTGACGAAGGGTGTGACCTCAGACTCACACCCCGCTCTGTTGTCTGCCCGGGGATTGCGACATTTGTCCCTGTCACCTGGCATGGCTGTGATGCTGAGATGCAGTTGTGGATGTACACGCACTGTGTGGAGTGGAGGTAATTAATAGCAATGGCCACAACTTCCCTTTGGTTTCTCTGATTTCAATACTCATCAGTATCAAAGAACTCCAGGAAGGTGCAGACTTGTGAGTGGCTCTGGGCGTCATCCTGTGGTTCTTATTTCTCGGTGAGGAAACAGAGGCTGTAGAATGTGGCCAGAAGCATGGTCAGCAGAGTGGACTGAGCAGAGACTGAGCTGAATAAATGGCAGCTGGAGAAAAGTGGGGAAGGAGGCGGTGGCCCGGCAGACCCCTGCACCTTGCCAGCTCCTCGTGTCCGCCAGCTGTTGCCTGGCCTATGTCCACTCACTCAATCCCCAGGGCGGCCAGCAGGGTGTGTCTTGGGGTCCCCGGCTGTCCAGAAGCAGCTGCCTCCCTCTCTGGAAGGCGCTTTGAAGGGAGCCGACACCAGTGGACAGCTGTGGAGTAAGAAAGCGCCACGGGTATCGTGGAGGCCGTGGGAACACGTGGGAGGGTCTACACCCGCTGCAGGAGGCAGTTTTCAGGAGGATGGAGGAGGAGTAGGGAGTAGTTATGGCCGAACCAGGAGGGTGGGGCAAGGGGGAGTGGCCTGCGAGAAGGAGAGAGGCTTCTAGGCAGCAAGATAGACCAGATGATCCACACCACATCAAGGGTTAGATATGCTGGAACCTTAGAATTGTCGAAATAAGAAGTATGAGTGTGTGTGTGTGTGTGTGTGTGTGTGTGTGTGTGTGTGTGTGAGACAGAGAGAGAGACCTTAGAGTTGTCAACATAATGTGTGTGTACGTGTGTGTGCGTGCATGCCTGTGTGTGTGCATGTGTGCATGTATGCGTGGGTGCATTGTGCATGTATGTGTGTGTGCACGTGTGCATGTATGTGTGTGCATGTGTGCATGTATGTGTGGGTGCATGCATGCATGCCTGTGTGTGTGCATGTGTGCATGTATGCGTGGGTGCATGTGTGCATGTATGTGTGTGTGCATGTGTGCATGTGTGTGTGGGTGCGTGTGTGCATGTATGTGTGGGTGCATGTGTGCATGTGTGTGTGCGTGCATGCATGCCTGTGTGTGTGCATGTGTGCATGTATGTGTGGGTGCATGTGTGTGTGTGGCAGGGGGGGCATCTACTACCTGCCTGACTTTTGTCTCAGCACTGCAGGCCACAGGCCATGCTTGCACAGAATACACAGTTTAGGCAGGGCTGGGCCTGCCTGACCCTGGATCTCAAAGTCTTTTGACCATGACTCATAGAAAAAGAATTGCTTTAAAATTATGAGCCAGGAAATACCCCCCCAAACCCTCCCTTCCGACAGAAACGTCCCCACACGCAAACAGAAATCAGTGTTTTATAGAGCAGCATTTACCGCCTCGTAAATGTGATACAATTAGAATGGGTTTTTTTCCCCCATTCTGTTCGATTTCATTTTAAAATGTTCACCATGCCACACGAAACTGGTATCCCAAGTTTGAGAAGCGTGTTCTGCAAGGCCAGACCCAGGCGTCTGGGGTGATGTTCCGGAAAGAGCAGGTGTGGCCAAAGGTCCCTGAGCTGGGTGTTTCAGGCCACAGCAGCTGGAAGGGCGAGGGACAGACGATGGGCAGGTGGCGTCAGGTGGAGGGAGTGACGGGGTGGAGAATGGGTGGATGGGTAGGTGGGGACGATGGACGCCTTGGAGTCTCTTCATGGTGGTTACTGTCAGCCAACTTCCTGGAGCTGCTGGCTCTGAGCGGCAGAACTGGGGGCTGAATTAAGTGAGAGGGACCCCAGGACTCCAGGACCCCCACCTGAGCGTCACAGGAGCAGTTCTCTACTTACCATGTATTAGGGGTTCCTAACAAGGATCCCTCTCTTTTAAAAAAAAGTGTGGACGCCGGGTGTGGTGGCTCACGCCTCTAATCCCAGCACTTTGGGAGGCCGAGGCGGGTGGATCACTTGAGGTCAGGAAGTTTGAGACCAGCCTGGCCAATGTGGCAAAACCCCGTCTCTACTAAAAATACAAAAATTAGCCAGGCGCGGTGGCATGTGCCTGTAATCCCAGCTACTCAGGAGGCTGAGGCAGGAGAATTGCTTGAACGTGGGAGGCAGAGGTTGCAATGAGCTGAACTCGCACCATTGCACTCCAGCCTGGGTGACAAGAGTGAAAATGCATCTCAAAAAAAAAAAAAAAAAAAAAAAAAAAGGAAGAAAAACAAAGTGTGGAAAAGCCCCGGCCTTAGGGTGTGAAGAACACCCTATATTTGGTATAAAATAATACCATGGGTGAAGGTTTTGCTCACCATGAGCATCGCTCGGAGGCAGATTCCCGTGGTTCATCTGTGTCTTGGAGGCCCTGGGCATGGCCCACTGACAGCCCAGGTCCTGAGGGCTGGGCAGCAGCTGTTCTTCCACAGCCGGGGCGATGCCTGGTGTGCAGTGGGCCCTTCAGGAAGATGTGTCGATTGCACCAAGAAGCTCCTCTGTCCTGCCACCCGGGGCAGGCTGGATTCCGGAGGCCTTGCGGTGTGCTTTTGTGCCCTCTTGCGTGTGTGATAGAGACATTAGTGCGTGTCAGCCCCTTTACCGGGGCTTCCCATTGTCTTAGCGCGTTCCTTTCATCTAATGAGCGGGCACCCTTGGCTGAACTTTTCAGGAATCCGTGGGGAAACCAGAGTGAATATATTAGGGCGCTGTGGAGCGAATGATAATCGGCCGGAGCTCGCCTGTGGCCGTGGAGGTGTCTGTGCCGCCACAAAATGCCTCACCCTTCTTTTGGGTTTTGGGGTTTCAGGTCAGCTCTGGGACCCGTTATCCCATGTCAGGGAGGCCCACGCAGGCACCTGAGGAAGGCTTTGGCTATCATGAGGTGGCCTTTGTGCGGACGGGTCCAGCAACTTTGGCATTCACTGGGGCGGCCATTGCTGGTGCTTGGAGTAAGTGAAGAATGTGATTGGGCGTCAGAGCTGACCTGGCAGGGAGCCGGGTCTCTGGCCTGTGTCCGCGGCTGCCTAACCATGGACACCAGCGCAATGACTCGGTCCTGACCACTATGAGCATCCCAGCCCTCTGCACCATCAGGGAGATCACTTAAGTTGAGTGTGTGTAATTCTCGGGGATTAGAAGGAAGTGCACAGGCTTCATTGATCCGCTCTCCTAGACAATCAGCAGGCCCCTCCAAGGGCTGAGGACCCACCACTCAGCAGGAAGTCTGGCTCACTTCTCTCCCACGCCCCTTCCTCCCACACTTCCTCACTTTCCTCTCTCCTGGATTGGATTTCTGGAAGGTTCTGCTGGGCCACGTCCCGTCAGGTCCTCAGGAACGCTGTGTGCACAACCACACACCCCGTCTGCGGGGGCTGCAGGTCCTCTGAGGCCCTGGGACTCTGTGTTTTTCTGTGGTTACCACTTTTTCTTTGAACAATAACACTTTTTTTCTGAGACACACTCTGAGACTTCTGGCACCTACCGTTCCTTCTAATTCTACTATAATCATCACCCTTTTCTCTTGCCAGAAAAAAAAAAAAAAAGAAAGAAAAATAAACTTAAAAGAACACAGACTGAAGAAAGTCATTTCCAAGTTAAGCTGCGAAGGGGTCTGAAATGTATCGCTGGTGAGAGTCCTTTTTTTTTTCATGGTAACCACAAAAGCAAGTGCGCTGGTGTGCCTGTGTGTGCGGTAAACAAAATGGTTTGCCAACTTCAGGAACTAAAAGTGCTCTAAAAGAACAGAGTTCATTCCTGAAAACAGCAAAATTGGGACCCTGGCACCAGTATTTTGAGTCAGAAGATCACTGAGCTTTATGGGTTGAACTGAATCTCTCAAAATGCTATGCCGAATCCCAACTCCAGAACCTGTGCAGATAAGAACCTGTGATCTTACCTGGAAAAAAAATTTTTTTTTGGTAGATGGAATCAAGTTAAGAGGCAGTCAGAGTGGATGAGGGTGGGCCCTAAATCCGATGACCTGTGCTCTTATAAGAAAAGAAGAGGAAACCGAATCCAGTGTTAGACAGAGGTCCCAGGGAGAACCTCACTTATTGGTTCATCATGGAGCAGAGGTGGGAGGTGATACATCCGCAGACAGGGGCCCCAGGGACTGCCACAGCCCCAGGCGGCCGAGGGCTCCTCCCAGCAGGTCCCAGCGGGAGCACAGCCCTGCAGACACCCCGATCTCTGTCGAACTCCTGGGCTCCATTCCAGAACAGAGAGAATCCATTATGTGGCTTTAAGCCTCCAGGTTTGTGATACTTCGTTACCGCAGCCACAGGAAACTGACACATTGAGGAAAATGGCAATTTTGAAAAGCCCAGAGGCCGGGCGCGGTGGCTCAAGCCTGTAATCCTAGCACTTTGGGAGGCCGAGTCGGGCGGATCACGAGGTCAGGAGATCGAGACCATCCTGGCTAACCCGGTGAAACCCCGTCTCTACTAAAAAATACAAAAACCTAGCCGGGCGCAGTGATGGGCGCCTGTAGTCCCAGCTACTCGGGAGGCTGAGGCAGGAGAATGGCGTAAACCCGGGAGGCGGAGCTTGCAGTGAGCTGAGATCCGGCCACTGCACTCCAGCCTGGGCGACAGAGCGAGACTCCGTCTCATACAAAAAAAAAAGAAAAGCCCAGAAAGTAAATATGCTGGAAGAAAAAGATTTAGATGTTTCTTGGTAACCTGACTTCTTAGTAACTTCCAGAAATGACTTTTTTGAGAAGGAGGTTCCTCCTGTGGGGGTGAAAGTTCTCTGTTCCAAGCTTGCCTTGTGGATGGAGGAGCTATTCCTTCCAGAAATGCTGGGGTTAGTATCAGGACCCTGGAACCCAATGCCTTACCCTTGAAAGGCCTCCCTGCAGGCAGGGCTGTCATCCCTCAAGCCTTTTACACTGTTCTGCTGTGAGGTCATAAAACCGTCATCCAGATGCAGATGAGGAGGAGAACTAACGCCAAAAAACACAGCCTATAAAAGTGTTTGGGCCCTAAACTATAAGCCATAACTGAAGCCGTAAAAGCCACCAGCATCTTCCCCAGGGGCATGACGCTTACGGCAGGTGTCTGGGATTAGAGGCTTTGCTGGTGTGTCCATTTGAAATGATGTGCAGAGGGGTGACCGGGTTTGGGGCTGGATCTCACAAGGGACACTACTGAAAATGGCTTTTTAGGGAATCCTGTGGTATTTATTTATCCAGCAAACACACAGCGACTCTTCTGCACACTGACTGGCCATGTACTGGTGTAAAAACAGAGACATCCAGCCTGCTTGGAGCTTACGGTGGCACGGGGAGGGCGGGTGGACAGCTAAAGCAGGTGGTGAGATCCCAGGGGAGAGGCGGGTGTGCCACAGCCAGGCAGTGGGGTCAGGTGCCAGGGATGCTTGGGTCTGAGGCTGGGCAATCGGCAGGTAAAGGGATATTAAGGCAACACTTGAAAAATGAGCAGGAGAAGGGCCACACGAGGACCCCAGGGCAGCATGTTCTGGGAGAGGGAACAGCGTGTGTGGAGGCGCCGAGCCCTCAGCTGCTCCTAGGAACCCGGGAGTCTCGGCTGGGTGGGCTGCTGCTGGGCCCCAGCGCAGGGCACTCTCTCTGCAGCTGGGCAGCTTCTGAATGAAGAGGGCAGTGCCAGCTCTCCCTGGGTGCAGGGCTCGCCTGGCTGTGGCCGCAGCCCTTGCTTGTCCCCCATCTGCCCTGCCGGGGTCTCCTCCTCGCTGCTGTCTTTGTTCCCTCGGCCTGGCCTGCACTGGCCCTTTGGATTCGTCTCCCAGGTCTGTGTCCCCTCCGTCCCTCTGTCCCTCTGTCCAGTGTTCCTCCTGCCCTGTTCTCCCCACGCAGGACCCCTGGCCCCCACACCCGGCCTTCCGGCTGTCCTCTGGGTAGGATGTCCCTTTTTTCCAGGACACTCATGGGTCCCCTGTCAGGGGCGAGGCAGTCTCTTCTACTCTTAGGACAACTGGCTGTTTAGGTGGAAAAACATCGGCTTCTTGGCAGGGCCTCCAGGAGGTAGGGACCCCGGGAAACAAACCCACCTCCTCCTCTTTGCCCTTCCTTTTGGAGCAGTTCAAGCTGTACAAAGCCTGGAGCACCAACCATGGGCAGCTGCCTCTCTTCCCTGGACCCTGCAGCTGGCAGCAGGGCCCTCCTGCCTCCTCGCATGAGCTGCTGGGCAGCCGTGGACTCGCCTCATGGTTAATCCCATTAACTTCAAAGCTCACGACTCTTCCCACGCCGTGTGCCAGGGCTGCACCCAACTCCCCACCTGCAGTGTCTCCTTGAAGGCGCCAAAAGCCATGGCTCTCAGCCCACTTCACAGATGGAAGGACCAAGGCTCATTTTAGCAAGGTGGTTGCCGTGGCCACTGGATAGTGAAGGAGCCGAGCTGAGCCCGCCTGTCTCCACAGTGGATCCGGTAAATGCCTCAGGGCTGCTGTGTCATGCAGGAACCAAGGGGACACAGTGCTGGGGCCTTTACATTCTGTCAGCGGTACCAGTGGTGGTGCCCTGCCCGTATGTTGGCCATTTGGGAAAACCGCAGCCATGTTTGAAAACACATTGCGCCTTTATTTAAATGGGCAGCTGCTGGTACTCACCGGCCTGGGCGTGTGCATTTTGCTGACGTTTGGGGCAGACCTGTCTGTTGCATTCTTGCTGCTTCACGAGGCCCCTTGCCTTGGTCATACGACCTCCAGAGAGTTTTTGCTGCGTTTTAAGTTGTTTCAGGCGATTATTCTCAGGCCATAAAACTCAGCTTTAAAAATAGGTCTCATAAAAGCGCCGACTTTTCTTCTAATTAGTGTAAAGATTTATTGAATATACATCATATGCATAGATCATAATATTATTAAAATTACTATTAAGACTTTACACATCAAAATATTTCAGGCAGTGGGGAGACAGGAAGCCTGATGGTCCCTGAGAATCGAATCTGCATTGGCAAGATAAAGGACAATTGAGGGCGATTACAAAAGCCATGATTTAGAGTACAACATAAAACTCTGCTGAGAACTAATTCGTAATGCCAGCTGCTGCTAAGCTTCTTAATCTTTATCTAGTTCAATTAAAATCTGAATGTTTGGGATTTCATTAACAACCGGGGGTTTGGAAATTACATGCGCTTTTACGCCGTACTCCGTTGCTGACTGACAATATTGGAAGTTGCCCAAAACGTCTCCAGGTAGACTTATATATAATTAAAACTTAAGTATTTAAAGGCTAATGCAAAGGTAAAAGCAGATTATTTTAATTTGCAAGTCAGATCCGATTGACAAAGTAAGGAGACTCCACCACAAACGGTGCCCCTTTTGTGGGGAGAGAGAATTTAGGAGGCCGAGCTCTGGGCGGTGACCTGCAGCTCACAGTCTGAGCCCTCCCCGCAGGGCCGGTTTCCGTGTTAGGACCAGGGAGCTTTTTTGGACATCTTCTTAGCCACCGGGGACCTTGTCCCGTTTCTGTGTGTGCAGTCCGTACCTTCAGTGTGGGGCAGATGTGTTTGCTGTCTGCCAATTCATTATGCGTTTTCAAGACTTTGCAAGCAGGTCTTTCTAAAATTAAACCAGCCAAAGTGATGAACAAGCTTAACGCCTGACTTCAGATGATCGGTGAAAAGCAAAAGCATCCGAGATGTTTCCTGTGTATGTTTCCTTGGCCTGGGTTGGGGGGGTCTGTTGTCACAAACGTCGTTCTTCATAGGAGAATGGCAGGGTCTGACTGAGGTTGGCGGGGGCAGGGAGTTGGCATTGTTGCCCTTCCCACCATCCCTCAAGTCATCTTAAGACTGGTCGGTGCCCGCCGTGTGCTGCATGGCCCGGAGGGATGGCTGCAGCGTTTGGGTCTGTGTGAGTCACACCTGTTTTGGTTTCCTGAGCATGGGAGGTGGAACAGGGACCCCCAAGGATGCCCCGGTCCTAATCTCTCCACCTCTGAATGTCTCACCTTGCCCTGCAAAAGGGACTCTGTAGATGTGATGACAGTGAAGGACACCGAGATGGGAGGTTATCCTGGTTGGCCCCATAGAACCCCAAGGTCCCTTCCAAAAGGGAGGCCGGAGGGTCAAGGTTGGGAGGAGAAAATGTGAGGAGGGAAGCAGAAGTCGGAGTGATGTGAAACAGGCCGTGAGCCTAGAACGTAGGCGCCTCCGGAGGCTGCACGAGGAAGGACTCTCTCCTGGAGCCTCCCCAGCATGGCTGACGCTTGGCTCTTGGCCCAGGGAAACCACATCGGACTTCTGACCTCCAGACCTGCAAGACAGTAAGTGTTCACATTAAGCCGTGGGGTTCGTGGTGGCTTGTTACGGTGACAGTAGGAAGCGGATGCACCCTGAGACCCAGAGCACGTGGCTCCCCATCCTGCACCTGTTCTCTCAGCTGTGAAACAAGGGTGCAGCGTGGTACCCAGGTGCTCTTGTGAGGATGGGCGAGATGGTGCATGTGTCACCAGCCTGGCTCAAGGAGGGTGACATTAGCCATGAGCTGCTGCTGAGGTGATCTTCCTGCTGCCAGTCCAGGTGCGTGTCCTGGTGCTGGTCAAGGCCACGAGTCCTCCACAAGAGCCAGGGCAGGGGTGAGGTACAGCAAGGGGCTTGAGGCACCACCGTATCCACACTCTGCCCCGTCTGGCCTTGCCCTTGCCATTTTCTCCAGCTTCTCTGGCTGCCCCCTTCCCCTTTTCTGCCTCATCCTCACCCTCCTGCTCCTCCTGGGTTTCCAGCAAGGCTGCAGCAGCAGGACAGGGATCCAGGTGGGCCCCCAACCAGTCGCCTTGTGATTTAGGGGGTGTCTGCTCTCTCCGGTGCCAGCCCTCCTGAAGTCCTCTTCTCTCTACATTCTCACCTCCAGTGCCATTGCTTAATTTCCCTGTAGCTCTTTTCAGGGGAGCAGGGAGGAGGAGGTAGGAGCTGTGCTGAGATATTCAGAGCATCACTGTGCCTCCGTGCCTACCCCCAGGCCCTGGACACGGAGGCACCAGTGGGAGGAGC
The DNA here is from genome assembly GCF_024542745.1 of Macaca thibetana thibetana. NCBI lineage: Eukaryota > Metazoa > Chordata > Mammalia > Primates > Cercopithecidae > Macaca > Macaca thibetana. The sequence goes on along the minus strand of NC_065587.1, from coordinate 38,610,913 downwards.
CCATGGAAGTCCAGTGGGGCGAGCTGGAGAGCGAGCCTTCAGCAGGAGCCTGGGTCCCAGGAGGTCCGATGGGCACAGTGCCATCCTGTTTTGTTAACTTAGGCAGCACGTGCACCTCCTCTTAAGTAACAGAGAGGCTGCTTCGGAACGGAGCTGACCTGGGGCTGCTCTTCGGAAGGTTAACACGGCCATAGGGATAGGCTCCTGCCGGTGGCCTCATTTCACACTCTTTTTTGGGGGGACGCTGGTGATGTCCCCAGTTCTATGGGACCCTCAAGGAACCCGTGTCCTGTGGCCTGGGAAGGAGAAGGCCAGGCACTCCTTCCTCAGCTGCTGATCAGGAAAGTGTCTTTGCAGCCCCAGGCTTCTATGAAGGCGAATCCTGGTTTTAGGTCTTTCCCTGCCCATCCTCTGGACGCAGTTCTCAGCAGTCAGCATTTCGGATTGAAGATAGTGGACAGTCCCCCCCACCGTCCCCACCCCCTGCTCTTTGGTGTGGTTGTTATAGGAGTGACTTCCTAGGTAATCACTGAAGTGGCCAGTTTTTGTTATTTTACATCATTCCGAAACTGGTTTTCTGCATCCTAGTTTTATTATTTCATATTACATAGTTTTGCTTCATAATGGTCTGCATGGTTGGCTTCTGTCTAAACGATGAGTGCCTGGAGGACAGGGCACCTGTGGTTGTGTTGTGTGTGCATGCATGTGTGTGCATGTGCTGTGTTTGTTGTATTGTATATGGTGACTATGCTGTGTGTTTTGTGTGCTTTGAACTCTGAATTGTACTAGAGGGCCTGGCTGTGCCATAAGAATATTAAGACGCCTAGAGAAAAGGACAACAGAAGGGATGCTGTTGGCGGGAGGTTTATAAAGTCCAGGAGCAACTAGACATGATGTATTTCTAGACTATGTATGTACTAGAGCCTCTGTGTGTGCAGTGTGCTCTGTGTTGTGTGTGCAGTGTGCATGTTGTATGTGTGGGGTTGTGTGTGTGTGCAATGCACGTATTGTGTGTGGGGATGTGTGTACAGTGTGTCCTGTGTATTGCGCATGCAGTGTGTGTGTTGTATGTATGTGTGTGTCTGCTCTGTGTGTGTGTTGTGTGTGGGTGGGTGTGTGCAGTGTGTGTCGTGTGTGTGTTCTGTACATGTGTGTGAATGTGTGTGTGCAGTGTGTCGTGTATTCATGCAGTATGTGGGTTGTGTGTGTGTGCACACTGTGCATGTGCTGTATGTGGGATGTGTGTGCAGTATGTTGCGTGTGTAGTGCATGCAGTGTACGTGTTTGTGTGTGTGTTCTGTGCATGTGCTGTGTGTGTGTACAGTGTGTTGCCTGTGTTGAGCATGCAGCGTGTGTGTTGTATGTGTGTGTTATGTGTGTATGTGCAATGTGTTGTGTGTCTTGTGTGTGCAGTGTGTTGTGTGTCTTTTGCATGCAGTGTGTGTGTGTGTGGTGTGTGCTCTGTGCCTGTATTGTGTGTGGGGAGTATTTTTCAGCATCATCTGATATTGAGCCTGACCATCTGTAAGTGTGTGTTTCGGTGGATCTATAAACTTGCCTTTTTGTTTTGTGATTTTTGTTTTTCTTTGTCTGGGGGCAGAGGGGAAGGAAACCTTCCATCCAGCGCAGCTTGTGAGATGCAGGGTCTGTGCACCTGCCGTATCTTGTGCAGTGACCTTACAGTCTTCAGGCCTCTAGTGATCAGTGTGCTGCAAACCTCTGGAAATCCTGCTGAATGCGGATTCCCACTCCCGGGGGAGGCGGGGCCTCAGAGTCTGCATTTCCGACGCTTTTTCTCTACGGATGCTGCTGGTGTGTCCTCACGACATTCCAAGTTCTTGGGCCAATTCCTAAGTTATTGAAAATAAAACTCCCTTGATTCTTTTCAACTCTCTTGCTCTTGGTTCATAAACTTCTCTCGTCCCCTTGGTCTCAGAGCTTCCCAGGGCTTTGGTGGCCACGAGTGTGCGCATTTTCAGATGTCGTCTGGCTCACTGCTCACGTGCATCTAAGTGACTGGGTTAACATCAAGATTAAAGGGAGCCACCTTAATCTGGCGCTTGTCATTTTCACTTGAAAATGACAGAAATAAATAATAAAAGATGCTGCCACATCACAAGTGGATTTGGCAAATGGCTCACCAGGAGATCTGTGGGAGTTCAGAGGTAACTGAAAATATGATCTATGTCCGTATATTTGGCTTCCAGAGTGAAGATTGGCCCACAGGTTGATCTGATGGGGTGATAAATACATAGTCCCTGGGTGCTCTTGGACTTTGTAAACCTTCTGCCAATAGCACCCCTTCCGTTGACCTTTTCTCTAGGCCTTTTAATATTCTTGCGGCACAGCCAGACCCTCGAGTATAGTTCAGAGTTCAAGATGGGAGCAGGCTGTGGGTTTCAGATCCTGGCCATCATGCTTCTTGAAAAGTTCGAAGGCTTCTGTCCATCTCTTCTTCCTTGCTTAGGGTTTCTTCTCATCGGTTGATTTTAAGTCTTCCAAAGGTCGCTGGAAAGCATGATTAGGTGATTGTGAATCTGGACTGAAGAAATTACATCAGAATATTAGAGGTAAAACATTCTAGGTTCCTTTAAAAATGCAATTTACTCTGCAAGCAATGGCTGATTTGCTATTGAGTGATGCCATTAAATTTTCTTTTCTTTTTTTTTTTTTTTTTTTTTTTTTTTTGAGACAGAGTCTCGCTCTGTCACCCAGGCTGGAGTGCAATGGCACAATCTTGGCTCACTGCAACTTCCGCCTCCCAGGTTCAAGCAATTCTCTGCCTCAGCCTCCTAAGTAGCTGGGATTACAGGCACCAGCCACTATGCCTGGCTAATTTTTTTGTATTTTTAGTAGAGACGGAGTTTTGCCATCTTGGCCAGGTTGGTCTTATACTCCTGACCTTGTGATCCACCTGCCTCAGCCTCCCAAAGTGCTGGGATTACAGGCCTGAGCCACTGTGCCCAGCCGCCGTTAAGTTTTTACAAACTTTTCGTTGTTGTATACACAAGAGCACCCAAGTTGTGAGTGGCCAGTTGGTGAATTATCTCAAACCGAACACACCTTTGGGGCCAGCACCGGCCGGTCAAGCAGTAGAGTACGGCCCACTCTCCCTGGTCCTCCCACCCTTCCATCCGGATCCACTGCAGATCTACAGCTTGGCTTTGCCTGATTTCGAACTTGGTGTCAACAGAGCCCCACTTCGCCTTTGCCTGGCTTCTTTCCCGAGCCGTGTTTGGAGAGCCGTCTGTGTCCTGGTCGGGCAGGCCTTCTCGTCTCCTCCTTGGGGTGGCTATGTTGTCGGTGGGTGGGCTAGTTCAGGTTCTTAACTTCGCCGCACAAAAGAATTTGAGAGCCAGTCCATAGTAAGAGTAAGCAAAGAAGTTTGTTGCAAAGCAGAAGTCCACACCGAGAGACAGAGTGGTGGCTCAGAGGGAGGCAGCAGCTGCTGCCTTAGGAGGAATTCCTTTTATGGGAGCCGTACATGAATATTCATGAAATACTGGTGAGGTCAGGGATGCAAAGGCAGATCTGCAGTTGGAGCTTGCGCTCAGCACCTACATGCTCCAACACACATTGCATGTATCATTAGGCACTCAGCACCTACATGCTCCAACACGCATTGCATGTATCATTAGGCACTCAGCATCTACATGCTCCAACATACGTTCCATGTATCATTAGGCACTCAGCACCTGCATGCTGCAACATGCACTGCATGTATCATTAGGCACTCAGCACCTACATGCTCCAACACGCATTGCATGTATCATTACACTCAGCATCTACATGCTCCAACATACGTTCCATGTATCATTAGGCACTCAGCACCTGCATGCTGCAACATGCACTGCATGTATCATTAGGCACTCAGCACCTACATGCTCCAACACACATTGCATGTATCATTAGGCACTCAGCACCTACATGCTCCAACACACATTGCATGTATCATTAGGCACTCAGCACCTACATGCTCCAACACACATTGCATGTATCATTAGGCACTCAGCACCTACATGCTCCAACACACATTGCATGTATCATTAGGCACTCAGCACCTACATGCTCCAACACACATTGCATGTATCATTAGGCACTCAGCACCTACATGCTCCAACACACATTGCATGTATCGTTCGCATACTAGGTCTCTGCCTAGGGGTGTGTTTTTCACTATTAAAATGAGGAAAAGGTCACTATAACCTGAACCTTGAACGTAACTGGGTGAACTGGACCTCAAGGAAGTCCCTGCCCCATCCACCTGCCCCAGGCAGGAATCTGTAGCTACTGGCTTCTTGGGATTTGTATGCTGATTGGCTGGATATTGAGGAAGCCACATCAGGAAGAGGAGTTGTTGTTTTCTTTCCTGGGGGTCCTCGGTGTCCTGAGCCTGTAGCCTGGCTGTCTGCTGGTGTCCTATAGGGCTGGACTGCTTCCCTTCCAAAAGAGGGAGGTGCTGGTGTGGGAGGGTGTAAGCGATGTGGAGCCGGCCGGGCTCCAGCCATGGCGACAAGTCAGTGTGGCCTGATCTCACATATCCTGCCTGGAAATGTGCCAGGCTTGATTTGTCCAGTGTACTCTTCACAGACATCTGGGTGTCACTAACAGTGTCACCGTAGGAGCTGTCATATGTGGTGGCTGCCCACTGGACAGCCACATGCCAAGTCCAGGCATGGAGACCTGAAACACAGCTCTCCCTGTGGAGGTGAGGTGACCAGAATCACTGTAGAAGTGCAAGGCACATGTGAAACTGCCCAGTGTGTCGGGGCTGAACCTCACTGCCCGGGGGGCGGGGCATGCAAATACTCCTTTCGTCTTTTTATTGGCCCCACGTGAGCCTCTTGGTTTTGAATGTATGTAGTACACGTTGACACATTTGTACTCTGCCAGGGCAGTGTAATTTTCAAGGGTTCTGCAGATGAGTTCTTTAATATTAAATACTATGTGAGTGCACATACTTAACCAAAGCTGTCACAAAGCTGCCGTGAGCCGCAGCGCTGGGCAGTGGACTTCGTTTCATGCTGATTGAATTAGTGGGATCTGATGTCTTTTGTGGGGAGGAGAAGGTGGGGCGAGGTGAAGTCGGTGACACCCTCCTTCTCATTGCGCTGTGCAGGAAAGCTGTGCTGACAATTAATCTCTGTCCACCTGCAAACTCTGGTAAAAGTCAGACAGCGCCAGCGGTCTCCAGAATTTTTCTGCTGAAATGGCTGCTGTTTTTGTGCCTTGGCATAATGGCCTGTGCCTCGAGGTGCTGGGTAATGAGGAGCACCGGGGCTTACTGTTCGGCGCCACCCAGACAAAATGCTTAGTGTGTTTCCTTGTCTGATGTGGTTTTCATTTGCTAATGTGAATCTATTCAGTCACCTTCCCAAGGCCTTGCGTCAAAACTGAATTCCATGATTGCAGGCAGAGGAGAGGCTGAGCAGGAAGATTTCTGGAGGTTAGACTTTGCTGCCAGAAACCTGTTGCAGCTCCTTCCATGCCCCTCTTCCTGTACATCTGAATTTACTTAAGCCATGATCAAAGGGCTGGGCTGTGGGAAGCAGAGCTTGCAGCCTGCAGTTTGCAGGAGAATTGATTCCTGCCTGGATCTGATGGGAAGTCCAGCGTAGGTGCTCTGAGGCCTCCCCATTCCTGACAGGCCTCAGTCGGAGCAGGGCTGACTGCACATTTTCGGGCCCAGAACACAGTGAAAATGTGGAGCCCCTTGTTTAAAAATTACTGAGTTTCAGGATGGCAACGGCAGAGCATGGAGCCAAGCACAGGGCGCTTCTGAGCGCGAGGCCGGCCCTGCGCAGCTCGGCTGGTGCCCTGGAGATCCTGTGATCTCTCTGGAGCTGGGTTCTCAGGCCAGCTGGCTGCGTGCTGGGGTCCTGGGGCTAGGGGGCTGTCCCTGTAGGGGGGCAGCAGGAGCTTGTGTGCAGGCTGTGGCACTGAGACATGGGTGGGGGCGCCTCACTGTGATGACCATGCAGGTGTGTATAGAGGTGCTCAGCTGTCTTTCTTGAGTTTCCAGATGCCCTGGGGGCCCCCTCCTCCTCTAGACGTTCATTTGAGGCATTTTACGTAGGAGTGGATATGGTGTTGAGAACACAGTAGCGATCTGGAAGCAAGGCGAAAAAAGGAGGGAAAAACTTAGGAAGAGAAATGGTTTATAGACAAAACTTTGAAATGTTTCCCCAAATGGTCAGTACCTTTTGTATTCCTATTTCAGGGAAACACATGAACTTAATTATTCTATTTAGTGGAGATTTGAACAGCATAAAGATTAATTTGTAGATTCTCTTGTCCTTTAATTCCACAAATCCTTCATGAACACATAGCAAGTGCCAGGCCCTGGCTATAGGGGTGAACTAAACAATGTTTCAGAAAGAGTTAGGACAATTTTGTCCTATTGAATGCATTACTTGGGAGCCTTAGGGATTTGAAAAATCTATTAAAGAGAAGAAGGCCATGGAGCAGAAGTGTGGCAGAGGCTGGCCAAGTGTGGCAGAGGCTAGGGTGGCCTCTCCACTGCTCTCTCTGCTCCCCTGTCCCCTGCAAGGTGACTTTGTTGGCAGGACGACTCTCCTGTGACTTACAGAAATGGGTGGCCTTGTAAAATTCCAAAGTTCATGCCAGTTGGATGGCTTAGGTCACCTGCCCCCCTCCAAAGCCCTCGGGAATGTGGACTGCAAGACGGTGCCACCTGGAACCAGCCCAGAGCCAGCTGGGGGAGGAGGGGTAGGCTGAGTGTCTTCAGCCCACTGTCTGGTTGGGGGTCTTTGCTAGAGTGGGGGATGGGGGTTCATCTTGCACAAGCCAGGATGGGAGGGTGAGGCTCCATGTCCTGCTCAGCTCACGCTGCCATAACTAAGTACCACAAACCAGGTGGCTTCAACCAGCGGACCCCAACCTTTTTGGCACCAGGGACCAGTTTCATGGAGGATAACGATTTCACGGACCAGGGTTGGGTAGGGGTTGGTGTCCGGATGAAACTCTTCCGGCTCAGATCATCAGGCATTAATTAGATTCTCATAGGAGTGTGCACCCTGGATCCCTCCCATGAGCAGTTCACAGTAGGGTTTGCACTCCTGTGAGGATCTAATGCTGCTGATCTGAGAGGAGGCAGAGCTCAGGTGGCCATGCTGGCTCCCCAGCTGCTCCCCTCCTGCTGTCCAGCCCGGTTCCTAACAGGCCATGCACTGGTATGGGTCTGCGGCCCCGGGGTTGGGTACCCCTGGCTTAAACAGCAGAAGGTCGTTTCCTCACTGTTCTGGAGGCCGGAAGTCTGGGATCGAGGTGTTGGCAGGGCTGGGTTTTCCTGGGGCCTGGCTCTGTGGCCTGCAGGTCCTGTTTCCTCTTTGTAATCTCCCCATGATTGTCCTTCTGTGTGTCTGCATCCTGGCCCCCTCTTCGCACAGGGACACCAGTTACCTCAGATTGGAGCCCACCCTAAGGACCTCATTTTACCTTAATCACCACTTCCAAGGCCCTGGCTCCGAATACAGCCACATTCTGTGGTACTGGGGGGTAGGGCTTCACAATAGGAATTTGATAGGTACACAGGTCAGCCCTAACACTTCCCAAGGTGTCCCCACCCCAGTGTGGGAAGAACCCCACTGCGCAGTGGAGGTGGGGGGTGTCCTTGTCCTCCTCATTTCCATCAGGTCCACACAGTGAAGCGACCCTCTGCTGATGCAGGCTTAGATGTTCTGGGTGAGATGGGTAGTTAGTTGAATTCCAAATGGATCAAACATTTAAAATTAGCTCATTAAATACACACTCACACCCACATACATCCACACCAGCAATGTGTGTTTATCTGAACTTTGAATAGGCATGGAGAAGTTCTTGCTGAACAGAAAAAAAAGTAATG